>NC_087200.1:174344451-174607907 GCF_015104395.2 Macrobrachium nipponense | reverse complement strand
CCATGTTTTTCATATTAATTTCACTGCCTTTGAGTTCCATCTGTTAATAAAACTTCAAAACTTGTGCTTTACTTTAAACTTTGTAAATTTATGATTGTGAGACCATGGGTATACTTTGCTTTAAACAAAACATTCATGGTATAACTTCATGAATAGCCTTGTTTTAATCTGCAAGAGCCACCATATAATCATACATTAACTTTTTGCAAAATTATAGCAAAATCAATTTCATCTCGCAAATGTATAATCTTTCCTTGTCACATACCTGAGCAATTTTCTTCATCAGAAGAGTCAAAACACTGAGGTATTCCATCACAACGAAGATTCTCATCAACACAGTACAAGTCATGGCACTGCCACTTTCCTGGCCCGCATTCTGTTAACAAGAGTAAATGAATTAGCACTGCATGCACCTTTACTGTACTACTCAAAATATTAGCACCTTTTACTGTACTCAAAATATTAACATTAAGTGTACACCTATTAATACCCCGAGATAGTTACATATCAGATGTACCTCTGGATACAATTTTTTTTATGGTAGCTTCTTATTAACCCTTAAACGCCGAATGACGTATTAAACGTCGAGTCAAAATCTCCCCCCGATTTCCACAATGGACGTTACCATACGTCGGCTTCAATCAAAAAAGTTTTTTTAAAAATTCGCGGAAAAATACTTATAGTCCTACCAGCCAAAAAATTTTGAATCACGCGCCTTGGGGGATGCTGGGAGTTCACGGATCAAGGCGTTGTTTTGTTTTACAATCGTTACGCAGGCGTGCAAGCGCGAATTTCTTTCTTATCGCACTAAAAAGTATCAGTGACACATCTCAAAAATTATTTCGTCACTTTTGACATAATTTTTGCAACCGTTTTAAATTATCCGTTACATGAAGTATTATATATGAAAATGTGCGCAATTTCATTTAGAATACAACAAAAAAAAAAATACTCATGATTGTAACTTTTATCAGTTTTGAAATATTTCCATATAAATAACGAAAAGTGCCAAAATTTCAACCTTTGGTCAACTTTGACTCTACCGAAATGGTCGAAAAACGCAATTGTAAGCTAAAACGCTTATATTGTAGTAATATTCAACTATTTACCTTAATTTTGCAACAAATTGGAAGTCTCTAGCACAATATTTCGATTTATGGTGAATTTATGAAAAAAATTTTTTTTGTTCATGAATCTTACCTGCCAGATAGATATATAGCTGTATTCTCTAAAGTCCGACAGGAATTTCAAAACTCCCGGCACACGCAGTGGTCGGCCAGGTGGTAGTACCCATTCCCGCCAATGGGAGGCGGCGGGCGTAAGGAACCATTCCCATTTTCTGTCAGATATTTTCCTGTCACCAGTGCAGACAACAAGTGTTTTCTGCACCTCCGTCATTGGATTTTGGAAACTCTTTTGGTCACTTGAGTATCCCGGTGTCTGAAGGATTTTCAAACAACTTAATCGTTGGTGAAGTCCTGGGACTACTGGTGAATTTCGAAAAGTCACATCTGATCCCAACCCAATCCATCGTGTATCTGGGGATTCAGATGGATCAGTGGCTTTTCGAGCTTTTCCGTCCCAGGGACGTCAGCAGCAAGGCTTAGACAAAGTGTCAGCCTTCCTAAGGAAAGATTCTTGCTCGGTGAGGGAATGGATGAGTCTAACTGGGGACCATTTCCTCGCTGAAGAAGTTTGTTTCCTTGGGGAGACTGCACCTCAGACCGTTACAAATTTTTCTCAAGTACAATTGGAAAGAAAACAAGAATCTACACATGATCTTGGAAATTTCAGGAGAGCTAAAACATCACTTGAAATGTTGGCTAGATCCAGTGTAGCTGTCGGAGGGCGTGTCTCTCAAGCTTCAGAGCCCCGACCTAGTGTTGTTCTCCGACGCGTCCACCACTGGGATGGGGAGCATCATTAGTGGGAAAGAAGTGTCAGGCACCTGGAGAGGGGAACAGGTGTCCTGGCACATAAACCTAAAGGAAATGGCAGCCATCTTTTTAGCTCTCCAGTTTTTCCAAGAAAAAGTCTCTCATCGAATAGTCCAAGTCAACTCAGACACACCACAGCTCTGGCGTACTTGAAGAAGTAGGGAGGAACACAGTCTCGGTCCCTTTTTGCTCTGGCAAAGGAGATCTTGCTGTGGGCAAGGGCACTGGACGTCATGATCCTTACGAAGTTTGTAGCAGGAGTAGAGAACGTCTGGGCAGTATCCTCAGCAGACGAGGTCAACTTCTGCCAACCGAGTAGACTCTGCATCAGGAGGTATGCCAAGAGCTGTGGGGTTATGGGGACGTCCGCTCGTGGATATCTTTGCGGACGTCCAGAACGAAGAGGCTTCCACTGTACTGCTCCCCAGTACTCGACCCAGCTGCAGTGACGATAGACAAACTTCTCTGGGGACTGGACGGGGATGGACCTGTAACGCCTTTCCCAAGTCAAGATCTTAGGGGAAGTCATGAGAAAGTTTGCGGCGTCGGAAGGGACGAGAATGACTTTGTTCGCCCCGTTCTGGCCTGCGAGAGAGTGGTTCACAGAGGTCATGGCCTTCGTAGTAGACTTCCCGAGGACGCTTCCAGTAAGGACAGATCTACTCAGACAGCCCACTTCGAGAGGTACCACAGAAGCCTCTTCGCTCTGAGTCTGACTGCATTCAGACTATCCAAAAGTTGGCCAGAGCGAGAGGCTTTTATACGTCAATGGCGAAAGCTATCGCCAGTGCAAGAAGAGCGTTTTCCAACGCAGTGTACCAATCGAAGTGGACAGTCTTCAGGAGTTGGTGCAAGAAGAACGGCATTTCCTCCACCATGACCTCTGTGAGCCAGATTGCTGACTTCCTTTTCTGAGAAGGGATCTAAAACTTGCAGTCTCTACAATCAAGGGTTATAAGAGTGTGCTTTTAGTTGTCTTTAGGCACAGAGGCCTGGACTTGGCGGACAACAGAGACCTTCACGATCTCTTGAGATCTTTCGAAACGATGAAGGTTCAACAACCCAAGTTGCCGTCTTGGAACTTGGATGTTCATACTTACCTGGCGCATATATATAATCAAAGTGCCCACCCACCTCCCCTCAGGAGACAGTGGCACTAGAAAAATCTGACAGAAAAGGGGAATGGTTCCTTACGCCCGCCACCCAGTGGCGGGAATGGGTACTACCACCTGCCGACCACTGCGTGTGCCGGGAGTTTTGAAATTCTGTCGGACTTCGGAGAATACAGCTATATATATCTGCCAGGTAGGTAAGTATGAAAAAACTTTATTGTATCATAACAATATCATTTTCCTTACATCCGCGCGGTAACCCTTCCGAAAAAAATCATACATGCGATTGTGGTAATGTTTGCACCATTTGAAAATTAGCCGTTACATAAATTTTATATATGGAAATGTGCGCAATTTTATGCACAATACAACTAAAAACAACCCATGGTTGTAGCTTTTGTCAGTTTTGAAATATTTTCCATATAAAAAATGGTAAGTGACAAATTTTCAACCATCAGTCAATTTTGACTACCGAAATGGTCGAAAAAACGTAATTTGTAAGCTAAAACTCTTATATTTTAGTAATATTCAATCATTTACCTTCATTTTGCAACAAATTGGAAGTCTCTAGCACAATATTTCGAATTTATGGTGAATTTATGAAAAAAATAACATTTTCCTTACGTCCGCGTGGTAACTTTTCCTAAAAAATCATACGTGCGATTGTGGTAATGTTTGCACCATTTTAAATTAGCCGTTATATAAAGTTTATATATGAAAATGTGCGCAATTTCATGTAGAATACAACGAAAAATAATTGAAGGTTGTAGCTTTTCTCATTTTCGAAATATTTGCATATAAATCACGATAAATAAAAAAAAACCACGTTCGGTCAAATTTGACTCTACCGAAATGGTCGAAAACGCAATTGTAAGCCTTAAAAACTCTTATATTTTAGTAATATTCAATCATTTACCTCATTTTGCAACAAATTGGAAGTCTCTAGCACAATATTTCGATTTATGGTGAATTTATGAAAAAAACTTTCCTTCCATCCGCGCGCGGATTCTCCGCCATAAATCTCCGAATTGCGTACATCGAATTCTCGGAAAATTTGCTCCGTTTCATATTAGGCATTTCATAGAGTTTTATATATGAAAATGTGCGCAATTTCATGTAAAATAAAAGGAAAAATATTTTAAGGTTGTAGCTTTCTCATTTTCGAAATATTTGCATATAAATCACGATAAATAGAAAAAAAAAACCAAAAACCACGTTCGGTCCAACTTTGACTCTACCGAAATGGTCGAAAAAAAACGCAATTGTAAGCTAAAACTTTTACAGTATCGTAATATTCAATCATTTGTATTCATTTTGAAACAAATTGGAAGTCTCTAGAACAAATATTTAGATTACGGTGAATTTTTGAAAAAAAACATTTTTTTACGTCCGCTCGTTACGAATTCGTATATCATTTTGTGATAATATTTTTCCGTTGTTGCTTTTATTGTTTTACAATGTATTATATATCAAAATGATTGCAATTTAGTGTACAATACAAAAAAAAAGAAACTCGTTAGCTTTTACCGTTTTTTGCACAGCGTGATTTTAAAATACAATTATGTATGATTTTTTTTTTTGCTACCATATATCGCATTATTTACATATGATAATGATATTATTTTTCATTTCTGATGATTGCATACTAAACTTCAGGCAATGTCAAAAAAAGGAGCCAAAAATAAACTCTTAATCTTCAAAACTAAGCGCGCTGTAATTTTTTGAAAAAATTATTTTTCCGTTTCCGCGCTCACTCAAAACCGGCTCCGGCATTCGGGGGAGTTTTTGATTTTTACCGCTTCGGCGTTTAAGGTTAAGTTTTGTTAAAAGTTTAAACATGTACTACTGTATTAGTTGTGTTGTGATTACGAAATTGATCACAAATAAAAAATATTACTCCACTGAAGTAAATTCCAATTATCATTAGTGGTAAATAGTGTATCTTCAATGTACATGATTACCTGAAGTTAGCAAGCATTTACAAAAGACACAAAGGTTCACTGTTTTATTCTATGAATAACCAGTTGCAGAAAGTTGATAAATAGCAAACAGCAAACATTCCACTTCACAGGTTAAACTAATGTGATGCATCACTGCACTGAAAACAAGTCTCTACTTCAGGAGCAACAAAACTTGGGATCACGCCTTAATATCTACATGAGAACACAAACTTACCCGTTCTACATTTTATTTCATCAGAATAATCTTCACAGTTGACTTCACCATCACATAAAAGATCTTCACCAATACAGTGTCCATCATCACACTGCCACTGACCTACTTCACAGGCTGCAATAAAAAAAATCATTGCTCAAAGTTTTCAATACTTGACACTGGCCTCAAATTTATAACTACTATGTGTACATGAGTTGCGCCTAAAGGATTTCATCTAGTTTTGTCATAACATGACTATAAATGCACTTGAATTTAGCATTTTCAGTATGAATACTACTAATCAAATAAATTAAGACACTAACTACTACTGAAAGTAATAATGTATATATTATGAAAGGCTTCTTATATTATATATGTAGAATTTTTACTTCTTTTCTGGGCTTTGTGGGTCACATCCCCATTAAAAGTAGTATCCCACAAGGTCTCCTTCTTTGCACTAATTTAAAGTGAAGAGTAAGATACTGCTCTTAATACTTTCATGAATAAAATATGTATTATGTTATACAGTAATAAGATTTTAGTTTGAAGCAGTAATTAAGTCTGAAAGATTGTAATGCTTGCTAACTTGTTTGCAAATAATTGAATGCAGTCAAACCATATTAAAAGAATGTTTAGGAAAACTTTGTACAAAGTAGGCTGACTAATTAAATTTAAGCAACAATATGTACTGGATATTAAAATTTAAGTGTTTAGAACTATCCACAAACTAGTTACACATATTAAGCAACAATTTCCTTTGGACCAGATTACTGCTTCAAACCAAAACCTGACCATATCAAGATGTAAGTACACAAGTTGAAAACTATCTGCAAAAAATTGCTCCATTATTACTGACTAAGGTAAGCACACCACCCAGTAATTCTTCACCCTCACATGATTGTCAGTAAGAGAAGAGGACCAGCTGGATTTTACACAGACTAAGATTTGCTATTCCCAAAAGATGACTTCTTAATCACTTTAGTTTCTCACTACATTCCATGCACAATGTTAAATGTATGTTTGTTGACCAAGATAATGCTCTCGAGCTTGTGTTTACGTTTGTTAAAATATACGTTGTAGCGTCCAAAGGAATGCTCCCTATTTGTTTACATTGTGTCAATATATGGCATATAAGGAATGCTAAACATTCATTATATGATAATTGTAGTGCGTTTCATCAGGTAAACTGTGTTTGTGTTATAAAACAAATATTGTTTTCCCATTTGTTGAGCTGTTCGCATTTGAAAGTTTCCCCATACCCTGTGCCTTCTCACCCACACCGTGTCTTGTTGTATTTATGCCCTCACTTCTTCAGAGTTTATTGCGAAATTTGATATTGTGACTGTAAAATTGTTGTATCAATTTGTTTGTCATATCTGGACCATTATTGTGATTTTATAGTGGACTGAGATTCATAAAAAACAACTATGGAACCTGCTGTGACCTCCCTGAGCTCTTTTAAAATTTGAATTCTTTGTGAGAGAAAATAAAGGAACAAGAGAAATTGAGTTTCCTCTTACACAAGTTTTCTTTAAATACTGAAGAGACTATGTCTCATTCTGAGGGCCATGGTGCCTAAAATAACCTTGTAATGCTGTATGCATTCTTCCATTCGTCAGCCAAGTACCTGAATCAAACCATTGCTAATCTCGGAGCTTTTGTCAACTTTTTACAATTTGATAATTTTAGTCTGTAAATTTCTCCCAAAACAATTCTTTCTTGCAATGTAGCTTCAGTGATTATGTTTTCCAGTTTTTTTTTTCAGAACAGTTTTGTTTTTTCTTAGTTTCCTGATGCTATGCCTATGTTTTGAGTTGCTGCCTGGTATATATTTTCTACACTACCACCAACTCTCTTTAACATTACCTTTTTGTTTCTTTTAGGGGGCTTACCATACGAGAACTATCCATGCCAGCTTTAGTTTGGCTACAGTATTACTAAACGGGATTTTGACGAAGGAAAATCTATTTCTGGGTGATTGGCTCGTGTCGCCCTATGAAAGTATCCTTAATATCATTCTTTCTAGGTAAAATTAGCCTAAAATTACCAGAGAAAAACAAAATTAAGAAAATGTCAGTAAAACTGACTCGCTCACTCTTAAAAAGAAGTGTCGGTATGATATAGGGGCGAGTGTGGAACACTACCACGAGACAAACACCAATTAGAACTTCCCTATCAGAATCCCCCCAAGAGAGAGCTGATACCAACGGGCGATGCAGCCTCTACTACTACTACTAGAGGACGCCACGGACAGCAGCGCCCCTAGCGGTCATCCTTAATTAAAACATAAATACATCTTGTCCTGCAAGGGGGGGAAAACAAACCATAAAAAAGGGGTGGGTTTCATAGGGCGACACGAGCCAATCACCCAGAAATAGATTTTTCCTTCGTCAAAATCCCTTTTCTGGGCTCAGCTCGTGTCGGCCTATGAAAGAGTACCAGAGAAACAGACAAGATGGGAAAGGAAATAATGAAAAACAGTTTAAAATGATGGATATAATATAAGTAAATCAAATACAGCATACAAATTAAGTACTTAAACTAACTTACTACAATAATAAATAACAGAATGTTAGTAAACTTAAAGTACTTAAATAGTAGATAATTAAAATTTACAGATATGCATGTAAAATAAGGAAAATTGGGATTTACTTAATTAGAATATATAATTACAAATATATACATACATGTGTCCTATCCTAGCATAAAAATAAGGATAGGTACACTCAAATCCATCATTAATATAATTAATTCAAATATATACAAACACATTGTGACTGAAGCTCATCACAAACCCAATTGGTGAAAATACAAACATATTGTGTCCTACCCTAGCATAAAAATAAGGGTAGGGACACTGAAGTACATATCAGTACAAGGGTGGTTGTCCCTAGCAAAAAAATAAGGGACAATCCACTATATGATACAACGGCTAAGGCTATGATGTTGAGTAGCCTGACGATAGGTTGAGGCATGTTGGTTGAAGTAGGTAGAAAGGAGACCTGGATCAATATTACAACTACTAAACAGTATCAGGGGAAACTATGTTTCCCGCTGCTACTGCTGAAAACTTTAAAGATTCCAAGGACTTTAAATAATGCCGTTTAAAGACTGTCGGGGATTTCCATCAGTATACTTCTTAAGATCTTCAAAGTTCATATGTTGGAAATAATTATTGAGGTGGCTACTCCCCTGATATCATGTGCTTTGGAATGACTCAGGGTTGGCTTGTTTAATGAAGTAAAGGATTTGCTGTCTAATGCCTTTAACTGATAAAGTACCACCTTTTTCTCTCATAAAGAGAGCACCTGAGGATCTAGAAGAAGTACGAGAAAGAAAGGCTCTCAGAGTTGATACTGGGCAGAGAGAAGGATCCTGAAGTGGGATAACCTTCCAAGGGGCCCACCTTGCAAGAGGATCTTCATTTTTGGCTAAAAGCTACGATCCGGGGCAAGTAGAACTTCTCCTGATGGGAGGAAACTCCACATGACCCGCATCCCTGGATAGAGCCGACAGTTCTGAAATTCTAGCTCCTGAGGCTAGGCTTAGTAAGAATAATGTCTTCCTCAGGAGCATAATGAACGTACAAGATGAGTTGTCAGTATCTGAAGCTAGTTTGAGGACATCATTTAAGAACCATGAAACTGTAGTAGGCCTCTGAGAAGGGTCTAAGTCTAGCACAGGCTTTAGGGATAGATGTGAAATAAGATTCAGTCAAATCTATCTGAAAACCTACTTGAAAGATTTCTTCAAAGCCGATTTGTGAGTGGTAATCGTGCTAGCTTTGCTAAACCTTTTTTTCAAACAAGGATCTGAAAAAGGATATAGCCAAATTAACTGTCATGGTTGTGGTGTTCGATTCTCTCAGGAAAGATTGCTAATTTTTTTTAACAGCTGGAGTCCATTATTGTCTTAATGGTTGACTCTCTCTTATCTGATTCTAGGAAGAGAATGTTCGTGGGATCAAGTCAGCATCTTTATTAGCCGCAAAACTTCATGAAGTCCATAAAGTTAGGGTCTGGAGAGTTCTTGAGGAAGCGAACACAGTCCTCATTTGTACTGATTGTGACAGTTTGGGATTGGGGATCCGTTGAGGTCGGAGACCCAATTCCAAAAGAAGAGGATACCAGTTGCTCTTTGGGCCAATCCGGTGCAATCAGAGCTACTATCCCTTTGAAGGACCTTAGTTTGTCCAGGACCTTCAAGAGCAGATTCACTGGAGGAAAAACATAAATTCTCCTCCACTGATTCCAATCCAACGACAGGGCGTCCGTGGCATAAGCCAGAGGGTCCAGGTTGGGGGCCACATAGCAAGGGAGCTTGTGGTTTTGCTTGTGAGGCGAAGAGATCCACTTGGAGACCTGGGACTCTCCGCTCACCCACTGGAATGACCGACGTCCAGAGACCACTCTGATTCCAGAGGAACTGACCGGGACAGGGTTCGTCTGCTATCACATTTCTTACTCCTGCCAGGTGTAGTGGCAGACAGATGCCATTTGTGTTTGTTTGCTAATGCAAAGATGGCTATCATGACATGGTTCACATGCTTGGATTTGGACCCTCCTCTGTTGATGCAGTGAACTACTACTGCACTGTCCAAAACTAGCCTTAGATGAGACTTCTTCGGGGGAAGCAGTCTCTTCCAGAGTAAGAAATACTGCCATTGCTTCCAACACGTTTATGTGGAGCTGGCGAAATTGAACTGACCAAGTCCCCTGAACCTGTTTGAACTGAGAGTATCCCCCCCACCCGGACAGGGAAGCATCCGTGTGAATGGTGGTAATGGAAACCACGACGGACAATGGCGGGGATGGTTGATAAAATGAATCTAATAACACACAATTCATTGTAAAATATCTTATAATAGGGTATATATCCTTAAAATAATAAAATTAAAACAACATTAAAACAACTTCTCTCCACCCGTCTACTAGAAGAGTGCGTAGGTAAGGGTAAGCTCCCTTCCGGTAGCGGGGGAGAGATATAAGGATATAGTAGGCAAGCAATCGACCATTCATAGCGCCCACCCTGCCCGCTAGCGGAGCCAATATCCTATAACCAAAGGGGGCTCCGGCTGCGACGGAAGGCTCCCTGGTATCGTAAGAGAGGTGGCTGAGCAATGGGGAGGGGGGGGAGGGAGGTCCCGGCGAAACACGGCGGGAGCGAGGAAAGGGGGACGGGATGGCCTACTCCTCCCCGCCTCACCAACTACCCGTATGGAGACCCGGGTACCTCCTAGTGGTCGCCCTATACCCCCTGCTGGCGGGACCCCCCGGTCACCTCCGAGAGTGTGAGAGAAGGCGATGAGGTTGTTATGACAACCAAGGGGTCCCCCAGCTCCTCCCTACATCAGAGAGGGAGGGAAGGGGCAGGGTAAGGTGCTATAGGACGTGACCGCAAGTGGCCTAGGCCGCGAGCAACACAACCGTGGTAGGGCCACGTGAACCAAGCTGTACCAACATGTGGAACAAGCACCTAGGCTAGCCTAACACCCTAAATAATAACATACATCGAAGAGGGGGAAGAGACACCTTTTAGTAAAAGAGAAAGAAGCCCAGGAGGAGGCCAAGAACTGTTCCGAGAAACAGAAGCCTACTCGGAGCCAGCGATAGCCGATGTAGAGCAAGAGCCGGGATGCTGGGCGAGAATAATAATAATAATAGCCCTAAATACCAAGCTAAGAGAATGGTTAGGATGGGCCTACTGAACTAGCTAAAACTCCGATGTAAACAATGAATGTGAAAAAAGTAAGCCATAAGCGATAAGAAGTCCCAGTATGGAGGACCGGGAATTCTTACGAGGCGGCATGGCCGCCACGAGACAACCGAGGAACCGTATATGACCTATAAAAAGGAAAATACTGGTACCCGGAAGTCAAAAATACAGTAAAATGTTACTTATAGTTACTTAACTTAGCCGTGGCGATTGCAGAGCGTTCCATGATACAGATGCGGATAATTCGCAAGAAAAGCACGAGCACAAGAAAATGGCGACTTGTCGCTGGCGCTAAAAATTAAGGATGACGCTAGGGGCGCTGCTGTCCGTGGCGTCCTCTAGTAGTAGTAGTAGAGGCTGCATCGCCCGTTGGTATCAGCTCTCTCTTGGGGGGATTCTGATAGGGAAGTTCTAATTGGTGTTTGTCTCGTGGTAGTGTTCCACACTCGCCCATATATCATACCGACACTCTTTTTAAGAGTGAGAGCGAGTCGTTTTTACTGACATTTTCTTAATTTTTGTTTTTCTCTGGTAATTTAGGCTAATTTTACCTAGAAAGAATGATATTAAGGATACTTTCATAGGCCGACACGAGCTGAGCCCACCCCAAAAAACACTTAATAGAGCTAGTTGTTAGTTGTTCTTTCTGTAACAGTTTCTGGTTAGAGACCATGTGGAAAACAAATTTTGGAGAACCCTTATTACAGATTTACAATCTCTTGTTCATAATTCTAAAATTCAAAAAGCTCTAACTGTAAAAAAAAATTTCTGGTGGAGGTATCCATTTGGAAAAGTAAAAACAGTAGTTATATTTAGAATAATGATGATTTTAGTACAACTTGTTTTGCTTACTGTTTACAATTACACTGTATAGTATTGCATGTCTTATTATCTGTTAAGAATATAAACAATGTGATCAAACACCATTTACATTGCTAAGATTTATACAGCTGTTACAAAAATATTCAGCTGACAGAGTACTACTACTATGTTACAGACAACCTCATGGCCATCATTTGTGATGAAACTATCCATTTGGAGATGACATTCTCCTTGTACATTAATCAAAGTTGGGTTTTAAAAATGCAAATTACTGTACTTATAAAGCAATAAAACTTAAAGAAGTAATAATGTAAAATTCTCTCAGTTAAGATGTCACTTCTACCTAACCTAAATATTTTGCAGACTGCCAGTTATTCATTTTATTCAGCCATAGTTATAACCTGCAGTTTAAAACTAGTGATATTCTTTCATAAGGCCTTCTCCTTTGTGTGAGGGAAGAATAAAAACTTATTTTATTTTTATTTATGGAAGTGACAATGAGAATTATTTATGGAAGTGACCATGAGAATTAACAAGTATTAACAAGTTAACTTTAACATAACTTATTAAATGTGCAATAATTATAGTAAATAATGTAAGCAAACAGCTATTTCTCAATTCAGTTGTTTAAATCAGTATGTGTCAGCGTTTACAGTAGTGTTTTGATATACTACTGGTTTTTTAATTACAAGAAATGGTAATGAATTATTAGACGTGCCATAAGTTTGGTAAGCATGGGTGAACGTATGACTATTTGTATTTAGTATTGAACATTAGCTGCTAGGCCTACTACTAGTAAGTCTAATAGCTAACATATATACAAAATGCATTATTAATTGATTCTACCAAAACACTTATTACTATAGAATCAAGTAACTGCGAATACGGACTATGCTCACACAAAAGCACTCACTCTCTCTCTCTTCCATAAATTACTTTTCAAAAATAAATTATCACTCAATCTATCAAATGAAAGTATAATGAATTAAGTAGTTCTATACTAAATACTATAGGCCCATGCTTACAAAAAGTAGGCTTTGCTCATTTTCTCTCAGATCAAAATATTGCATTAATTCATATATAAAGAATTGCATTCATTCATATATTGTTCCAGTTTTCTTTGGATATTGCCCAAATTTTAAAACCTTTTTCTCTTGTTGTTTGAGACTTTTACAGTTCTGCTTATGAATTTTATTTGATTTTGGTGTCATAACATTGATTATGAGTAAGGTTTCATGATAGGTTTAAAAGAAGAATGATTGATATTCTTCTGTGAGCTGTTGCCACAAAAATAACTTGAATAACATAGATGGTGTTACTGCATTTAAGTATCTTCATAATAGGTTGCAAAGAAGAATGACTGATATTCTTCTGTGAGCTTTTGCCACAAAAACAACCACATAAACAACTTGAATAACATAGATGGTGTTACTACATTTAAGTATCAACGTTTATAGAACTTCCGTAGAATCTTTACGGTTTAAAATTATAGGAAATCTACAAACAACAAACGTAATAACTTTGATGAAGCTCCATCCCCTTTATAGTTTTGGCAGCTGTGGCATTATTGAACAATGTCTGTGTCTGATAATTTAACAAAACTGTTACTTAACTTTAATAAAAGAATAATTCAATGTAAAATATGAATTTGAAAAAAAGAGAGAAACAATCTATTCCTTACTTATTTGACATCCATCTTCATCACTTTTATCTCGGCAGTCGGGGTGACCATCACAGCGTTTTCCTCGAGGTATACATGCTTCATCCCAACATTTCCATTCATTGGTATTACAAACTGCAAGAACACGAACAAATAAGAATGTCAGTCAAAGTTGCACTACAGCTGGTAGTCAAGAAAAGCTACACCACATGCAAAATGTAAAGATTATTTGCACAAGAGTGAACAACCCTTAGGCCACTAAGCAACTGACAAATTCAAAGCCTACATTACACCTGCACCATTAATTTTCTAAGTCAAGTTATTCCCTTCATGGGTTTTACATATGTACTGGTAATAAGTTCTCTTCATTCTCCTCTTATGCAGCATCTGCTTAAATAACCACCTATATTTGATCTTCAACTATTTAATTCCTCTATGATTTCCTGGGCCTTCCTACTATTCTTTGTGCCTGATACCTTCACGTCAACTATGTTTTTCCTAACGAAATGTTCCTCTTCACTAGTCATCTGCCCAAGCACTCACAATCTTTAAAACACCACCGCATTCTCCAACATCTGGAAACCATGTCTTTTCAGAAACATCATTTGCAGTGATGGAGGGTTTTTGCACATGCCTTTTTGCCAAATTAATCCCCTTCTATCCTTTCCAGACCTAAGAAGGTGGAAATACTGATTCTTCTTGTTGCAGACATTTGCAGTCTCTTGAGAGTCCTTCCTCCATGACAACCAGACAGAGTCTCATGTTGCTGACCAGTAGTATAGCTCTGTTGGTCAAGTTCTCAGGTTCTGGTAGTCACAACCCCACTCCCCAGCCATATGGCCCCCCTGTGTGCCAACAAAAAAACCTGCAATTAGCCTGCATAATAGCATACCCACTTGTAGCACTCTTTGCCCAGGAGGAGAGGGGAGGAGGAAGAATATCCCTACTTTCATATTTTCCCCTTGCTCTATCTTTACCTCTTACTCCCAACTTCAACTATGGTCGACTGTCACGGAACCAGGTGTATAAAGCAATAGTGGGGTTCTGAAATTGTGAAACAGCACATTTCACCAACAGCTACACCATGTACAGTAGGGATTCATGGAGCCGAATTAGGAAGAAAAGCAGTTTTTAATAAAGCTCCTGGCCAAGGCTGCAAAGAAGAATCTCCGGCAGGCCCAAAGAGGGTAACAAAACAACCTCCAAGACTTCAATGGGACACCAGAAGCAGCTGGCAATGTGTGAGCAGAGATGACAAGCACAGGTGTTTCTGCCATCTGCACTGAGGTTTGACATACCAGTCATCTGTATCACCAAGAGCAGAAAGCAAAGGTTCTCTATCTTTTAATCTAGCCATTCCACTCATGGACCATGAAGCCTGGGTAAAGCAGGAACTGTCCTGGCAGGTGGAAGCAGGGACTGAAGCTGAGAAGTACCAAGAGACAGTGACAGCATGAGTTAAGGGACTACATATCTTACCTTGCAATATTGTTAGTAAGTACTTTTTGGCCTTATTTAATTGACCCCGTACTTAGCACATAAAGCAGAGGATGAAGCCATCAGAACATTTCCTCATATGAAATCAAAAGTGCAAGTCTGAGCCCTGCAAAATGATCACAGGGAATGAAGGTCTACAGTCATAGGAAAACATAAAAGCGACTCCATACACCCTTCCATCAAACAAAACCTATAATGTTCAAAAACAAACAACACGTTCTTGGAAGAGCTATGCATCAATCAAATCACTATTCAAAATCACTGATAAAATAGCAGGGATATTGAAAGTCAGTAAACTACAGATATCCCTACATTAAACCTTTCAGTTATTAACAAGCTTTACCAGCCAATTCAGATGGATGTCACAAAACCACTCCTGGATAAAAAAAAAGGGGGGGGGGTTGTATTTTAGTAAGAACTAACCTATTTCTCTCACACACAACCTCAAAACAAATGAAGCATATAAAACAAATTGTACCAGGGGAAATCTTACTACAGTGGTACCACGATATACAAAAGGCTCAACTTACGAAAAACTCGAGATACAAAAGCAAATACAAAGATTTTTGCGGCTCTACCAACGAAAAACTGTTCAAAAGATACGAAAGGTTGTTGCTGTAAAGTCCGAGATTCGCCCGGACCACTGATAACAATTTTAAAACTCGCGCGTCGCCAACTCAGTAGACTCGCCACCATCCTCCGCTCTTCCATTGGTTCCTGATGATAGTCACTGCCATAAGATCCTTCTCTCCTATTCGTCAGCATCTCTCCATGATCCCATCATGCATCTACGTAGCGGCGTCCTTTTTCGGCCACTTCGCGGCATCATCGGTATCGTAAGCACGCGGAATTCGTTCGTTCTATACGATTTCGTTTATTAACGTAAATTCGTTAGTGATTTCGTTGTAGTACTACTTTATCGTGTTGTGTGAGAACTTTACTCCATACGTATATGTACTACATAACTTAATTACATACAGTATATACAAAGTCATGGGTCCCAAGAAGAATGTTGAAGTAGGAAAGAAGAGGATGCTTTCTTTGGAGACAAAGATGGAGATGATTAAGAAGTATGAAGCTGGTATGCGATTGAGTGTGATCGCCAAGGAATACGGCCAAAAGCCACCGACAATAGGCACCATCCTTAAGCAGAAGGATGTCATCAAAGCAGCTACACCTTCCAAGGGTGTGACTATTTTGTCCAGCAAGAGGACCCACGTGCACAATGAAATGGAAAGGCTGCTTCTTGTCTGGATAAAAGACAAAGAAATCGCTGGCGATACGATAACGGAGATGGCAATCTGCCACAAGGCCAGCGCTATTTTCGTCGATTTGATTGCCCAGGCCAAAGACGACGGAGGACAACGGAGGAGAAGGGACATCGACGCCAACCCCAGAGTTCAAGGCTTCTCATGGGTGGTTCGAAAAATTCTGTAAACGGACTGGCATCCATTCGGTGGTGCAGCATGGGGAGGCGGCCAGCTCGGACACGAAAGCGGCCGAAGCCTTTATTAAGACGTTCGACGAGATGACTCTCAAAGAAGGCTACAGTTCTCAGCAAGTCTTCAACTGTGATGAGACTGGCCTTTTTTGGAAAAAAATGCCTCGTCGGACGTACATCACGGAGGAAGAGAAGAAGCTACCCGGGCATAAGCCTATGAAAGACAGGCTTACGCTCGCACTTTGTTCGAACGCCAGTGGGGATTGCAAGGTGAAGCCCCTACTTTGTCTATCATTCTGAGACTCCTCAAGCCTTCAAAAGGCCCACAAGTGCTTTAGATGAGAAGCTTCCAGTGATGTGGAGGACTAATGTGAAAGCCTGGGTAACGAGACTTTTGTTCACCGAATGGGTAATCTGTGTTTCTGCCCAACAGTGAAGAAATTCTTGGAAGAGAGGCGCCTCCCTCTGAAATGTCTGCTGTTGTTGGGCACAATGCCCCTGCTCACCCTCCTGGCCTCGAGGAAGATATCCTAGCGGAGTATTCCTTCATCAAGGTTCTTTATCTTCCGCCTAACACCACCCCTCTCTTCCAGCCCATGGACCAGCAAGTGATATCGAACTTCAAGAAGCTGTATACGAAACATCTTTTCAAGAGATGTTTCGACATCACCGATACCACAAACCTCACCTTGCGTGAATTTTGGAAGGAGCATTTCGATGTTGTGGTATGCATCCGACTTCATTGATCAAGCTTGGCAGGAGGTTTCGAGCAAACCTTGAATTCCTCATGGAGGAAACTCTGGCCTGATGCTGTATCTGCCCGAGACTTCAAGGGATTCGACGTGGGCGAAGCTGGTGCTGCAGATTCAGGAACAGTTGACGATCCTGAAACTGTTTCGCAACCATCTTGACGAGATCGTTGCACTCGGCAAGTCCATGGGGCTGGCGTCGACGAGGACGACATCAATGACCTTCTCGAGGAGCACCAAGAGGAGCTTACGACGGATGACCTGAAGGAGTTGGAGGCCATGCAACATAACGTCGTTCAAGAAGAGTTCTCTAGCAGTGGCGAGGAGGAGGATTCACGACGCTATGACAACGGCAGAAATTAAGATGCGTCTAGCTGCTTTTTCATAAGGTGCAATGCATTCGTAAAAGAAAGGACACCCTGCCCCACCCGAAAAGGCTTACACAGGTCGTTATGCTTGGCACAGTTCGATGACGTTTGCCTGAGTCCTTTAAGGAACATTGTCAAAAGTAGGCAGAAGCAATCTTCCTTGGATAATTATTTTTTTTAAAGAGGCCTTCAGTAGTAGTATGCAAAAAGGAAGAGCCAAGTGATACTACGAAAAAAAACAGAAAGTGAAAGTGGTGAAGAAGTTGAAATTTTGTGTTAAAAAAAATGTAAAAATCAAAAAGAAAAAAAATTTTATTTAAGTTTTTTTGTAAAGTTTAAAGTGTTACAGTTTTGTTAATGTGTTTCGTAAAGTTTAGTTTATGTTTTCCTTACATTTTTGTATGTGTTTCGTAAAGTTAAGTGTACGTATCTGCCGTTTGTCCTCCTCCTCTGTCGCCACTTTCAGAGATAGCCTCACTTGAAAGGTAAGCTTCCACATTTTACTACATACGTACGTATGTACGTACAGTATTTCTTGTTATACCATGTACACTACGTAATACACTTTATTACAGGTACTATGTAGTACATATTAGCAGTACATATTAAGTTAGGTATTGAATGGTCCAAATTGTTGTAGTATTTCATTGTTTATAGGTCAATTTAGCTTTATTATGAAATTTACTGGGGTGTTTTTAGAGGGCTTGGAACAGATTAGCCATTTTTACATGTAAAATGCGGTTCAAGATACGAAAAACTCATGATACTAAGGCCACCTCGGAATGGATTAATTTCGTATCTCGAGGTTACCACTGAATAAAAATCTGTGATGTATATATCCACCTGTTTTCACCCATAAGTGCCTTGTCCCTTTAGAATTTTATTAGACCATTCACTTGCCACCATTGCAAGTTTCCAATACAATGGGAACATGGGGAGAGAGAGATTAATAAGATTTGTGGGAGACAAACTGGATGAAGAGTTGAAAGAGCCTGCTCCTCTGGGTAATAAAAATGGATGTGCAAAGAATAGGCTTGAAGACGGAAGAAATGTCTTCCTGGCACATCATTTTTCTCTTCAACAATTTCTGGCTCTTTAAAACCCCATGGAAGATGGATATTACAGTGACATTACTGTACTGTAAGTATTAGGACATATTTCTACAATATATAAATGGCCTTCTCTAACCTCATAGATTCCTTACAACATTAATATTTAGAATTAATCCATCTTTTTCCACCAAGACTACTGCTTCACACTCCTAAAGGAGTGCCATACATTTTGCACTGATCATCAGCTCACTTATTACTCTCCAGGAGCTTTGTAAAATCCTCCTCATACACATACAGTATTTGTGGGAGCTGTGTACCACAACCCCATGCGAATAATTTCAAAGTCACTTAAACATTTTACCTTAAAAATACAGGCAGTTCCCAGTTATCAGCGGACCCGGTTAATGGCAATCCGGTTTTTATGGCACTTGTCTAGTGCCATAAAATTGGCAATTTATGGTGCCCATAATACACCATGTTCCCATTATCAGTGCCTGACAGAGGTAGCGGACCCACGATGTCGACGAGGATGTGGCTGAAACATCATTTGGGTTGAGGGAACTCGCCTACACCTCATTTGGTGTGTCAGTTGACCCTGCTCATCTGGCAGGGCACGCACCACTTGGCCCATTCTCGTGAGTTCCTTCTTGATTCCATGTCACACGAACTTCTCTGTCATCAGCTGTGTAATTGTTCTACCCGACAGGTGGGAAAGGCCATGGAGATTGACATCGAAAACCTGCTTCCTTCGTAAGGCTGGAAACTAACAGGCGGTGGCAGCTGAACGCTGGTGGTCGTAGAGGAGCGTTGAGCTGGAGGAGCCCACGGGTATGTCCTCCCACCTTAGTGCAGTGAAGGCCGTGCTGTAGGCTGGCACTTCCAGGTCAGCAGCCTGTTTCCCATGCAGTTGCCAGATTGGTTTACAAGTAGTGGGATTGGGCTACATTTCCCACCTATTCGTGCATCTTATAACAACACACGAATGAACCATTGCTTAGAAATAGGGAGCAGATTAACTTGAATGATCAATGCTCTTCTGATAAGGTACAATAGGGGAAATGGCTTTTTCCCTACCAGCAGTGTTATTGTTTGGGAAAGACATGTTGGTGACATCATGTTAATGACTCCTATTCCTTTATAATAAGTAATTCAGTTTTGTTAACCTTTTCCCATTAAAGAAAAAGATTTTATTTAAATAGTTCAAGCATTTGAGTTCAGTTTATTTTGTTCTCAACATGTCATATCAAGTCGAAAGAAAATGTTTATTTATTTTCTGAGGAAAAAAAAGTTCACCCCTTTTGTTTTAGTTCAACCAGAAAATAGGTTGGAATTTTCATCCGTCTGCGAAGATACTACAGCATTTCAGTCACAGCACCCTTGAGCAAAATACATCATATCGAAGGTAAGTTTCACAGATAGTTCTCTAAGGTTTATCTATCTTTCTATATATCAACTATACTGTACATCAATATAAATACAGGCAGCCCCGGGTATTACGACGGTCTCGGCTACGACGTTCCGAGGTTACGACGCTCTTCAATTATATTCATCAGAACATTATTTCCAGGGTTACGACGCATGTTCCAGGGTTACGACGCCTACAACGCTCATCTGGCAGATGAAATATCACACCAAAAATGCAAAATAATCAATGTTTGAAGGTTTTTTTTGATGAAAAAATGCCATAAGAATGCAGTTTACATAGTTTTCAATGCACCCAAAGCATTAAAAGTAAGGTTTCTTAATATTTTTGACGATGTTCCAGCTTACGACGCGTCTCAAGAACGGAACCCCCGTCGTAACCCGGGGACTGCCTGTATATGGTAGTAGATATATATAAATATACGGTATACATAAATATATACCGTCTGGTTTGATAATTTTACTATGTTTACATGAAATTCGGCATTGGGCTACTTTTATTTCAAATCTGCTACTTTTGAAGGTAGTATATAGGCTACTTTTCCCAAAATAATCTGGCAACTCTGTTCCTGTGCCAGGTCCTCATAGTCAATTCCCAGGTGAATGGTGTTGATCTCGGGCATCGACAGGGCATCGGCCACGGGATTTCTCTCACCAGGGACATAGTGGATGGTGCAGCTTAACTCTGCGATGGCTGCAAGGTGCCGTTGTTGCTGAGCCAAACCAAGCGCTGCCTGCCTTGGTGAAGGCATGGACCAGCGGCTGATGGTCCGTCATGATGGTGAAAGGAGTGCATTCCAAGAGGTTACCGAATGAAGTGGCGCACGGCTTGGGTATACAGTTAGCAAACTCCCTGTTCAAAGGAAGTCCAACCTTTCTCTGCGCCCAAGATTGGTTTACTTATCCAAAATGTGGGACAAACCAGCCTCGTTTCTCCTTGAAGGAGCTTCCAGGGACGCCCGCACATGGTTCAGGTGCTTACACCCCGGGTAATCTTTGGAAAAGATTAGGCTATCGTCCATGTAGCAGACGCAGAAGGGCAGGTCCCCTAGGATGCTGTCCATCAGGCGTTGGGAAGGTGCTTCTGGCGTTCCTGAGGCCGAAGGTGGGGTATGAGAATAAACGTAGGACCCGAACGGTGTGATAATAGCTGTCTTGGGGATGTCGTTGGGGTGCATGGGGATTTGAAAATAAGACTTGTGTAAGTCCATTTTTCAGAAAATTTTCACCCCATGAAAGGCCCTGGTGAGGTCCTGCATATTCGGTAGAGGGTAGTGGTCTGGTGTTGTCACGAGGTTCAGACAATGGTAGTCCCCACAGGGCCTCCAGGTGCCGTCGGACTTCTTTACCATGTGGAGGGGAGATGCCCAAGGGCTTGATGCCTTCTTGCAGATGCCCATCTGCTCCATCTCTGCGAAAGTGCGTTTTTGGGAGCTGGAGTCACTTGGGTGGCAGGTGCAGAACTTAACATGTATTGGGGGCCCTGTGGTGGTAGATTCTATGCTTGTCCAGGATTCCAGCCATCTCATGGAGCTCTGATCTGAAGACGTGGGGAACTCCTGTAGGAGGGCACCGTACTTGTTGGGGGCAATGGAGCATTACGGTGGGTCTGCAGGCAGGGCCAGCAGCGAGTATGTCGGGAACAGCAGGTCCTATTTCAAGAAGGCATTTGCGGGTCCACGTCCCGCTAGAAGCCCGTGCTTTGCCAGGAAGTCTCCCCGCCCCCCCAAAGGAGAGGAACCTTAACGTCCGCAGTGATGAAGGGCCAGTTTGTAGGAGCGGATGGGCTTCTGTTTGCGGCCACAAGGGTGGCTGCGGTTGGTCGGGAGTGAGGCTGCGATCCTCTCCTGATAGTGAAAACACTGACTGCATCGCCCGTGTCAACCAACATCCTACGGCGGGAGTTAGCATCGCTGATGTAGAATCCCACACGGTGGGATTTCGAAGGGGTTGCGGCCACGGCCACTGTTGAGGGTGGCCTCCTCCTAGTTTTTGGGAAGGAGCATGGCAACTCACATCTTCCGGCATTCTTCCTGAACCTACGGTGTTAGAAGGCACCAGGATGGGATCCTTTCCCGCTGTGTGAAGGATTTTTCCTTCAGTAGAATACATTCACCTCTGGGTCGTTGGGTTCCTTTATCACTACACAGTTAGCTGTAGGTGTTGTGGCAAGCTTTGCAGCCCTGGTGGCTTCATGGACTTTCTGGGCCCTGTCAACCAGGTCTCTATCATCAGCAACATGTCCATCTCCTTCATCTGCGCCCGTACTTCCTGCAAAAGGCGATGGAGAAAGATCCTCTTGGCGGGACAGTGGATTGATCTCCCTTTCTCCGTCCATCTTCACTGAACCTCTGGCAGTAGTAATAGGCCCGTCAGATGATCCCAAAACATCCTGGGTTGCTGTGTCTCCCAGAGGCTGGGTGATGAGGTTGAGGACACGGGGGCAACCCCTCACGGAGGACAGACAGGAGTATGTCCTATCTAGATTCTTCTTCAGCTACCTATAGGCTATCTGGCTGTTCTGTGCATCCAACCACAGGGCGATCCAGCTGAAAACTTCCTCCAGCAACGTTGTCATGACAACGTCAGCCTTGACTCCCTCGTCCATGATGTCCGCTACTCTGAAATGAACCTCCGCCCGTTGGAACCATGATGCCGCAGTTTGCTTAGAGAAGGGAAGCAGTTTGACGGATTGGACAACGATACTCGTGTGGATATGATGGTATTTAGGAGGATTTGGGTTTCCTCGGAGGAACTGTGTACCACAGACTCCGGCATCATGTCCATTTCACTTACACCAAAACGCAATTAGTATTTAGTCCGTTAATGGTGTTGGGTTTGTTAGAGCAAAGACTAGTACCATTTGGGCCCTTTAATGACTGAGTACGGTCTACGTGTCGTAAATGGCGGGGCCAACCCGTTTGAAAGACACCAGAAACACCTGGGGAAGGTATGCTGAAGTAAGTCTGTTATTGGTGTGGGATGTCAACCGTGGAAAGGAGCTTTCAGAGACCTAGACTATAATGCTGTGTGGTTCCATTAAAGGTTCTCTGAAGGTAAGCAGCCGTAGTGAGTCCGTTAAGGGCGGGAGCCAAAACGGTGAGTCACCATCCAAACCGGGAGGTCACTAGCTGTGAGAACTAGACAGAGAGGCAGGTAGTATCTGGGTACTGAAGCTTTATACAGATGAGCGGGGTTGACTTAGAACAGGTGCAGACGGATATGTAGTACCCGAGTCGGGTCTACAGAGATCTGAGTTCGCAGATGGAGAATTTGTGTTTCTTTACCTATACTTATACATGAATAAATTTACAAACGCAATCTGCGTATATACATGATTAATATGTCGGCAGAAAGGCTGGAGAATTCCATACAGAATGATACACTCTAAAAAAAATGACAAGTTAATAATATATAAAATAAAATATTGTACAAAAGATGTCCTTACAACATATATATCATATTTATATATATGATCAAATGATATATATATATATATATATAATATATATATATATATATATATATATATATATATATATATATATATATATATATATATATATATATATATATATATATACACACACACACACACACACAATAGTAGTTGTTGTTTTTGTGTTTAAATAATTATTAACTAAGCAAATTTTTGTGACATAATGATTAACTTAAATAAAACAATGTTCTATTATTCATATACATTGGGGTTTCCATTTCTTTTTCCATCATGTGACACCTTCTAACCACAAAGCAAGATCTTGAATCTTGGATAATTCAGGAAGTTTTTTCCTCTATACTTCCAAGCTTTGGAATTCCTTCCACATTTCTATTTTTCTGAGAGTTATATCCTTCATCCTTAAGTAGCAAGTCTACCACTTCTTCCTCTTCTTTTCTTTCTCCAGTCCTTGGACTAGAAAAAGGTTGGCCAATATAAAATTACAGCAGTATACTTTCCATGGTATTTAGAACATCAATAAGTATTCAGATTAGTTTTGAAGATAGTTAAAAAACCCAGACTAATTCTTCTGAAAGGTTTGTTTGATGACTACTATTCCTTTTAAGATGGAAAAATAACAATAAAAACCTATTTTTTGTCATTCTTAGTCAGTTATTCACAAAGCACATGTTGATTAGGCATTAACTTCAGAAGTAACTACTATCCTGGAAATGTGAAGTAAACTTATGTTATGACAGAGCCTCTCACCTCTTTGAGCATACCCTCTTCATCCGAAAAGTCCGGACAATCATATCGTCCATCACAACGGAATTTCTTGGGAACACATGACCCATCTCGGCACATCAGCTGACTAGGACTGCCAGACTTTGGAAAACAAATACTAAAAATGATAATTTTTTACTCCCAGCCTTAATTTCATGTAATATATCAAATACATTTTTCTTCAAAATAAAAGCATTCCCATACCATAACAAAAAACCCATTCGATTTATTCCTCACATTTACTTTTAAATTTAACCCATCCATGAAAAGAAGAGGTGATTCTACATTACCAGAAACGGTGTATCAGCCCTTTTACTAAAAGGATTTATGAATAAAAGCATATGAACATTATCTTATTTCAGATACATACTATATGCAGTTCAACTTTAGCACCTTCCAATAGTATGATAACTATTTCTTTTAGTCACCCTCTGTGGGACATCATCTTGTTGACTATCAAATGGTATAAAACAGTTCACAAAGGCTGGGTGTAAAAGTGGTTTCAAGCACTATTACTGGCATGTATGATAGGCTGTATTTTTATGAATCTTACATCAACAGGATGATGATACTCTTATGATTATAACTGCATTAACAGTAATCACCTCGTACCAAAGGTAATAATGAAAAGACTTATTTAAATTTACACATTTTACTGGAAAAAGATAATCCCCCCCCTATTTACTGAGTACTTGCAGGAAGGAAAACTGAAAGCTCTAAATGATTTCTATATCATTCATAGGATACAGGGATGAATGACTGATTAAATGTAAAGGAATACAAAGAAAAATTAGGATAGTATTTGCAACAGCATATACAAATAGTACAGCAAAATATGCATAATCAGCTTATTTTACAAATATATAGAAAAAACATGAGAATTCGGGACAAATTGGTTTTAAGGAGATACGTATCTAGTTTTTTAATTAATGGTCCTGAATAATCTAAATTAATAACTCAAATGAATTTGCATGAGAAAAATATGGGTAACAGACTATCAAATTAAATTTTACTACATAATGGAGAAACAAAACAAAAATACCAACTTCACTTTCAATTTCACTACAGGATGGAAAACACGACAAAAAGTGCCTTTGCCAACCTAAATTAAGATGTGTGACTACTTCAAGCTTTTGAAAGCACACTTTGATATTCCTAGAAATTAATCTGTTGTTTTTTATAATTATAATTCCATGTTATGTATATGGATGGCAGTGTGGACAGAGAGCACTGCTTTAAACACCATATTTCCCTTTCATCAATAACTTCATTTTAATATCTGCTTTACTCAACATAGTAATTACTCACCGTTTGAACATCCTTCTTCATCAGAAGAATCGGAACAATCTTGTCGTATATCACAACGATATTCTTTTGGTATGCAAGACCCATCTCTACACATCCACTGGTCTGTGCCACAAGCTTCAAAGACCAATGTAAAATTTAAACTAATTTATCAACAAAAAATACTATTACTGACTTTCTAACCACCTTTATCAACACAAGAGGTTCAAGTCATCTATTAGATAACAGAAGACAAAATGATGTGTTAAAGACCTACAATACAAGATTTCACTGGAAAGCAAATTAAGAACCATTTATAGATCTGAAAAATAATTCCTCTTGAAACCAAGACATTTCTATACACACAGATGACTACTATTAACAAATTCCTCTAGCAGATAGTACTGCCATGAATCATGTAATCTCACCAATTATTCATCAGTCTCTCAAGGAGCATGTGACATTTGTATCTCATTCACTACAACATTATTATTTTCTGTACTAAACCAGTCTCCCATTCCATCTCCAACTTCATTCATAACACTAGACTTGTTTTTTACCTTTCATGTGACACCTTGTAAACTGCCATCTGGAAATCCAGATAAACCTTAATCTTTTATTGTTTTTCATATACATATAGATCACAAGTCATGGGTGACATAAATGGTTGGTTGAGTACATTCTAGATTACCAGGAACTGAAGGCAGGTACTCATTCATCAATACATCAAGTTTCTAATATTTCACTTCTTTGCTTTGCTCCAATGATACAATGTAAATGTCAAAAGTGAGGAGTAATTTTTCTAATTCTCCAATTACCATCAGGTGTAATATATCTGGACAAGGTCCACTTTATTTCAACACATTTTCTCACCTATAAATCCCTGTCGAGCTCAAGAGAAGTGGTATCAATATATACCTCTCTCTCTCTCTCTGCCATCCAGTTCGCTGCATCTCCCTTCCATGTTGTCGGCCTCTTCTCTTGCTGATCTGTCTGAGGCTTTATGCCAGGGGGTTCTTAAGAGATTGGACTCTGTTTTAGAAGATAAGTTGGCTACCATGTCAACTGGGAGGACTGGAAGCAAGCGTGTTGCATCGCCCCCACCTCCTGCGAAGAGATTGTGTAAGGAGCCAGTGCTGTCCCTCTCCTTCTCCCCCATCAACACCGCGTCAGCGTATCAAGCGTTGGAAGGCTATGGACTTTGCCCTTTCTTCATCTGTTGAGTGAGGAGCAAAGCAACGCACCGTGATCCTGAGTGTTGGTGTCTGAGATGTGGTGTTTCTTCCCCCTGTGCGATCTGCAGTGGCTGCTTCGTCCTCTGCATCGAGGTGCGAACGTGTTGCAACCTCCCTCGTTCATGCATATGTTGCACGTGCTTCCACTTCTCCTTCTCCAGGGTTGTGAGTGCGGAGTTGGTGCAGCAGGAGTGTTTGCCTGCCCCACTCCCTGGTACTTCAAGGAGTCTATCAAGTGTTCAGGATTCCTCACTGACACACATTCGTACGTCTGCCATGCCCGTGCCCGAACGTGGCAATGCTGGAAAGTCATCTGTTGGAGAGTGCGTAGTGATGTCCCTAGAGTTTGTGGTTGGTTCATCGTGGGAGTTGGCGCTTGGATCCAGCCCAGACAGTAGTTGGTGTTTCGGGCTGTTTGGCTGCTGGTTCTTCCGTTAATAGACACAAGGGAAGGCGCTTTAGATGAGCCTGCACAACCTTCCGCGATCGGTCTCTGTTGCAGGAGCAGGAGGAGGGAGTAATGCAAGAGTTTCTGCCTTCCTTTACAGAGGTTGTCGATCTCATTCGTGGAATCAACAATTGGAGAGTCAAACTCAGGCTCAGTTGTCTTTCACTCCTTCCTGCTTGGAAGCCTTGCTGGGAACTACGCAGGATCCCAAGTCAGCGTTCAACTTCCCTTGTCAGGACACGTCCAGTCGGTCTTGCATCAGGTTAACGCCTCTGTTTCAGATCAGGACGGTTCGCTCGCTCAAATAGGGTTCTCCCATGCAGTTAAACCTGCCTCACAAGAGGCATAGGAAGTACTATACTATGAACTCTTTATTTTTGATGTAGCGTCCTCTTAACCCAGACGTCATTGCCAAGATAGCTTCTGTCAGGTCCTCCCCAGAGGGGTTGGTGAGTACTTCCTCTCTTGCAAGTTTGTTGCAGTTCGGAGGCAAGATGTTTTTGTGATTTGGCTCACCTCTAGTGTTAATTTAACGGGCTAACCTTTGATTAGAAGATGCGCTTTATCCAGGATGGAAGATCGCTTGACCCTGAGTCCTTGCTGGCATTAAGGAATGGAGATCTTTTGGAATCACAATTTCTGTTCCCTCGGACTGAGCTGGAGGATGCAATACACCGGCGCTGGGCTGAAAAGGACAGATTACGCACAAGAAGGGCATGTCTAAGTTAGAATCACGTCCTTGGAGACGTCTGACTCCTGCCTCCTCCCTGCTAGCAGCAGTCACAAAGATCATCACCTGGTAGGGTGTCAGGGAGTTCCGTTTCAGCAGGGCCTCCCCATTCGTCCCAGCCTAAGTCAGAGACCAAACGTCCCTTTTGCTCCCGTTCCTTTTTTTAAGCTCAGAAGGGGCCCGGAGGGGCAGAGGTAAAAGGAGCAATCGGTAGGTTAGGTGCGCCTCTCTCTCCTGTGGGTGCCTGGCGGGCCATTCGGTCAAGTATAAGAGTTATGGGGCAGAGAAGTGGTTGGTACGTATCCTTCAGGTGGGGTATCTACTGCCATTCGACTTCTCTCTTACTCTCTCGGACAAGCCGCAGCTCGGAGGAAGGCGTATCTCCCAGATCCTCTGAAGTTCTTGGCTTTTTGGGAGGAAGTGCAGAAGATGCTGGCCAAGGATGCGACAGAGGAAGTGATGCGTCCATCTCCGGGGTTTTACAATCACATCTTCTTGGCGCCCAAGGCGTCGGGAGGTTGGAGACCTGTAATTAACTTATCCACCTTGAATCACTCATCAGGAAGACACAGTTCAAGATGGAGACCCTGCATTCAGTGTTGGCAGCTGTGACGGAAGGTGACTTCATGCTGTCGATAAGACTTAAGGGACGCATACTTCCAGATCCCTGTTTATCCGACATCCAGGAAGTTCCTTCGCTTCTCATGGAGAAAGTCTTTTGAGTTCAAAGTCCTGTGCTTTGGGCTGACCACAGCCCCTCAAGTGTTCACCAAGGGTCTTCTCTCTCATATCAAGTTGGGCCCATGCTCAGGGGATCGATTTGCTGAGGTACCTCGACAATTGGTTGGTCTTAGCAGACGATTGGTTGGTCTTGGCAGGTTCCAGGGAAAAGCTGCTGCAGGACAGAGATTGTCTACTTCGGTTCTGTCTGGAACTGGGCATCTTGGTTAACCAGGAAAAAGTCCAAACCTCGTATCCAGTCAAAGGATTCTCTAACCTGGGCATGGTCATCGATACAGCAGTTGCAATAGTTTTCCCGTCAGATCAGAGGTTGGAGAAATTGCGAGTGGTGGCATGCGACTTCCTGTCAGAACCACATCAGTCAGCTCATCAGTGGCAGGTTCTTTTGGGAGTTTTGTCTTCCCTGGAGAAGCTGGTCCTCATGGGCATCTTCATCTTCGGTCTCTACAATGGAGACTGGGGGAATTCTGGTCTCCGTCAGGGGACACACCCCTTCCCCTGTTAAAGGTTCCTCTGTCTCTGGAAGTGAGAGAAAACCTTCATTGGTGGTTGGACAACCAAATCTTTTGAAGGGTGTCCCTCTGCGTTCTCTCCAACCGGACTTCCTTCCGTTTGCAGATGACTCCCTCGCAGGTTGGGGGGCTCATTTAGGCGGCCTCATTGCCACAGGCATTTGGAGTTTGGAGGACAAGCAGCAGCATATCAAACGTCTTGGAGTTTGAAGGCAGCCTTCCTGGGTTTGAAGGAGATTCGGGAAAAGGTAGAGGGTCATTCTGTCGTTCTCATGTACGGGACAACACCATGGCGATTGCCTATGTGAACAAGCAGGGAGGCCTGGTTTCTCGTCAACTTCACGCCTTGACCGTTGAGGTTCACCAGTGGGCGTTCAGCAATTTTGATAGAGCTCTCAGCCAGGTATATCCCAGGCAAATGGAATGTGGTCGCAGACAAACTCAGTCATCGGGATCAGATCCTAGGAACAGAGTGGTCCCTTCATCAAGTTGTAGCAGACAAGGTCTTCCTGTCTGGGGGAGACCTATGCTGGACCCTTTTGCAACTCGGTTAACAGGAAACTGGAGATATTCTGTTCAGTGGTACCAGATCCTTTAGTGTTGGCAGAGGACGAATTCCAACATCCCTGGGACAAACCTGGAGGTCTATGCCTTCCCTCCGTTTTGTTTGATCCGTCAAGTTCTGAACTGGTTGATGAGTTTGCAGGGTCTCAGTGTGACTTTGATAGCCTCTAACTTAGGCAGAATGGTTTTTCCAGATCTGCTATCGCTGTTGTCGGAGGTTCTGAGGGAAATTCCCCCCGGGGGCATCTCCTGTGTCAGCTGAATGCGGAAGGTTCCACCAGTCAGTAGAATCCCTGTCTCTTCACGGCTGGAGGCTATCAAGTACCTCCTCCAAGTAAGAGGTTTTTCTCAGAGAACAGCAGGGCATATGTCCAGCAGTCTCAGAAGGTCGACCTCTGCGGTTTACCAAGGCAAATGGGTTATCTATTGTGAATGGTGTCGCAAACAGGGTTTTTCTCCACTCGAAACCTCTATTCAGCGAATAGCAGACTTTTAAACCTTCCTCAGAGACGAGAAAAGTTTGTCCGTTTCTGCAATTAGAGGCTACAAGGCGGCCCTGAGTTTAGTAATTAACGCCCTTATACGTATCCAACATTTCCTCGTCCCTGGGGAACTTTCCATTGCTAGTTAAGGGGTTTGAGGAATCAAGTTCTCCTAGGGAGCTCAAGCCTCCAACGTGGAATGTTTCTCTGGTGCTCAAGAGCTTCACTAAGGGTCCATATGAGCCTTTGCGTCACTCATCTGACAGGAAACTTGACTCAAGACGGTTTTTCTCCTGGCCCTTGGCATCTTCGAAGAGGGTAGGAGAGCTCCACAATCTGAGCTATGACGTGAAGCACACCAAGGGTTGGGGGTCAGTGTCCTACAAATTTGTCCTGGAATTCATGGGGCAAGACCAAAATCCCTCTGTGCATGATGATAGGTTCACTTCATTTTTCATTCCATCACTGAATGACTTTGTGGGTGGTGATGCTCAAGAGCTTTTGTTGTGTCGTCCGGGCCTGGCTTTGCTATCTTAAAAGGACCATGGCACCTTAGACCAGGCTGCCGCAGACTTTTTGTTAGCACAGGACGTAAAAAGAAAGGTGTCGAAGAATACTATCTCTTTTTGAATATGGGAAGCCATCAGACAGGCATACTTGACTCTTGATGATTCCGCCACCACGTCTGTGCAGGTTAGAGCACATGATGTTAGGGGTATTGGCTGTAAATAATGATGAGCGCTGGTACTTGGTTACACCAGTCCATGTTCACACCCCTTTCTATCTTAAGGATGTTGCCCACAAGATCTACAGGACAACATTTTCCCTGGGTTAGGTCCTGTGGTGGCTGCCCAACAGGTTGTGTAACTCATAGTTGCCCTTAACAGGACACTTTTGTATCTTACCTAAGATGATTGTGTGGATGAGAGAATGAGTGAGTTGGTGGCTCTTTCTTTCTCTTGTACATTCCTTCTTCCTTCGGGCAGGTTAAGGAATAGACACGTCATTCACTGGACTGGTCTGATACAAGTGATTAAGGTAGTCATACTGATGGTGTGGTCACTTAATATACAAATATCAAACCCTCTATTTGGCAGCATATGCTCCACTCCTTGGCAAGGAGGAGTTGGGAGTGGTAACAAACCCTGGTGTGTTGGTTTGCTATTGGACAGTCAAGTTTCTCTTTGGTTCCCTATACAACGATTCTCCCATATATCATTGTATATCACTAAGTGTCTGAGTGGTTAGATATCAATTTATCTAGATTCTCATGGGCCTTAGTCCCTCTCTGGAAGTGTTTCTTCTGGAGCTGGACGGGTGGGTAGGCCCCCAGCTGGTTTAGGATGTCTTGTACCTCCTTCTAAGTATGAGTCTATCCTATTGTTAAGATCAAAGGTTTGTTCGCGTATGAAACAAATGACAGATTTTCTAAGACAATTTGTATTTTTTAGAGCTACAAACCTGAGGTCTTAACATTAAACTGCCCACCTCTAGCCACTCCTCTGTCTGCTAAGACATCCTGAGTTGGGAAAGACTGACATGGTGGTGTAGTACGTGGTCCATGACCACTCTTCACCCGATATATGCACGCATTGCCAAATCTCACAAGATTCCTTACTTTCATCTGTGATTTAAACCGGATCCAGCTAGGCACTAGAAATTACCCTATTGTTACAACCTCAGGTCTGTAGCTATAAAAAATACAAATCCTCTTAGAAATTTGTCATTTTTGAACAGTTTTATTATAAAGAGAAGTATAGAAAGGTACAAGTCAATAAAAGAAAAAAATGGATATTTAAATCATACCCAGTGCAGGGATTTGTACACGTTCACTATTGCATACATACGTATGTAGTAACCCACTTATCATAACTGTATTAGGTACTACTCTTCTCTTCAAGATACTGGGATTTTAAGTGGTGTAGGAGAGTCTGTAAAGTTACAATGAACACGTTCACTATTGCTTTCGTTCATGTTTAAACCAAATACCTAATGGTCCACTGTTGGCCTTGTATGATTTGTTTCACACTTCGCTTCAAGATTTCTGAATCTTCATTCAGTCAGTGTTCATCATCCAGTTGATACACTGTGAGAAGTGTTTGACAATTTGCAAATTACAGGAATTAACAGAGTTAAATATTATTATTATTACTTTATACAGTATATTGACAATGAGCAAGAAAATATTTACATGTTAGGTCCGAGTGGCTAAAGACCCTAAATATCAAAGCTGGTTAAGGAAGATAGATGGAGATGATCAGAATGCTCAGGCAAATACCTACTGCCGTTGTGTATTGTCTGCCAAACTAAGTGACATTGAGAGACAGAAATACATCAAAACAAGAAAGCTGAAGAGTCATTTTCCACTTGGCGATGAACTATTCTTCAGTTTGAAAAAATAAATGAAGTAAGAGAGGAGAGAGGGAAATATGTCTTTTTTCATAGCAGTATGCTGTGCCTGAGTAGAAAAATAATAGTCACATTCTTAGACTTAGTAGAATTGGATGACTGTGATGCCAGTGGTATTTGTAATGCTTTGAAGAAATCCTTCAAGAAATTTGGAGTCTCCGAGTTATCAAGATTGTTGCAATAAGGATAGATAAATGGGCCTCAGTTATGACTGAACGCCTTTTATTAATTCTTTTTCTTGTGAATCTAGCACATTTTAGTGCATTTTGAGGGTTGATTCCACGCCATGAAAAATCTACAGTTGGCAACTCTGACTACCAACAACCGGACCGGTTGGGTAACTACCAAAACTGCCTTGTTAAGAGTTAAGTGGACATGTCCAGGCTACACCTTAAGTAATTCCCTACTGTAAAGGATCTAGGTTTGTATAGTTATGAAAAATACAATTTACTTTTAAAAATTGTGATATTTCAACCACCGTACATAGTAAATAATTACCAGTTGCGTTTTAAATGACATTATGTAGAATAGGACTGATAATATTCTTATGTACATAATAACTTTATTTCCTAAAGATCAAAGATCAGCAAGGAAATACATGTATACTGTTAAATTTAAACTGTCATTAGATGTTTCAAAACTTTGTGAGATTTTTCCTTGCTGTTTGTGTCTATGTGATTTGTTTGCCTGTTTGTTTTCATAGTGTTGCTAACATGCAAACCCAAGAATCACATAAGCTTAAGTGGACCCCATTTTCTCAGTGCATTGTCTGGGTGGGGGGGGGGGGGGGGGGGGGCCGGAAGGGGGGGGGGGGGGGCAGAAGGAGTGTAGCTTACCGCTCAAGTTGAGATTGATCCTCATGCCCTTTGCGTGAAGTGTCGAGGGCGTGAGTGTTCCATTGACAATACCTATGATAATTGTGTCTCTTGGTCAGAAGAGCAGTGAGGAAGTTATGATGGGAGGAAGTGATCTTGGGGGAACAAGTCTTCCAAGGCTTCATCGGAGGGTTATACACCTCTCATGACGCCGTTGTGACCAATCCTTTGTCTTCCTTTCTCCCTCCTCGTAAGCTCTTTCGTTCTTTACTGTTACCCTTGGGGGGGGGGGGGGGGATGTCTCCCTCCGCTTCGGTTTATTTGTCAAGATAGGAGGGTTGCCAACGTTGGAGTTTTACCTCAAGGGCCTCTGCCTCCACTCCGGTGGGGATTTTTTCCCCCTTGTTTTGGCGAGTAGGAAAAACTTACCTCTTACTAACCTGACTTTTGCTCCCTCATGTGTGGCCTGCCTCGCAGTTTGAGGACTTGCAGCAGGGTTTGGCTGAAGTTTGGGCTGCCCTGGTATACCTTCAGTCCAGGGGCTGATGCATTATTTCTTGTCTGGCACTGTGACTCATGGTGTGCTACAGGGACGACAACCTTGTCTGTACCTGGGTATGTGGCATCCTCATCTTGTTTACACCCAGCATGTGACCACTGTAACACCTTCAGTGGTGGTATCACTCCGTGCCACATACTTCCAGGGCGGATCCTTTCCTGCCCCCTCCTCCTCCAGGTTACGCGGTCTTGTCTCCCCCAGTGACTTATGAACATCCTCTGGAGTGACCTCCCCATTACATCTTCTACCTGTTGCCTTCAAGACTGTTTCACTGTTTCTGTGCCTGCTGCTGTACCAGTCCCTGATTGTGGGAAAGCTGCTGTAGTATTAGTGACTTCTGTCCCAGATGCTCTGGAGCCTACTGCTTCAGCAGCTGCTCCAGTGGCGCCTTGGATGGGGGATCTAACAAATGCTGTACTGAGGAAGATGACGAAGTAAGTCCAAGAAGAAGCACTGGGGTGTTTTTATTTTTGTATCATGTCTGCTGCCTCCTCTCTTAAATCTTCCAAGGCTCCCTGCCGAGGAAGAAGGTTGTTCCCCCCCCCCCCCCCCCCCCCCCCCCCCCCCCCCCCCCCCACCCCCCAACAAGAAGTCTCGATCTGGGGCTTCTAAGGTTCTGTCTCACTGTTCTGGGGAGACAGGTGAGCCTTCTGCCTCCTCTTCATTCCTTCGGGAATAGGAACCACCTCGTCACCCCGAGGGACGCAGCGAATCAGGGACCGTAGGAGTTTAAGCTTGTAAAACATAACGGAAATGCTATATTATTTTTATGAAAAAAAATAACTCGTAAATATTTGAAGAAATAGGTTTTAGCATTGTAACTGTTCATATGGCAACAAAATGGCTTTATGGATGTACTGGGATGACTTCAGTTTAAGATTGGAAACTAAGGGAGGAGGATGAAGAGGAGGAGGAATCGAGAACTACTTGAACAGCGAAGTCTGGGAATTGGAGTCAACGGCAGCAATCATGACAGGGCAGGAGGAGTCATCAACTGAACTCAGCAAGTTTCGTTAAAAAAGTTTGAGAAGAGCCCATTAATCAGTTCGTAACTCATGGGTCAATGCAATTGCTCATTTTCAATAAAGATGCATAAAAAAAAAGGGATTTTGACGTAGGAAAAATCTATTTCTGGGGGAAGACCTGTGTCGCCCTATGAAAAATCCCTGTTATTCATTTTTCCCAGTATAAATAGCTCTATTATATACCAGAGAAAAAAGCTAACATAGTTATGCTGAGGTTACTACCCCCAGCGCGATCACCCAAAGGGTGTTGGTATAGTAAAGGGGCGATGTGTTACCACAAACCACAGGGCTTCTGCCATTTAGAAGATTCCCTTCAAAATCCCTCTCCTATGGGTGGGAGCCGTCACAACGGAATCCCACTACTTGTCCCCGCTCGCCACTACTACTACTACCGAAGCGCCATCTTGCATTCCTGATTAGATCTATAAACTTGGATTAGTCAGGGGTGGGAAGAAATGTTAATAGGGCGACACAGGTCTTCCCCCAGAAATAGATTTTTCCTACGTCAAAATCCCTTTCTGGTGTCGACCTGTGTCGCCTATGAAAACATACCAGAGAATGCTATACAAGTTTTTAGTGTTAAAATTATATGTAAAACCCGGTTAATGACATTCAGAGTAAAGAATTATAAATAGTTTTACTATTTAATCTTAACTTACTATATGTAAGAAATGATTCTTAATATATTCTTAACATAATAGTAATACTTATACAATACTTAAAATTGTATAATATGAAGTATTGGTCTTAATATGTGTCATATAGACCAATTAAAGCAATACACTAATACTTAATAGCAATATATATACATATTGTGCAATCTTATATACTAATTCGGTAACGGGATCGACAACAAACGTTTCGCACCGGTCCGGAAAAACAAGGTATGGTGGGGAGTGTGAGCGAGTCATGCAGGTAGAAGGGTCATGCAGGTAGAAGGGTCATGCAGAGGGAGATAGTTAAAGGAATAGTCTATTCAAAGGTTTCTAAGGAGAACCGTTAGTTTGTTCTTCAGGAACCACCACAGTACCAGCTGCCACTGCTAAAAATTTTAGGGTCTGTAAATTTTTGAGATAGTGGTGCTTAACACTGTGGGGACTTCCAACCTGTGTACTTTTTTAGGTCTTCAAACTTCATATTTTGAAAATAATTAGTGATGTGGCAACTGCCCAGGATTATCATGGACATGTGGAACTGAATCTGGGTTGGCTTGTTTAATAAAAATAAAAAAAGAATCTGTTGCCTAATTCCCCTTTTTAAACTCTTAAAGTTATCGTGCCCCCTTTTTCTCTAATAAAAAGAGAGCCCGTTGTTATTTGAGATGTTTTCTGGTCATAAAGGTTTTAAGTGTATGAACCGGACATAATGATTCATCTTCTGGAAGAGGAATAATTTCCCAAGGAGTCCACCTATTTTGTGGATCCTCATTTTTTGTTAAAAATGTCTATTGTGAAAGTAAAACTTTCCCAGATTGAAGGAATTCCACATGCCCTGGATTTCTAGAAAGTGCTAATAATTCAGATATTCTAGCGCCCGAGGCTAGCGCTACAAAAAAACAATGTTTTCTTAATAGTGCTGAATAAGAACAATTATCATTGTCTAAATGTGATGCCAGTTTAAGGGCATCGTTCAGGAACCATGATATTGATTAAGGACGGTTGACCGGTCTCAAACAAACGTGCACATGCTTTTGGGATAGATGAGAAGTATGTGTCTGTTAAATTAATGCTGAAACTATTTGAAAAATCTTTCTTAGGGCAGATTTAATTGTGGTAATAGTACTGGCAGCTAGGCCTTTCTCATGTAATGATCTAAAGAAAGAAATGGTAATCCAACTCTTGTACATTCATATCATTTAAAAACAGCTAGTTTCTTAACTGCGGAGTCATACTGTCTAATTGTAGAATGAATCTCTCTTATCCGATTCTACAAATAGAATGTTTAACGGATATATTTTCGCTTCCTTTTGTGCCGCGAACTTCATGAAGTCCATAAAGTTAGGGCATTCAGAATTCTTGAGGAAGCTGACACAGTTTGCGTTTGTACTGTTTGTGTTTAATTTCGGGGATGGAATCTTCTGAGGTTTGAGTTTCATCTCCATGATAACTGGATACCAATTGCTCTTCGGCCAATTGGGTGCCACTAGTGCCAACTGGCCTCTGAATAATCGTAGCTTGTGAAGCACCTACAAGAGGAGGTTCACTGGTGGAAAGAGATAAATTCTTTCCCATTTGTTCCAATCTAGAGACATTGCATCGATCGCGAAGGCATTGTTGTCTATATTGAGAGCTACATAGCAGGCTAGTTGTGGTGACTCCGAGGCAAAGAGGTCTACCTGGAGGTCCCGGAATCTGATTCATAATCCATTTGAATGAATTGTTGTCCAGTGACCATTCCGATTCCAATGGGGTCATTCTGGACAAAGAGTCTGCATTACATTCCTTACTCCTGCCAGATGAGTTGCTGACAGGTGGTTCATTTCCGCTAATAGGAATATTGCTATCATTACATGATTTACTTTGTTTGATTTGGACCCTCTTCTGTTTATGCAATGGACGACTGTAGAGCTGTCCGATAAGATTTGGATGTGGATCTTCTTGGATTGCGGTTGTAATTTTCTCAATGTCAGGAACACTGCCATCGCTTCCAATACATTTATGTGGAATTGACTGAATGTTTGTGACCATGTCCCTTGAACTTTCTTGAGGGTGAATATCCCCCCCAGCGCTCAGGGATGCATCTGTGTGGATGATCAAAGATGGGGGAGGAAAATGTAGCGGAACTGATTTGGATAGGTCCGCTGTTTCGTCCATGGAATAAGTCTCTTTTCAGAATATCTGGAATTCTTGAAACTTTGTCTCTGATTTTGAGATTTGCTCTTGATCTCCAAACCTGATTGAAATCTTTTAATCTGGTTTTTAGTAGAACATCTGTCACTGATGCAAATTGAAGGGAGCCTAGGATTCTCTCCTGTTCCCTTCGAGATGACCGTTGTTTTCCAAACAAAGCGTTTTGTAGCTTTTACTATCTCTTTGACCTTTTGGACGGTAGAGATAGCCTGTGTTTCTTCAGGTCCCACTGAATTCCTAACCATTGGAAGAACTGGTAGGGATTGTTGGAGTCAGTCTGGACTTTGCCCATATTCCATCCTGGAATGCCTAAGAAACCTTTAGAAATTTCAGTACTTTGGATGTTTGACCTTCGACATTCTGCTTCGTTGTTTGTCCAAATTAACCAATCGTCCAGGTAGGCTACTAAAAATATTCCTTTCTTCCTCAATTCATGAACTACGTCTCCCCTAATTTCGTGAATACCTTGCGTGCTATATTGAGTCCGAAGGGTATTACTTGAATGAGCAGGCTTTCGTTGCCTAGCTTGAATCCTAGGTATGGAGAGAAGTTTCTGGTTATTGGAACATGATAGTAAGCGTCTGTAAGATCTACAGAGGTGGTGACGGCCCCCACGGGAAGTAAGGTCCGTAAACTGTGAGATTGTCAGCATATGGAACTTGTCGCAGTGAATGTAGGAATTCAGCCGAGACAAGTCCAGGATTACCCGTCTTTTGTTCGAGTCATTCTTTGTGACATTGAACAATTGTGCTTGTAATCTTATGCTCTTCACCCTCTTTATGGCACGTTTCTGAAGAAGATCCTTGGTATATTCTAAGAGGTCCTCTGTTGGTTTTTTGGAAGGAGTTGACTGGAGGGGGAGGGCCTTTCTCCCACTTCCAGCCTAGACCTTTTGATATTATACTGTGGGCCCATGGACTGAAGGTCCATCGACCCCTTGAAACAAGTATAGTCTCCCCCCTACCTGGGAGATTTTACTGGTTGAAGCTGGTCTAGTTCCTCTACCTCCTCAGAATCCTCTACCCCTGACTCCGCCTCGCAGTCTGGAGCCTTCTCTGGCTCGACTACTCCCAGCATGTCTGTATATGGGCGAAAGGCACCTCTTCGTCTCATGGCAGGATTATATGCGGGTGGGAAGCCACAAACTGCGATGAAGTCGAAGGTTGAGGTTCCGAGGTTGGCTGAACCAATACATACTGTTGTGGTGGTGTTACATTTGAGGTGGACGGCACTGCCTGCATATATCCATGAGGACAGGCCGTCTGGTAAGGGTTATACCTTCTCGCCTTCTTTTTAGGTGCTTGTTGATGAGGGGACAAATCAAATTGGCGCTTTACAGGAAGACCCCACCTCACTCTCAGACTTTGATTAACTCTAGCTGCTTCGTGCAATATGGAATTTATCTCCTCTTTGGGGAAGATGTTTTCTCCCCAAATGGATGATTTTATAAGCTTGTTAGGTTCATGTTTTGACCGTGGCTCCAGCAAAAACATGTTTCCTACATACCCTTCTTGCAATAGCGAAGTCATTTAGATCTGATGAAAAGTCTGTAAAAAGACTTTTCGTTAGGACCGCCCGAAAGGACTGGTTCGTCCTCATAGGTCTTAGCTAACACTCCGTCCGAGGTTGACACGGGAGTTGATGAGTCCTGGCTAACCTTGTCCTTGCCTCAAACTCCCCCTTGATCAAATGGTCGGGGAGTTTTGGGCAACCGTTCGTGAGAACAAGTCCGAAGCGCAATCCGGCTCCAATTTGCCAGCAGTAAACGTTAAACGTTGCCGAGCGTTTATCCAAATGTCCGTTCCTGTGGGGAAAAACAAAGATGTAGGCTCTGCTTCCCTCAGTTCCGGAATTGGTTTGTCCTCTCGTAGATGGCTTGCAATGTCAACTCCGCCACCTTAGTTTGTACATGGTGACGGAAGGCCATCCGGGGTAACGAACATCGTATACTTCCCCTTATGCGGTGTCAATTTTGTATTAACACAATTTAGTTTCTGTTTAGAGAATGGACCCAGGCAGCTTGGGCCTGTTCTCTGGAGAAGATCACCGTCTCCTTTGGTACTTTGTCTATTCTGACTAGCGCATGTTGTGTTAGTCTGACAAAGCCCGGGAACGGAAACTTCATACCGGCTGGGAATAGCTCGTAGTCCTCTATTGGTCTTGTTCCACACCCTTCATATAGTCAATCTTCCTTCTACGAAGGGAGCATTTAAGGCCAACCTCCAAGGGTTTTTCCTTATCGAAGGGGGGAAGCTTTGAAGTATCCGGAACCGTCATTGATAGAGCTGGTGTTCCAGATCTAAAGAGGCCTGAGAGCATCTCCTCAATGGGCTTGATTCTCCCTGTCAATGACGAGAGAGCCTGGTTTGAGATGTCCGGTATTGATCCAAAGCGTGCATCTATCCTCTGATCTACTATTCCACTAATCCTAGCTAACAGCTGGTTAGTGAAGGATTCAGGGTCAAAGAACTGTTCCGCCGCCTTGGGACTGAACCCGTACCTTCGGTAGGGGAAGATTTGTGGCAGCAGGCTGAATGACAGATGATGTCGACAGTTTGTGACACCGAAGACGACTCATTCGCCGCTGGCGGAACAGACTTGCTCTTCTTTTTTTAAAGTCTTCTTGACTTTAGGAATAACTGACGGTATTCCTTGTTCTTTAATGGGTTTCGTAAAACCCTTGAAGGATGGAGTAGAAGAAAAGGAATGAGAAGGACTTTTCCACTCGAATGGCTTCTATGAGGGGTTCGGCAATTTCCCGGGGCACCGCTGTTGTCATTGTGGTGCCGAAAAATATCATAGTACATAGGCCAGGATCCAGGATATAGGGTTGGACCTTCGGCACAAAAAAAAATTTTTGCCTGAAAAAACCGCGACATCATTTACAAAGGGACACCCTTGCGTCGTGCAGGATCGCCTGTCTGCCTGTTCGTCAGTCAAAATTGACACAAGCTCTAGTAACAGACGGTACAAGCGTCTGGGTGCCCACAGACCACCATAGTGTCCATAGGAATTGCGCAGTTCGCATGTGAAACGGCAGACTACGTGGCCGTAAGGATTTCCCAACGAGCATGGCATCCTCAGCCTGGCAACGGACCCCCTGTAATATGAAAAACTTCATGAGTTTTCTCCTTATGGTGGTTCGTGCTAAATTATTGACAAAATATTTCGTAGCCGAAAAAAATATTTTCTTCTTAGGGATGCAGACAGGCATTTCCTAGAAAAATCATGCATGTACTACTATTGGGCGACGTATTTCATTGCTGAAAACTTCATCATAATCATAATAATGATATCAGTTATTTATAATTTGTTATAAACTAGTAAGTTTTATTACTGATTATATTTGTCAAAGGAATATTTTGTCGCCGAACTATTCCCTGGTCAAGAATGAAAATATTTATAAATAACTAGGTCGTAAAAACTCGTAAGTTTTTTATGGGGTTTGTCGGCGAAATATTTCGTTTCCAAAATATTTTGTTGTCATACATGCCTAATTTTTCCAGAAAATTATTCTTATTTAGATTGTCGGGGAAATACCTCATTGCCGAAGTATTCAGGTATCGACTTATTATTGATTGGCTTAGTCTAATAAAGCTTATATTTAATATATGCTTATCTAGGTTGTTGGGGGAAATACTCCGTTGCTGAAGTATTCCATTATCGACTTATTACTAAGTAGCTTACTACTAAGTAATAAAGCTTATACTATACATTTCATTAAGTTGTCAGCGAAGTACTTCGTTGCCGAAGTAATTCAGTACTGACCTATGTAATAAGGCTAATAAGTTTTTCAAGTATAATAGTATAGACTGAAAAATTCCTTTCAGAGGCATGTTTATGCCGAAACACCGAACTTCGCCGATGTTGGAGAAAAGACGTGGGCGTACCACTGTAATTGCCAAAGTTAGGAATTGTTCAGTCTGAATTCCGGCAATGCCGAACTTCGAGTACTATCATATTCTACCCTGCCTCCAATCACAGTGATTAGAAGAAGTCTCTGTTCACCGAGGCTCCAGAGATCTAATAGTAGAGATATTATTGAAAATAATATCTTTTATTCAATCCCTGAGATTTAGAGGTTTGCAAGCAATAGTTTATGTTGTTTGGCTCTACCCCTGATCTAAAGTAGATCCACTTTTAGGCTACATAGCCTAGAACTTTCGCTGACTGCCGTGGCTGTCGCAAGATCGAAAAGTGGTCCAACCCTGGTCAAGGAGGTTATCCAGGTAGGCTATGCACACAATACTATTACTTTGGGTATTTATTGATCTAAATACAAAATATATCACAAAATGCATAGAAATTATCTCTTAATATCTAGTACTAATCTACGTAACCGACATTATCACTTAAATTCCCATTCATAAATTGGGCAATTTCCCCCGATTGTATTAGTAAAGTCATTTATAGACCTAACTTACAATAACGAGAAAAAATAGATTTAAGGTTACTAGGCTTAATAATTTAAAGCTAACTAGAGATAATGAACCATGTATCCGTTAAGGATCAAATATGGTTACCTCAATAAGGCTAGCCTAAATTCGAGAATGCTCCCCAGCACCGAGACATTGTTGTATCAATACCTAAGCCTTATTATTATGAAAGTGTAAGTAGTATCTGTTTTAACAGAAATAAATAACACCTTTTGATCATCTTATAAGCAAAGCTAAGCCTATATATATAATTTTACATATGCCGTGCGTAATTTGTTGTTGCTATGCCGACGCACAAAATGGCTGCCAGTCGTCGGCGTCCCCAATTCATATTTCGAGGAGGCTGGACTGATAGCATAATTATATACTTAAATATGTTAAAAAACCAAATTGGGGTACTCAACTTCGAAGCAGCAGAAGATTGGGCACTCATAATAGTTATTTAATTGCGAATATAATCGAAAAAAGGCATAGCAAAAATTTCTGTTTTGAAGCGCACGGCTCTATAACAGGAATGAAAGATGGCGCTCGGTAGTAGTAGTAGTGCGAGCGGGGACAAGTAGTGGGATTCCTTTTGTGACGGCTCCCACCATAGGAGAGGGATTTTGAAGGGAATCTTCTAAATGGCAGAAGCCCTGTGGTTTTGTGGTAACACATCGCCCCTTTACTATACCGACACCCTTTGGGTGATCGCGCTGGGGGTAGTAACCTCAGCATAACTGTGTTAGCTTTTTTCTCTGGTATATAATAGAGCTATTTATACTGGAAAAATGATAACAGGGATTTTTCATAGGGCAAACACAGGTCGACACCAGAAATATTTAAGTATAAAAGAGACGTTAGTGAAAGATTGATGTACGTATAGTAGTTACTATGTAAAAAGTATGAAACTTAAGCAAGGAATAAGTTATCAAACTTGCACAGGACTGAAGTCTCAAAATTTGACCAGAAGTGTCATTCTGAATCGTAAAAAACTTCTTTGTTCTTACGTGATATACAAACCCTCGGTCCTTTACTATTGGAGTTACTTAAGGCGTAGCCTGGACAGGCTGCTGAATTCTTTAATAAGGCGGTTAGGTAGTCACTACTATCTGGTTGTCAGTAGTCCTCTGACCAGATGTAAACATTCCAATTTGCTTTCAGGCGACTGTTTTATTGCTGTTTTCTTTCAATCTGGTGTGGTTTTTCTTTGTTATTTCTTATTAAAAATTATGATTGTTGTTGTGACAATGTGTTTGTGATATAGTGAATAATACAAAACCATGAATTGCAACTCATTATAAGTTATGATCGTGTTGTGATATTTGTGTTTGATACACGAGTCATACAAAACCCATGAATCGCAACAGCCTTGTACCCTACCCCTGGGTGCTGCCCCACCCCAGGATGAGGGTAGGAGGTGCAACAAATTCCGTGCCTCGATAGATCGATCTTCACGGCCTTTGCCCAATCATGCTTGGGGCGTGAGTGTGATTTTTTTTTTTGTTTTTTTTTTTTTTTTTTTTTTTTTTTTTTTTTTTTTTGTGGATTGCTCTGTTTGGTCTATGACACAGTGGGGGAAGTTTGCCAGGATTAGGAATACATTGGAAGACATGTGATGAGGGTAAGACCTCCCACCACATCGAAGTACTACCCTCCTCTTCTTTGTATTTACCGCTCTCCTGGCAATCATCCTGTACTTGCTGCGCCCCTCCAGGAGAAGCTTCATCTTCTTCTTCCCATTCTGACTAGTTGGAGAGGGAAGAAGAGGGGGGGGGGGGGTGGCTGTGGTCCCAGAACTGGGGATCACTCCTTTAGGGTTCTCTCTCGCTCCGAAGTGTACCTACGCATGAGGAGGCAACCCCCTTTGTTAATTTCCGAACTTTTTACTTTCACAGATGAGCTGTCAGACTTAGAACTAGGGTGGATTTTGTGGGATGGCTATCAATCCAGATTTTGCTATTACACTTCAATAGAGGTGCCTGCAACGTGCCTGGTCTGGCCTTGTCAACGAAGACTGTATTGCCTACCCTTCTGTACTGGACGTTCCCGCTTGTTCCTGCCTCTTTACCTACACCTGCTCCTGCTCCCGTCACCAGGACCTTATGAGTCGTCTGCCACCCCTTGGGGTCCCTGACAACTCTACTGTGTGAGTTGTTGAAGAGGAAGGTGAAGAAGATGAAGGATCCAAGGAGTGCTGTCGTTTTCAACTTCGTCTCTTCATCCTCATCACCTGCCGCCATCCTCACCTCTCCTTTCAGAACCTTCACAGCATTCGAAGGGGAAGGAAGGTTTAGTTTCTCCACCCTAGAAGAAGCCTTGTTTTGAGACTTCTTACGGTTACGGTGCCTCCTCTCTTTCGGGGAGGAAGCACTTTGGCTCTCTTGCTGACTCTCCAGCTTCTTTGGAAGAAGGGGTGGGGGTCTTCTGGAGCCGCTGGAGCTCGAACCAAGGTTCGTTCTCCAGCCTCTGTTCCTAAGGGCACTGCTCGAGGGACAGGGACAGTGTCACAATCTCATTCGTGAGAATCACTGAATGTATGATGACCTAAGAGTGGAGCATATGCTACCAGCAAATGACTGTCTATTCCTTAAACCCGCCCGAAGGAAGAAGGAAAGGTACAAGAGAAAGAAAGAGACCAGCCAACTCATTCATTCTCTCATCAACTATGAGTTACACAGCCTGTTGGGCAGCCACCACAGGACCCATGGAAAACGTCTCCATAGATCTGTGGCCAACATCCTTAAGATAGAAAGAGGTGAACGTGGACTGGCGTAACCAAGTACCAGCACTCAGTACTCTATGTACAGCCAAGTTCTTTTCAAAGCCAGAGAGGGACCAATACCCCTTACGTCATGCGTTTCTAGCCTGCACAGGTGGAATCATCAAGTATGCCTGTCTGAGGGCTTCCCATATTCAAAAAGAGACAGTATTCTTCAAACACCTCTTTCTTTGTACGTCCTGTGCTAACAAAAAAGTCTGGGCAGCCGGGCCTAAGGTCTGGTCTTGTCCTTTTAAGATAGCAATGCAGGGCCCGGACAGGACACACAAAAGCTCTTGAGCATCACCACCCAAAAAGTCATTCAGTGATGGAATGGAAAAGGAAGTGAACCTATCATCGTGGACAGAGGGATTTTGGGTCTTGGCCACGAATTCTGGGACAAATTCGAAGGAGACACACTTTGAAGATGCCAACGCCAGGAGGCAAAACCGTCTTGAGTGTCAAGTTCCTGTCAGATGAGCAACGCAAAGGCTCATATGGACCCTTAGTGAAGCTCTTGAGACCAAGGAAACATCCCACGTCAGAGGCTTGAGCTTCCTAAGAGAACTCGATTGCTCAAACCCCTTAACTAGCAAGGAAAGTTCCCAGAATAAGGAGATGTCGATACCTCTAAGGCGTAACACTAAACTCAGGGCTGCCCTGTAGCCTCTAATGGCAGAAACGGACAAACTTTTTTCATCTCTGAGGAATGGTTAAAAAGTCTGCTATCGCTGAATAGAGGTTGCGAGTATAGAAAACCCCCGTTACAACACCAATCACAGTAGATCGCCCATTTGCCTTGGTAAACTGCAGAGGTCGACCATCTGAGATTGCTGGACATATGCCTTGCTGGTCTATTGAGAAACAGCCTCTTACTCAGAGGAGATACTTGATAGCTCCAACTGTGTAGAGACAGGGATTATACTGATTGGGTGGAACCTTTCTGTATGCAGTTGCCACAGTAGTACCGCCAAGGGGGAATTTCCCTCAGAACCTCCGACAACAATGACATCAGATCTGGAAACCATTCCACCTGAGGCCACAGAGGGCCTACTAAAGTCACCCTGAGGCCCAGCAAACTCATCAGCCTGTTCAGGACTGACAGATCAAACAAAACGGAGGGAAAGCATACACCTCCAGGTTGTCCCAGGGATGTTGGAAACGCATCCTCCGCTAATGCTAAGAATCTAGAACCACTGAACAGAATATCTCCAGTTTTCTGTTGAACCAAGTTGCAATAAGGTCCAGCATGGGTCTCCCCAAAACTGAAAGAGCCTGTCTGATACTACTTGATGAAGGGACCACTCTGTGCCTAGGATCTGATCCTGATGACTGAGTTTGTCTGTGACCACATTCCGTTTGCCTGGGATATACCTGGCTGAGAGCTCTACCGAATTGCTGACCGCCCACTGGTGAACCTCAATGGTCAAGGCATGAAGTTGACATGAAACCAGACCTCCCTGCTTCTTCACATAGGTGATCACCATGGTGTTATCCAACATGAGAATGATAGAATGACCCTCAACTTTCTCCCAAAACTCCTTTAGGACCCAGGAAGGCTGCCTTCAACTCCATGACGTTGATATGCTGCTGTTTGTCGTCCAAACTCCAAATGCCTGAGGCAATGAGGCCACCTAAATGAGCACCCCAACCTGCAAGGGAGTCATCTGAAAACAGAGGGAAGTCCGGTGGGAGAGAACGCAAGGGACACCCTTCAAAAGATTTTGGCCGTCCCCCAACCGCCAATGAAGGTCTTCTCTCACTTCCAGAGACAGAGGAACCTTTAACAGGGGTGTGTCCCCTTCCAGAGACCAGAATTGTGTCCCCTTCCAGAGACCAGAATTCCCCCAGTCTCCATTGTAGAGACCAAAGATGAAGACGCCCATGAGGGACCAGCTTCTCCAGGGATAACAACTCCCAGAAGAACCTGCCCCTGATGAGCTGACTGATGTGGTTCCGACAGGAAGTCGCGCGCCACCACTCGCAACTTCTCTAACCTCTGATCCAACAAGAAAGCTCATACAACCGCCGTTATTGATGACCATAGCCCAGGTAGAGAATCCTTTGACTGAGTACGAGGTTTGACTTTCCTGGTTGACCATGATGCCTAGTTTCCAGACAAAACCGAAGCAGACTATCTCTGTCCTGCAGCAGCTTTACCCTGGAACCTGCCAAGACCAACCAATCATCGAGGTACCTCAGCAAATCGATCCACTGAGCATGGGCCAAACTTGAGATGAGAGAGAAAGACCCTTGTGAACACTTGAGGGGCTGTGGTCAGCCCGAAGCACAGGACTTTGAACTCAAAGACCTTGTCTCGGAGAGAGAAGCAAAGGAACTAACTGGTTCGGATGAATAGGGATCTGGAAGTATGCGTCCCTCAAGTCTATCGACAGCATGAGGTCGCCTTCTCTCATAGCTACCAACACTGAACACGGGGTTATTTCCATCTTGAACTTTGTCTTCCTGATGAAGTGATTTCAAAGTGGATAAGCCGATCACAGGTCTCCAACCTCCCGATGCCTTGGGTTACCAAGAAGGATGCGACTGTAAAACCCCGGAGATGGACGCACCACTTCCTCGATCGCATCCGTGTCCAGCATCTTCTGCACTTCCTCCTGCAAGATGCCAAAAACTTAAGAGAATCTGGAGGATACGCCCTCTTTAGCTGTGGCTTGTCTGAGAGAGGAGGAGAGAAGCCGAATGGCAGTAGATACCCCACCCAAAGGACATCTACCACCCACTTCTCGCCGCCCGTAACTCCGCCACTTGACCCAATGGCCTGCCAGGCACCCCCTAGGTATCATCAAAGAGTAGTTTAACCAGACCATAATGTCAGATCTTCAGCCCCTCATTAGTATTAACCAAGAGCATGATAACTTCCAAATCAGTATATGCACCTTCCAAAGGAGCTGACAGACAATAATAATACTCCCTGAGAGAAAGTCCACTGAAATTATTAGTCCTAAATGGATCAATATTAAAAAACATTACAATTCATCACCTACTCTGCACAAACAAAATCACCAGACATAGAGGTAGATCTAACATATCACAATAACTACCTTTCATAGAAGTAGTACTCTGTGTAGTGGCAGTGAAGCAATCCTCTTCATCAGAATTATCCCTGCAGTCTTGGCTTCCATCACATCTTTTGCTTTCTACATCTTTTGCTTTCTAAGATACACTTGTCCAATATCACACAAAACAAAACTGTCTTGGTCACACCCTGTATTGGAAACTAAAACAATACAAGAAGCTGGAACACAAGCTAGTTATTTTAAGACCATTAAAATGTGTAAGTTCACAGTTACAACCAGATCTAACTGAACAGAAAATATTATGTTCAGATGCTAAGTAAAAGAATTTGAACAAGAATAAGTTGGTCTAGCAGGACACAAGTAGTACTATATGGATATGGTTTATCTCATTTGTAATGACAGACACTCTTTAGAAAACACTGGTTTCTATGTATGAAAATATAATGAACAAATACTGAGCTTTAAAAATCATACTGAGTTATTCATACAAACCCCTCAGTAACTTAGGACTACATTCATAGTCTCTATGTACCGAGACACACTGTCTTTTGTCTTCCAAAACCCTTTATTAGGCACATTACAGTTTGTACAGGATGAATGCAAAAAAAGAGATAATAGAGTTTTTGGGAAGGGGCCCTCAGTATACGTTTGTTGGGCTTATATGAAAAAGTCATTAAAAATTCAATGTTTCACGATAACCCAATCAGTCATACTACGCCAAAATCACATTTCTGGAATGCAGCAGAGTAGCTGTGGGGGGAGGGAGGGGGGGGGGGGGGGGGGGGGGGGGGGGGGGGGGGGGGGGGGGGGCATGGGGCACATGGTGCTTCCCCCCCCCCACCCCTTATGGTCTGAGTTATAAAATGACAGCTCTAGGTAAAAATTATTTTTAGAAAAACAGAGCGAAAATCGTAGGAATAAAGGGCAAAGATTAACCTTAGTAAAACCATAGAGAGAGGAGAGAGAGAGAGAGAGAGAGAGAGAGAGAGAGAGAGAGAGAGAGAGAATGCCAAATCTACTTAGGGGGGGTAAAACAGATACTTGATATAGATTGGGCTTATTAAATTATAAAATGGAGAGTTGCATAACTTGATTGTGAAGCAGCAAGATCATCTCATCACGTGTTTTGTCTGGTATAATGTTGCTGACATTTGACCTCAATATCAGTAATCCATTAACCAAGAAAACAAACTTTGATATTGCTTTTAACCATACCTCGCTCATCACCTATTCTGCAACATACATAACCAACAGACAGACAAGTATAAGATTTAACAATTCATCATGCACAATTTCATAACTACCTTTCACAGAAGTAGTATGCTGTGTAGTAGTAATGCTGTGTAGTAGTACTCTGTGGTAGTGGCAGTGAAGCAATCCTCTTCATCAGAATTATCCCTGCAGTCTTGGCTTCCCATCACATCTTTTGCTTTCTAAGATACACTTATCAATGTCACACACAAAACTGTCTTGGTGGCACCCTGTATTGGAAAACTAAAACAATACAAGAAGCTGGAACACAAGCTAGTTATTAAAATTTTTAAAATTCATTAAAATGTATAACTTCACAGTTACAATCAGATCTAACTGAACATTCAACAGAAAATATTATTGTTCAGATGCTAAGTAAAAGGAATTTGATCAAGAATAAGTTGAATCTAGCAGGACTCAAGCAGTTTTACTATATGGATATGGATTTATCTCATTTGTAATGACAGAGACTACTTTAGAAAACACTGGTTTTCTATGAATTTTGAAAATATAATGAACAAAAAAACGAGTTTTAAAAGTCATACTGAGTTATTCATACTAACCCCTCAGTAACTTTAGGACTACATTGTCAGTCTTCTTATGTACCGAGACACACACTATCTTTTGTCTTCCATCCTCAGGACCCTTTATTAGGCACGTTACAGTTATTTACCTCACTTTGTAAAGGATGAATGTAAAACAGAGACAACAGATTTTTGGGAAAGGGCCCTCAATATACGTTTGTTGGGCTTATACGAAAAAGTCATAAAATTTAATTTTTTACAACCTAATCAGTCATACTATGCCAAAATGAGAAATTTTAATCAATTTGTATTTTCATAACTAAACAAACCTGAGGTCTTAACATTAGGACTAATACTAGCGCCAAGCTGGAAACCGGTAGAATTAATAAAAAACCTGTGTGATCCTGTGTGATCCACGGACTATTGGCATCTGTACCAGGTCACGGGGTATAGTAGTTCCCAGAATGCCCTTGGCATCCTGTGACCTATCAGTTACTCTTCCACCCATTTTAGACTGTTAGAGGGGTGGTTCGAGGTGGGCCTTATATGTTAAGACCTCAGGTTCGTTAGTTATGAAAAATACAAATTGATTGAAAATTTGTCATTTGTTCATATACGAAACAAACCTTCGTCTTAACATTAGGATAGACTTTCTTATTGGTGGAAGGTAGTCTCTATAACCAACTGGGAGTTTGCCACCTTTATCCATTTCCAAATGTATGTATTCTAAGACAATGACTAATAACCTTTGAAACAAAGATATATGAGAATCTACTGGTTTCCCTCTCTGGGTGTTTCATACAATGCCATAGGTTATTGCATTACGGAAGGTGGAGAGCTATCCGTTCTCCATAAGCAACTCCAGTCCCTGTGCATGGAGCTATTATCACCCCACTCTCTTTCTATTATTGAAAGAAGTGTGTTGCTACTGAAAAGTATCCTATGCTCTAGATTATCTTTACAGTATGGCTGTCTCCCTCACCTGTATCTAGTCCGTTTCCAGCTCATGATGGTACTCTCCCCTCTTACTGCCAGTAGGTAAAGGAGTAGTTAGGAGTAGTTAGAAAAGTAGTAAAGAAGGAAGACCAGTCATCTCATTCATTCTACTTTCATAACTTCATCTTAGACTAGACAATAACTGACCCGCCAGGGTACTGGATGAGCTATACCACTTGCTGGGCAGCCATCACTGGACCTAAGGAAAAAGTATCCAAGGATCTAAGGGCAACATCTTTTAAATAAAAGGAACTTTAAATAAAAGGAAGTGAACGTTGCTTGGTGTGCCAAATACCAGCTTTCAAAATCCTCTACACAGACATATTTTTTCTTCAATGCCAAAGAAGTGCTCAAGCCCTGATGTCATGAGCTCTAACTCTCTCCAGGCTATTTGACCCTCTGTCTCCTGTCATGTATGCATTCCTGATCGTTTCTCTCAACCAAAACGATATTGTGTTCCTGGACACTTCCTTGTTGTTCTGGGACAAACTCGAAAACCATAGACTTCCACATATGCTTCACCACATATGACAGACCATGCAGCTCCCACCCCCACCCTTGTGGTTGAGGCTAGAGCCAACAGGAAGACTCCCTTCAGGGTTACTATGTGGACTGTTGGCAATGGTCCTATGGGGTTTTGTAAGGCTGTTCAGTACCATGGTCAAATCTAAACCTGGGCTTTTAGTTCCTTCAGGGAAAAGGGACTAGCTCAAAACTCTTCATTAACATAGCTATTTCCCATGAAAAGAAATGTCCACGCCTTCCATCCACAGAACTGAAGCTAGAGCAGCCCTGTGTCCCTTTACAGCAGATACAGATGTCTTCCTGTTCTGAAATACATCAGAAAGTCCACTAACTGTTAATAGTGGTTCGAGTGGAGACAAGTTCCCTCTATAACACCAATCACAGTACACAGACCATTTTCCTTGGTACACAGCTGCCGATGACCTTCTGATATTTCCTGCCATTTGTGTTGGTGCTTTCTGAGAAAAGCCTCTCACTCGTAGGAGATACTTGACAGTCTCCACCCATGAAGTGATAGAGACTGCACTGACTGGTAGTACCTCTCCCCATGTGGTTTGACATAGTAGGTTGTTCCATGGAGGTAACTCTCTCAGCACATCTATTAGCAGTTCCAACAAGTTCGGAAACCATTCTGCCTTCTGCCACAATGGGGCTACCAGAGTCATCTTGAGGTTCTGAGACCACATCACCTTGTTCAGAACCTGACGGATTAGGCAAAATGGAGGGAATGCGTACACATCCAGATTGTCCCATGGGTGTTGTGGCGTATCTTCTGTTACTACCTCTGTGTCCGGGACTACTGAACAATACACTTCCAACTTTTTGTTGCACCTGGTTGAGAATAGGTCTATGATCGGCCTTTCCCACAAGATGAACATTCTGTTCACCACTTCCTGATGCAAGGACCACTCTGTTTCTAGAATCTTGGTCCCTGTGGCTCAACTTGTCAGCAACTATGTTTCTTTTTCCTGGAATATGTCTGACTCTGATGTCTACTAAGTTCTCTACAGCCCACTGATGAAGTTGAACTGTCATCAGGTGTAACTGGAGAGACACTAGGCCTCCTTGCTTGTTTACATACCCTGCTACTGTGCTGTTGTCCGACATCAAATACCACTGATTGCCCCTTCACCCTCTCCCAGAATTCCTGTAGTGCCAGAAAGGCTGTTTTAACTCCAGCAACATTTATACGGAGTTCTCTGTCCTTGCGATTCCACTTCCCTGAAATCATCAGCTCCTCCATGTGTGCGCCCCAACCTTTCTTAAGTAACGCATCCAAGACAGCACGAGATCCGGAGAGGGTTGCTGAAGGGGAACTCCCACTGTCAGATTGTTGTCCTGCATCCACCACAGTAGGTCTTTCCGCATCTCTGTCGACAAGGGAATTTGCTCATATGGGTGATCTACCATTGGTGACCGAAACTCCTTCAGCCTCCATTGTAATGACAAAGGTGTAGTCTCCCGTAGCACCAGCTTCTCAAAGGAACTTAGAATTCTCAGGACTACTTGCCACTGTTTTGCTGGCTGTGTTTGTTTTTCCAGAAAGGCATTCACAGCTTGTTTGCATTTCTCTACCCTCTGGTCTGCTGGGAACACTTTGGCTAGTGTGTCTATAATCATACCCAGATACACCAGCCTCTGACTGGGATCTAACTGTGACTTCTCCTGATTTATCATATTGCCTAGGCTGTGACAAAACTGCATAAGGGAATCCCTGTCCCAAAGTAATTTTTCTCTTGACTTTGCTATCACCCAACCAGTCGTCTAGGTATCTTATTAGTCTGATCCCCTAAGCATGTGCCCATGTCGCCACGAGAGTGACTACCCCTGGCAAAAACTTGGGGAGACATTGTCAATCTAAAGCACAGGACTCTGAATTAGAAAACTTTCTCTGCAAGACTGAAGCGGAGAAATCTCCTGGAAGACTGATGGACTGGGATCTGAAAATATGTGTCCTTCAAGTCTATTGTCATCATAAAGTCCTTGTCCCTGACTGCTGCTAGAACTGTCTTTGGGGTCTCCATTCTGAATCTGGTTTTCCTACAGATTCAATGTTGACAGATCTATAACTGTCCTCCAATCTCCATTGGCTTTAGGAACAAGGAATACTGCCGTAAAACCCCCTTGACGGAAGCGATACTTGTTCTACAGCTCCCTTCTCCATCATCTTCTTCACTTCTCTTGCTGAATAAGAGATTTCTGAGATTCTGAGCATAGAAGAGTATGGTAATGGTTGTTTTGGCAGGGGTGGGGTCACATCGAATGGAATTAGATATCTGACTCTGAGAACATCCACCATCCACTGCTCCGCTCCAAATTCCTGCCACACCCTCCAATGATTTGCCAGGTATCCCCCCACGGATGTGACTGAGTGGTTAGAGGCGCCCATCCTATGGTCTCAAACCTCTCCCCCTGCCCCTAATAACCCCTTCCTCTGTTGGGTCTATTGTGAAAGGGCCGATGAGCTAAGTTCTTTGGGGTAAGAGGGTCTTGATGTGCTTTACTCATTAAAATTAGCCTGGCTTCTAGATGTTTTCCTACCTCTCGCTGGACTAATCTGTCATTAGTATCCATTCTTCTATCTATAGCAGCTTCTAGTATACCCTTTGGCAACAGCAATTGCGGCTCTAGGATATCCCCTATTCCGCATTGCTAATAAGGAAACCCAAATCAATAGTGTGCTTAATCTAGCCAATGCTGCATCTCTCCTCATCAACAGGATATAGCCATATATGGCACTCAAATTCGTCAAGTACGCAATTGCTTTCGAGAACGATTGGAGAAATCTAAAAAACATTGTCTCGCCCACTAATTTCCTTGTTGATTCTGAGGATGCAATTTTTGCTACTGCTGTTGACCAAAGGTCTAACCAAGAGCAGTCTGAAAGATAGCAGAAGCCATTGCTTCCAGTGTAGCAGCCTCCTGACAAGTCATTGACGGACATTCCATCTTAACTTGATCCAATGTTAATCCAGGTTTTAACCTTACCACATCTGGGCTGATGTCTCAATAGCAAAGGAACCATAGGTGTCGCATAATATTCCTATGTTTCAGCAATGGCAGGGGAATAAACTTAAATGATCTATTTGATCTTAACGAATTATCCCTTCCAGCAATCCGTGCATTGACATGCTGTAAAAACTGACTCCGCATGACTTGAGCAAGGTAATTTGTATGACACCTTCGTATCCTTTTTCAGTCCAAATATCATGTCGATTCCTGGAGGAAGTATACTGCAGGTGTCTCCAGTCTCTTCAAAAGGTTATTGAATGTCAAATCAAATCAACCACCTCCACATGCAAAGCCAGAAACTCCTGGTTTTCCCTTCCTCCGATTCCAATGTATATTGTGTTCGGCCAGGAGAAGCTAGTTCACTCCTATCTTCTGACAAATGTTCGGGTGAGTCATGGCCATCCGACCCTATGGCCGCAGCATCTTTGATCTCTGACAGCTGATGTTGGCTCGATCTTGAATAGCAAACTAGGAGAATGTGACCGCCTAACTGCTTCTATGCTCGCGGATCTAGAGCGAGAACTCCATCTATCCTCCAAGATGACGGTTTTCATGAAATCGAACTAATTTCCTCTCTATCTCTATTAATATTATTCAAGGTCAATGGGCTATCATCTCCAATGGCCGTCAGGAAGCTAATCTTGATCTCCTTTCGTCGAGGTGAACAACGCCTTCCATTGGTGTATCAGGAAAAGTGGGAGCTTTTTCATCCTGCTTTCTTATTTTAAAAGGTTTTACAGGAGAAACTGGTATACGTTCTCCATTCTTTGCAAATGCTGCCCACTCACTGTTGATTTCCCCAATGGCCGCGGAGTCTCTACTAACCGCTTTGTCCTCACCATTGGCATCTCCGCAGCAGTCACCATTCCGGTGGCCCTCAATGCTTTCGCCTCTTTGGAAGCATGTAAATGACTTCGGTCGTTATCACTGCCTTCTTTACTTTGTTGCTGACAGGGATGTGACAGTCCTGGCTCGAAGATGAAGAATTTACTCATCTCCTCTTGGCACGAGGATCAGTCACAAAGTCCCGTATCCTCCAACGCTTCACTGGTACATGCAGTGACATCATCGAATTTTGCGATGACGTCGAACTAGAGGAAGAAGACGATTCACGTCTTTTCTTTTTTGTCTTTCTTATCTATTTTTGTCCTCTAGAGCTTGTAATTTCTTCATGACTGTTACGCAGAATTTTATATACTATCTTATTTTTGAAGTCTAAAGGATACAAAATATGCAAGAGATATAAAAGAATAACCTATATTTCATAATACATCACTTCAGCACCTCAACAAATAAGCTCCCCAATGTACACTTCGTCTTGGTATTGGAACGAAAACAATAAGGGAGACATCCGTTGCACTTCCAAATTAAGGACGTTATAAAAAGTGCACCAGAAACGGACCATTCCGCGTCACCTGCACAAGAACGAGAGAAAAGCACTACAAAAACACCGTAAACCATATTTGTGAAAACATCCAAAATGATTACACTTAAATTATAAACGTCTCAAGATGCAAAACTTTAACACAAAACATTCAATTTATACAAATCTCACCAAGTCAACGACAATTATCACTTAACCCATCCACGATAATTTCGCTATTAAATATGGCAAAAGCTGTAGCCAAAGAATAGGCCAATCCAACGTTCTAAAAAGATAATATTAGCAGGATTTGAAATATTAATTATGGATTACTCGAATGGTTGGATATAAAACACAAACCAATAAATAAAGCTGGGTAACCTTACAAATAGCTAACCTGCATCTTATATCCACCGGCAAGCTGTCCGTCTGCGATGTTATGCAATAAAGTCTCCGTCCTGATGTGGGTCCCATGAACAATTTACTCTCGGTAAATCATCTTAAAGTGTTGCCAAATAATATCATAATCCAGCGGCAGCGAAATCCGTCCTGCTCGAAAGGGCTGATATCTTCAAGAAATGCTTAGAGTGTGCACTTCTTTGTAGGACCGAGTCTGGTCTGCCACTGCTTGAACTACGTAGTTCTCAAGAAAAGGAAAACTTTCATCTCTCCCGAAGATCCCAACACTACTCTGTAAAAGTGCAATTCTTCGGCAGTAACTAGTTAACTAGCTGGTTCGGGTGGGAGCTAAAAGGCATTACAGCTATTGTAAGGTAATAATAGCCTTTAATGAAGTTAACTGAAACCACTCTAGAAAAAATATGAAATTTTTATATTGCTTATATTATTTTTGTAGAACAATTTAAAATTTAAAAGTTAGAAAAAAGAAAATATATCTAATATTTTGTACAACTGTGTGTACAATGAGTCAGAAAGCTTATTAGTCTCCGCAGACAATGAAAGAGTGAGAGAAGCAGTAGGCTGTGACGTCATGGAGTCAGCCATGCCCGTGTGAGACGTCGGTTGTGGCATCAACACGCTTGTAGGGAGAGACTGAGTGACTACTGCTGGTATCCCTGTTTATGCTCAACTGTTTCCAAAGTTCTGCATCGCCGGAAACATCGATGTTATTGTCGGTGCTGTAGCATTCACTCCCATAAATTGCAGGCCAGGGGGATGCAGAACATTCATAGTCAGCGGGGCCGGAAGCATGACGCCATATAGTGAGATATCAACCCTTCCAAGGTTGGTATGCCTGGTAGGCCTAACGCCGACCACATTCCTTCCATCCTCTGCGCACCGGGGGCTGAAAATCTGGGACAAGATGGCGATGCTCCCCCTCTCCCTGCCGGGAATGACGGAGTGTAATTTTGTTTTGTATAAAATTACCCAAAACCCCTCCTGGAGTTTCCGATAACAAATCATTAGAAGAAACTGAAGGGGTATGGGAAACATCAAAAGGCAGGTGACGAAACATATGAAGCAGTCTGATGAATTGCCAATACAAGGAAGCTGAGGGATGCTTGGTCATCCAAAGATGGCGGCGTCTTCTTTTTTTGTACTGGCCTTTACCATAAAACTTCATCCATTGTTCCACCGACCAACCACGACAAACTGAACAAGGATTAATAATAGAAGTCATACATTTCTCTGCACCTACTACACATTGGATGAGGATCCTAGATACCGATGTTAAAAATCTTGAACAAGGAAACCAAAAATCCACGACTCCAGGGCATTTTCTTTGTCTCTTGCAAGATCCCGAAGTAATTTCCCTTAGTAAAGCAAAATTCTCCATATCTCACAACATACACACACCTAGCAGATCACACCCACACTGAGATCACCCAGAGAGAAAAGAAAAATATTAATTAACTGGGCAAACTAAACTGGCTTTAACAGATAGAAAGTAATCACATCCTATCTTGAAGGCAATAGAAAAGTAACTGATAGGTCACGGGCCGCCAAGGGTTATTCTGGGAACTACAATACCCCATGACCTGGTACAGATGCCAATAGTCCGGATCCACAGTTTTTTATTAATTCTACCAGTTTCCAGCTTAGGCGTCTATTTTATCCTAATGTTAAGATCAAAGGTTTTTTTGTTTTGTATAGGAACCAATCACATTTTTGGAATGCAGTAGAGTAGCCGTGGGGGGGGGGGGGGGTTTCACGGTAGGGGGCACATGGTGCCTCACCCCCTTATGGCCTTAATTATAAAATGACAGATTTAGAAAAAAAAGTTAGAAAAGCAGAGAGAGAAAGATTAACCTTAGTAAAACTATTGAGAGAGAGAGAGAGAGAGAGAATGCCACAGCTTAGGGTAAAACATACTCGATATAGATTGGGCTTATTAAATTATAAAATGGAGAGTTGCATAACTTGATTGTGAAGCAGCAAGATCATCTCATCACGTGTTTGTCTGGTATAATGTTGCTGACATTTTGACCTCAATATCAGTAATCCATTAACCAAGAAAATAAAACAAACTTTGATATTGCTTTTTAACCATACCTCGCTCATCACTATTCTGCAACATACATAACCAACAGACTATAAGTAGATTTAACAATTCATCATTGCACAATTTCATAACTACCTTTCACAGAAGTAGTATGCTGTGTAGTAGTACGCTGTGTAGTTAGTACTCTGTGTAGTGGCAGTGAAGCAATCCTCTTCATCAGAATTATCCCTGCAGTCTTGGCTTCCTATCACATCTTTGCTTTCTAAGATACACTTATCAATGTCACACACAAAACTGTCTTGGTGGCACCCTGTATTGGAAACTAAAAACAATACAAGAAGCTGAACACGCAAGCTAGTATTTTAAGACCCATTAACATGTGTATAAGTTCACAGTTACAACCAGATCTAACTGAACATTCAACAGAAAATATTATTGTTCTGATGCTAAGTGAAAGGAATTTGAACAAGAATAAGTTGATCTAGCAGGACTCAAGCAGTTTACTATATGGATATGGATTCATCTCATTTGTAATGACAGACACTACTTTAGAAAAACACTGGTTTCTATGAATGAAAATATAATGAACAAATACTGAGCCTTAACAATTATATTGAGTTATTCATACAAACCCCTCATAACTTAGACTACATGCATTCCCAGTGTCTTTTGTCTTCCAAAGAGGATGTGCTATCATTTTAACATTCATCCTCAGGACCCATTGTTGGGCTTATATAAAAGTAATAAAAATTCTATGTTTCAGGACAACTCAATCAGTCATACATGCCAAAATCACAATTTTGGAATGTAGTCGAGTATCTGAGGGGGGGGGGTACACTGGTGCTTCCCCTTATGGTCTGAGTTATAAAATGACAGATCTAGGAAAAAAATGTTAGAAAAACAGAGAGCAAAAGTCATAAGAAGAAGGGGCAAATAACCATTGAGAGAGAGAGAGAGAGCCAAACCTACTTAGGGGAAAAGATACTTGATGTAGATTGGTCTTATTAAATTATAAAGTGCAGTTGCATAACATGATCTTGAAGCAGCAAGATCATCTCATCACGTGTTTGTCTGGGTATAATGTCACTGACATTTGACCTCAATATCAGTAATCCATTAACCAAGAAAACAAACTTTGATATTGCTTTTTAACCATACCTCTCTAATTCACCTATTCTGGAACATACATAAACCACAGACATATAAGTAGATCTAACAATTTTATCATGCAAAATTTCATAACTACCTTTCACAGAAGTAGTATGCTGTGTAGTAGTACGCTGTGTAGTAGTACTCTGTGTAGTGGGAGTGAAGCAATCCTCTTCATCAGAATTATCCCTGCAGTCTTGGCTCCATCACATCTTTTGCTTTCTAAGATACACTTGTCAATGTCACACAAAACAAACGTCTTGGCCGCACCTTGTATGGAAACTAAAATAATACACAAAAAACTGGAATACTAGACTAGGTTTTTTAAGACCATTAATAATGTATAAAGTTCACAGTAATCAGATCTAACTGAACATTCAACAGAAAATATAGTTCAAATGCTAAGTAAAAGGGATTTGAAGCAAGAATAAGTTTGGAATCTAGCTGAACGCTAGTAGTATATATGGATTTATCCCACTGGTAATGACATACACTACTTTAGAAAAACAAAAAACCTTGGTTTCTATGAAATATGAAAATATAATGAACACATACTGAACTTTAAAAATCATATTGAGTTATTCATACAAACCACTCAGTAACTTTAGGACTACATTCACAGTCTCCATGTACCAGTACACAAAATGTCTTTTGTCTTCCAAAGAGATGTGCTATCATTTTAACATTCATCCTCAGGACCCTTTATTAGGCACATTACAGTTTGTACAGGATGAATGCAAAACAAGAGATAATAGAGTTTTTGGGAAGGGGTCCTCAATATGCGTTTTTTGGCTTATATATAAAAAAACTCATAAAATTCAATGTTCACAACAACCCAATCAGTCATACTATGCCAAAATCACATTTTTGGAATGCAGTAGAGTAGCCGTAAGGGGGAGGGGGTCACAGGGGGCACATGGTGCTTTCCCCCTTATGGTCTGAGTTATTAAATGACAGATTTAGGAAAAAATGTGAGAAAAACAGAGCGAGAAAATCATAGGAATAAGGGGCAAAAGATTAACCTTAGTAAAACCATTAAGAGAGAGAGAGAGAGAGAGAGAGAGAGAGAGAGAGAGAGAGAGAGAGAGAGAGAGAGAGAGAGAGAGAGAGAGAGAGAGAGAGAGAGAGAATGCCAAACCTACTTCGGGGTAAAGATACTTGATGTAAATGGACTTATTATTATAAAGCGGAGTTGCATAACTAATGATCGTGAAGCAAGAAGATCATCTCATTACGTGCTTGTCTGTATAATGTTGCTGACATTTGACCCCAGTATCGGTAATTCATTAACCAAGAAAACAAAATTTGATATTGCTTTTAACCATACCTCTCTAATCACCTATTCTGCAACATACATAACCAACAGACATATAAGTAGATCTAACAATATTTATCATGCACAATTTCATAACTACCTCTCACAGAAGTAGTACTCTGTGTACTAGCAGTGAAGCAATCCTCTTCATCAGAATTATCCCTGCAGTCTTGGGCTTCCATCACATCTTTTTGCTTTCTAAGATACCATTGTCAATGTCACACACAAAACTGTCTTGGGCCACACCCTGTATTGGAAACAAAATAAAATTATACAAAAAGCTGGAATACTAGCTAGTTTATTTTAGGACCATTAACATGTATAAGTTCACTGTTACAACCAGATCTAACAGAACATTCAACAGAAAATATTACTGTTCAGATGTTAAGTAAAAGGAATTTGAACAAGAATAAGTTGCAATCTAGCAGACGCTAGTAGTATATATGGATTTATACCCATTTGTAATGACACACTATCTTAGAAAACACTGGCTTCTATGAATGAAAATATAATAAACAAGTACTGAGCCTTAAAAATGATATGGAGTTATTCATACAAACCCCTCAGTAACTTGAGGACTACACGCACAGTCTCTATGTACCAAGACACAAAGTGCCTTTTGTCTTCCAAAAAGATGTGCTATCATTTTAACATTCATCCTCAGGGCCCTTTATTAGGCACATTACAGCTATTTTCCTCAGTTTGTACAGGACAATTGCAAAACAAGAGATAATAGAGTTTTTGGAAGGGGCCCTCAACATACGTTTGTTGGGCTTGAAAAGTCATAAAATTTCAATATGTTTCACGATAACCCAATAAGCCATACTATGCCTAAATATCATTTTTGGAATGCAATAGAGTAGCCGTGTGGAAGGGAGCACATGGTGATTCCCCCCTTGGCCCCTTTATGGTCTGAGTTTCCAAAAATGACAGAACCAAACAAAGAAAAAAAAAACTAAAAGAGAGAGAGGGGGAGAGGAGATGCTAAAACGCATCTTAGGTGGGAAAACAAAATACGTGATGCAGATTGGGCTTATTAAATTAAAAAGTGGAGTTACATCTCTCTATCTCTCATCCTCTCTCTCTCTCTCTCTCTCTCTCTCTCTCTCTCTCTCTCTCTCTATCTCTCTCTCTCTCTCTCTCTCTCATTGGTAATTGAACAGACAGTTCATTTGTGACTTGTGACTCATGAGGGTTAAGTCATCATAGATTGCTTTTTGAAATTTTGAATTACTGACGATCATAGCAGTCAATAATCAATATATATAGGCTACTGATTTCTTTCATGACTTCAATATAAATACCGGGTGTTTGCTGTTGTCCTCAGATGATAAAAGACAATAGTATCTTTTCATGGTGAACAGCAAAGGAGCAATGACACAATGAAGACAACTGTAAAGCAACATAAAATTAAGTTTTTTTTCTTCCTTGGATCATGAAACAAAAGCATTTTCATTTGGTGAACAGCAAAGGTGCAACGAAATAGTGAAGAGGACTGCAAAGCTACAGCAAATAATGTTTTTTTCTTCCAACAGCCAAAAGTTAAGTAAAATTCTAATTTTCTATTTCAAGTTAGTTGTATGCAAAAACTATAATTATTATTCCACCAGATGACCACTTAACCATTGATGGACGGAGTATTAAATCATCATGCAGCACCCCAGGCCAGCAAAACTTGAGGTCAGCCAATTCAAGAAAAAACACCTCAATGGAAAGAGGAAGATATGGAAATGCACATGGTATAAGAAAAAAAATTCTAGAAAATTTTTCCCTAGCTTCCACAAGAAGTTGAAAATGACTATCTACAACCCCTTGTGGAGCCTATTTTACCAGACAATTGTAAATTTTACGAAGTTATACATGATTTTTCTTTATCAAATAAATTGATTTTCTTTTGAAAATTATAATTATAGCTCACACAATATCAAAACAGATAAGAAATAAAATTAGTAAGAAAGTCTGAACATATTTGCTGTAAAATATTTAACATAAATTTACAGAGAAAGAAGATGCAATCACTTTTTTTGGATTTATACATGTTTTTCTAATATTTCTTTGCTTTTTTTTTTGCAAAATTACATTTATAATCAACTGACATGCTATCATAAAAGATAAGAACTAAAACAAACAGGAACCCCTTGGTATATTTATGAGCAAATTTACAAAAAGACGTCATGTAAAACAGAAAGGGACTACATCTTCCCTTGAAGTTTAGATCCCAACTAACCCCTGAGCTGCCGAGTCTCTCATATTAGGCAGTCTAAAAGTTGCCATTAGTCAATTTATGGGCGACAGAACTACATTATGGAACCTCTTTCCTGTTTGATTCCCCCAAATCGATGGCGAGTATAATATTGTTACTCACCATGAGTCATTCTGTCGTCCACCCAAAACCTGTTATTGCTACTCATGTGAGCACATCCGTCCATTAAGTGTTAATACTGGTTCTTGGATATGTAAAAAATATATATTTTATGTGCATCAAAATGTAGGGGCTCGCTGTGCTCACCTGGTTCATCTTCCACAAGTGGGTTCCCTTATTAAATTCCTGGCTACATCCCTGTTGGAAGGAGGTGGATAAACTAGTCCCAGGTTTCTTATAGGGCCATAAAAAATTCAAAAGAACACTAGAAAAATATGTTGGTCAGTATGCAAGGGTTCAAGACATGTAATCCCATTGGTTACTTGGAGAAGTTGAAGACCTAAACAGTACAGGACAAGGGTGCTGTCATGTGGACAATCTCGGTTATCTTGTGCATGCCATAACGAATGTCACTAAATGGCCAAATGGTGCTTTGGTGTCATTTGGACAACACTATTTCTGCTAAAAAGGCAGCAATGGCAAGGGTATGCATTTAACCAAGTAATATTCTTAATAAAACCTATTTCAAGTACTATATGTTTATTATGTTTATCATTCTGAATTTTGTTCCAGAAACTGTTACTATTATAACAAAAGCACTGTAGCCCACATGCCATAGGTCGAGCACACATTCTTGAAATTGAAAGTAATTAATAAAAATATGTACCATGTAATATAATGCTACTAATATACGGGTTTAACTGGTAATATATAATTTACTACATACACAGACTCAGCCACTCCACCATATACTCATCATTATCCTGTAGTTAAATGTCTGACTTTAAAAACTACACCTTTAAATAAGTTTACTATAACAATCACAGTACATATTTACACCAATACAGAACAGTCACATGTGATGACGGCCAGTTACAGAAGATTTAATCATATTCTATACAAAATTTACATTTCTATAAAACCGGCAGTTACAGTATATTTAATTAGTCTATTAAAAGTTGAAGCTTCTATCCTAGGTAAAGAATGTGACTTCTTATACTAAAATTTATTTTGCTTCTCCAAGCATACAAACAGGATATCCACTATGCTGCAGTACTTGATGAAGGTTACTACCACATGCAGTGAGATTACATCAAAAAGGCATTTACCCATACGTAGTATACATAAACTGTACACAAACTCCAAAAGATAAAAGCCCATCATATGTTTTATTTCATTCTAAACATGGAAGTAACCAATTTATTTTCCTTTTCTGTAATTCTGTTTGCATTTTCTTTCTATAACTAAATTCCAATAACAGATGACTGAACTGAAGAGAAAACCGGCATCATGAAAACAATATTTAAATTATGTACTGCAACCTCAGTAACTTTACCAATTACTACTTATATCCAGAATCATATAATGAAGATAACGGATAACGTCAGCAGCAAACTCTTAATGTTAGGGGCATACAAAATAATATGGCTTTCATTATCGTAGTTATTGATTACAAAAATATATGTAGTACTACAAAATCACCTACTTACCAGATATGGAGGTCATGGAAGAAGGAGAATAAACCCCAAGAGCTTTCAGTACCAATTATCTTCATCAGAATTATCCAAGCAATCAAATTCTTTGTTACATTTTTTCTCATCCGATAAACAGCGATTACCATCACACCTGAAATTCTCCAGGGCTACAACCTATAATGAAAAGATTAAAAAGATGAAGATGTCCTTTGGCCATCTCATATCCAGGATCGGGGAAAACTTAATTTGATTAAAGGTATGTTTAAAGAATACAGTGAACCACCTGTACTTGCAGACTACACATTCATGGACTCACGTATTTGCAGGAAATTTGCCTATTCACAATACTTTTCTATGAAAAATATCCACAAATTACTCTCTTTTCTTATCAATTTCATCATAAAATGTACTTTTTGTGATAAAACTATTAAAAAACCAGGTATCAACATTTTTAGTGGGTTTTTCTTGAGTTTTAACTAACAAAATAGGCAGTTTTAAGCTCTAGCCATTTGTGGGGGGTCCACTGTAGCATCAAAAGGGCATTATGTATTACTCATGGGCATGCACTACTCTGTTGCCTCCAAATGGCTGGTCTTGTAATATGAATTTGGCATGCAAAGCTGGCCAGGATCTTTGGAAACTAGTAGATCTCATACCCTATCCAGTCATCCTTTATGTGGAACCACCATCTTCACATCAAGCAACAATCAAGAAAGCTAAAGATTGGGTCACATCTGGAATCTATTGCTGCATGTCTAACAAGTTCACAACTGTGGGTCTTTCCTTTCTGGTAATGGTACCTTATGTCTTAACTAGATAAGCAGTCTTCCACAAGGTTGTGTACACAATTATAACCTGGCAACCAAGGTACCCTGTCATTCAGTTATGATAAAATGTGCTTTATCACAAATCAGAATCCAGTAGCTTCTGAGAGAGAGAGAGAGAGAGTGTGTGTCACATTTCCAACCATAGTAAATGACAGAAGTGCAGTTGGATGTGGAAATGATGTTGGAAAGGACCTTCACTATTCTAAACACCACACTGGGTTAAGTCGATTATCAACAATTGCATTTTAATACCAGACTTTGTTAATTTACAAAAAATGTATTTCCCAAGTATGCTGAATTTAGCAAATAATGATAATGATAACAGTGAAACTCAGTCAGCTGATGATTTTGAGAATGTAAACTTTACCAGGAGCTTCCCTGGATGGGAGAGGGATTGGAATGCAGTGTAGGATGGTATCTGACTTCGTTAGAGGCTTTTTTGTCTAAGTTCTTTTACTTTACATTTATGCTTTTTCTGCATCTAATCAAGGTATTACAGTAGTATACTGCACTGTAACTTGATTAAATACAGTGGTACCTCGAGATACGAAATTAATCCGTTCCGGGCGGCCTTCGTATCATGAGTTTTTCGTATCTAGGAAACATTTTACATGTAAAATGGCTAATCCGTTCCAAGCCCTCCAAAAACACCCCAGTAAATCATATTTCCAGGCCTAAAACACATGTTCTAGGGTTACGACGCTGATCCGACGGAAGAAATATGACTTCCAAAAAGGCAAAATACTGTACATACTTGAGCAATATTCAACTGCATGTAATGTTCAAACCCCATTTTTTTTACTGCATCTATTAGGACTTTAGCATATGTCCCTTAGCAATAAGCCTAGCCTATGTTAGCGGTTTGCTACTGTAGCCTAGTCTATGATTCTGACATCTAAACCTAAGAGCTAAAAGCTTAGAAAATACCAATAAAATGTATTAATTAATCATTAATCAGTATGTACTCATTTCAAATAATTATTATTAATCATTAACTATAATACAAAACAAACAAAAAAAAACCTTCCATCGATTGTTTACATTCAGCTCTTACCCGTCTTACGAGTATCGAACAAACGCCAAGCAATCATTTTTCCTAGCACACAGTAAGCCATAAATTGTCATTAGTATCTCTCTTCAACTAATGAAACTACCAAACAGTATATAACCATTCATTTTCTATTCTTTATTCTATCTTTACCTAATGGAGATACTGAGTTACTGACAGCTATAATGAAACATATGTATACGTAACGTAATAATAAAACAGAAGAAGAATTCTAAAAAATACGTATTTGTTGGCAGTCTGATTTATTTTATATTCTATGATATCTAATTCACAATTTTTTTATTAAATGTGTTGCATGTACTCATTTCAAATAATTATTAAGTAAACTATTAACTATAATAAACAAAAAACAAAAAAAGCTTCCAAACTTCTGTTTACATCCAGCACTTACGAGTATCGAACGATCGCAAAGCAATCACTTTACACAGTAAGCCATAAATTTTCATTATCTCTCTTCAACTACTGAAACTACCAAAACAGTATAATAACCATTCATTTCTATTCTTTATTCTATCTTTACCTTATGTTTTTTTTTTATTAAATGTATTGCATGAATAAGTTTTTCAATTTACAGCATCCTTTTACCAATAGAATACTTAAAGCACAAGGGGTAGATGCTGACCAATAGGAGAGCAGGACCTTATGGGGTGACTAGCATCAGGAACCAATGGGAGAGCGGGAGGATGGTGGAGAGTTTACTCAGTTGGCGGCGCGGGAGTTTTAAAATTGTTCTCGGTGGTCCGGGCGAATCTCGGGACTTTACAGCAACAACCTTTCGTATCTTGAAACTTTTCGTATGTAGAGCAGTAAAATTTTTCCGTTGGCTTTCGTATCTCGAGTTTTTCGTAAGTAGAGCCTTTCGTATCTCGAGGTACTACTGTACTTTGTTTCTCATAGCAGGATACAGCTTTCTTAATTGCCTCAGCCTTGTCAGCACTATCCTCGAGTCTTCTCGTGTTTTGTTTCAAAGTGTCGTTTAACACTCAATGTTCACCACACAACATTCTCGCAGCAGAGAGCACACAAAGCACGATCATTCTGCTGAATAATCCAAAGTCATTTGTCCATGATGACTGAAATGAACAGACATCAAGCTTGAAATTTTTCGAGGAGCCACGGTGACAATTAACTAGAAAGAATATTACGTACGGCGGCTACAGTCACTGAAACAACAGCACACCAGTACCAACAGGTCTCATACTCGTCTACATCTCGTTGCACTCACTTATTCTTCATCATGGGTATGAAACATTTTTGTTTTAATTCAATGTATCATAGGAAAGAAAAAATAGACAGATAAATATATAGATAGACTGATAGATAGATAGATAGATGATAGATAGATTGATTGATTGATAGATAGATAATGGTAATTTACATCATAAAGTAATAACCATAAAGATAAAAGTAATAATGCACAATACAAATTCTTCTCTCTCTCTCTCTCTCTCTATTTTTTTAGGCTTTTTTTCTTGCTCCTTCGAATCAAATGCCATGCCATAGACAAGCACTCTGCATGCCAAAGTCTGGCACGTGTACCATAGGTTGCCGACCCCTGCCCTAGAAATAACACCACTGGCGCCCTGAATCTGGGCTGGGTGTTCCTGGGGCTTGAGGAGAGGAGAGACGATGAACATCAGAGACGCCTCTCCAAATAGGTTTTACTGAGAGGGCGACTACCCGTGGGCAGACCCAACCAAGCTCCCTGGGCCTCCAGCCTACCTCGTCCCTGGTTTAGGGGAGTCTGGCGAGTCAGCTGGCCAGGCAGCCACCTCCTCCATAATCACCTAACTTTTCACTTTTGTTCAACTTATGCTTTAAAAATTTCAGTGATTCACCCGATTGGGTCTCAGTACCTACCATCAGTTCGAAGTTTTGATCAGGCTGGCAAAGCGGTTGGGTCTGCTAGATTGTGATTCAGGTGAAGGAGGAGTAGGAGGACTTAAGATGCATGAAATATTTGAAATTGCATAGGTACCAATAAGACCTTCAGTTACTTACCTCTTTAGGAGTCACGCTACTTTTTCGAGTTTATTACAATGTTCAGTAAAATTCTTCTATGTTTTTTTTTCATCCCAGCTTTCACACTCCTGAAAAATGATGTTATCTGTGCAATCCTGCCCTCTGCAAGAGGCACAAATAAAATATGCATCATAAGAAGCTTTGGTTAACCTGGTATTGCACCCTTTGCTCCAATACCTAAACTAGTTGAACATCAGACATAACTAAGAGGTACACAAAAATCAATAATGGGCTAAAGTAAATGAATACAATTAGTTTAAAATTAAAGTTAATCAGGATAAAGCAAACATCGGCAAACCTAGTATGGAACTGCTGAACTGCTAACTACCGATCGACAATTCTTGCTGAGAGAAAAGCCAGCCGAACCAATAATGAATAAAAAAAATTAAACTAATTTTACCAAAAAAAGTCAAAACCACAACAAATTTTTTCCATAATCAATAAAGAACGACCAAAGGACCAAATACTTTACTGTAAGTGAAGCAACAAGATCAAATCTAATGGAAAACAAGCTGCTCTCTTACAACATGTTGGGTCTGGGGTGGCAGAAACAAACTGAGGTATTTTTATGTAATTGTTCCTCTTCTTCACAAGAAAATGGTTGGAGCCTATTCACCTACCGGCCACCGGAGGAAGTATAACCGCCATTTTGGAAATTCAAGTTATTAGTATAACTGGGTAAGTTATACTAATCAAAATAATAATCATAATACAAATAATATGCACAAAGTTTACTATTTTACTATTTCTGTAAACAATTTCACAAATCACTCCTCATCCCTAACATTTAGATATTATCATCAAAAGCAGTTAACCAGACCACAAAGTCAGGTTTCAGCCCCTCATAGGTATGGACTAAGAGCAAGATAATTTTCAAAATACATCTTACCTTTCCAAAGGAGCTGACGGACAAAATAATAATATTCCTGACAAACAAAAATAATAATATTCCCTAAGTGAAAGTCCCATGCATTATTAAAAAAACAATTCACACCTAATCTGCAACATACATAACCAACAGACTATAGATCTACCAATTTATCATGCGATTTCATGCCTACCTTTCACAGGAGTAGTGCTCTTTATAGTGGCAGTGAAGCAATCCTCTTCATCAGAATTATCCCTGCAGTCTTGGCTTCCATCACATCTTTTGCTTTCTAAGATACATTTGTCAATGTCACACACAAAACTGTCTTGGCCACATCCTGTATTGGAAACTAAAACAAAGAAGACAAAAAGCTGGAACACCAGCTGGTTATTTTAGGACCAATAACATGTAATATAAGCTCAGTTACAACCAGATTTAATTGAACATTCATAGAAAATATTATTGTTCTAATGTCAAGTAAAGCGTTTGGACAAGAATAAGTTGAATCTAGCAGGACACCATAAAAAAATATATATGTATAGTATATGGATTTATCACTTGTAATGACTGGTTTCTGTGAATGAAAATATAGACAACAAATACTGACTTTTTAACACCAAATTAAATTATTCATACAAACGCCTCAATAAATTTAGTCCTACATTTACAGTCTCTAATGTCCAAAGATACACAATGTCTTTTGTCTTCCAAAGAGATGTGCTATCATTTTCACAACAAACCTCTGGACCCATTAGTAGGCACAATACAACTATGTATTCTCCTCTGTATAGGCTGAATGCAAAACAGATAAATAGGGTTTTAGGAAGGGGGCACTCAATATAAATTTGTTGGGTTTATATGAAAAATAGCTATAAAAATTCAATGTTTCATGACAACCAACCACATCAGTCATCCTACGCCAAAATTACATTGTGGGAAGGAGGTAGATAAACTGAGTTCCAGATTTCTTAAGGGGCCCTGAAAAATGCAAAAGAACACTAGAAGAATGTTGGTCAGAATACCATTGTTTCAGTAGTGTATGTATTCCCATGGGGGACTTTGAAAAGCTGAAGACCTAAATAATAAAAGACAAGGTGCTGTCATGTGGACAATTTGTTTCAGTATTTTGAGCATGCCATCAAAAATGTCACCAAATGGTGCTTTGGTGTCATTTGGATGGTGCTATTTCTGCTAAAAGGGCAGCAACGGCAAGGATAAAAACATTTAACCAGTACTGTATCCTTAATAATATCCATTTCAAAAGCGCTGTAGCCTACATGCCACAGGTCTAGCACATTCCTGAAACTGATAATGATTCAGGGCCTATTCAAACTACTAAATGAAACTTTCATTAGTACATATTCATGTAATATAATCCTAAAACCTAATGTTAAATTAAAATTTCATGCATACAAATATTGCATAATACAATGCTACTAGCATATGGGTTTAATTGGTTCGTAATTGCTCTCTTTTACGAGGTGTGTATTGAAGTCTTTTCTCTATTATCCCCACAAAACAAATATGCCAATCTCTGGCTGTTTGGTGAATATGTGCAACTTCAGTTTTTCCACCAGTAATAGCTACTTTGTACAAACTCAGAAAGCAAAATGCCATAATGTCCCTGTGTGATGGCTCCTGAAGCCTCCAGAAAATGTAAGATATTAAAAAAGTATGGTCTAGAAAGACAAACATGATGAAGACAATACTGCCGACCTCCTGACCCCAATGAGTACAAACCTACCCAGGTATGCATTACATCTCCAGATTAAAGTTTGCAAATGAAGAATAATAGCTAAGTGTCTGGTTTCTAAACAGCTGAAACTATAATGTTCCTTTAATAAATGACTAAAATAGGTATGGATTTGATTTAGCAACAATTACTCTTACCTCCATTAACTGTAAAGATACAGTGTGCTTAGAAACTGCTGCTTTGCTGGCCCATGAACAAAAACTATAGAATTACCATTACTAAGAGGTCCCAGTTCCCTCTCCTACCAGTGAATATCTCTCAACAGTCAACACAAAAGGATTTGCTGCATTAACTGTGACTGATGATGGGAGGAATCGCAAACATTTTGTAACAAGGGTACCTCTTGAGAACTAGCTGTCACCAAAAAATTTTAGCACAAGAGTGACCAATAAGTCTACAGCAAGAGAGACTGACAAGCTACTGTTTGGACTAACAGATGTCCAAAGATGGTGGCACTTTGGAAGATGCTGGGGTCTTGGGGTTTGTCCTTGGATGGGTTTGCTGATGGACTTCATGGATGCTCGCTTTCCCCCCCCCCCCCCCCCCCCCTTCTCAGGACTCGTCTTTGTGCGTAGCCGAGGTCAGCCATACTGTATTGCTCCGCCAGTGACAGTTGCCACTTCTTCGAGTCAGAGGGAAGCATTGGCGTCAGCCCCGCTAGTGACGTCACAGGGTCAGTCATTTTGTATCCCTCCGCCAGCGGCATCTGCTTCCCATTCGATCGAGGGAAACTGTGATGTCATCGCCACTTATAACGTCACTTCCATCGATGACTTCACTCCAGTCATCTCCGCTGCTCTGCCTCGCTCGTCTGTGTCGTCATCGTTTGCTGCCATGATGTCATCTCTGCCATCAAGTTTGCGGCATCTCCCTTCCATGTCATCAGAGCCTTCTCTTGCTGATTCACCTGAGGGTTTACGCCAGGTGGTTCTTAAGAGATAGGACTCTGTTTTGGAAGATATATTGGCTGCCATGTCAGCTGGCAAATGGCATATGATGACGGGGGTTTCGTTATTGAGACATGCTGTAAGCTGAAAATCGTCATAAGCTAGAAAATCGTCAAAAATCCTAGGAAAACCATACTTTTAATGCTTTGGGTGTGTTAAAAACTATGTAAACTGCATTTTTATTGGATTTTTCATTAAAAAAATCCTGCAAATAAGAAGAAAGAGAAAGAGGTTGTCCTAGAGCAGTTAGGCTAATCGCAAATCCGAAGATTTGGGTGTGTTAGCCTAGCGACTCAGAGCGGCTAGTCAGTATAAATGATCGGGGGCAGGCGACTAGGGAGCTGGAGGACAAAAGAATGTGAAGGGACGAGGTCCTGACGTAAAGGCATGAGGGCCTAAGAACTCCTAACGCAAGGGTATCGTGATCTGATTAGGCTAGGCTAAGATCCGAAGCATGCGGTCGGAGCGAGAAACTCCCGTGAAAGAACTAGGAAATAAAATGCGAAAGCTAACTGCATGTAATAAAATTAGATAAAAATACTGCTTACATGTAAATCGAGCCCAATTGGTATGGGGGACCAATTGGTGCGCGAATAACCGCCAAGCGGTCGACGAGTCAGGGATGGCGGCGCGGGGACGAAGACGCTCTCGCTATCGAACATCGTAAAAACTCAATAACTCGGCTAATTCGCTGAAGATCAATATTAACTGATCTTAAACATTAATAGCAGTACTTAACTTGGATGCAGAAGCTTGATGTTCCATCTTGCAAAGAGTAAGGAAATTACTAAGGCGAAAACACAGCACAGAGTAAAAAACGCGTGTGGCGTCGACAATGCTATCGAAAGGAATGAAAACAAAGACGCTGACCGTAGTAGTAGCGGGTAGCGGGGCCTTAGTCCGGCTCCTCTGTAGGCAGGGGATTTTGAAGGAGGAAGAGACTAAATGGCAAGGGACCTCTGGTAGATGCTTCCACTCGCCCCAGATACCATACCGACACCTTTAATTAAAAGGTGAGCGAGCCAGAATACTCTGGCACTACCGTTTCTCTTTTTTTCTCTGGTTTTCTCTGGTCTGTATAGCATAATTATTATACCTTAGAAATGAGTATCAAAGGGACATTTCACGGAGCAACACAGGATGAGCCCAGAAATAGATTTTTTTCCTCCGTCAAAATCCCTTTTTTGGAGTCATATTTTTCCATTCATATCGGCATCTTTAGCGCCGTAACCCTGGAAAATGCGTTGTAAACCTGGAAATAATTTCTGATGAATATAATTGAAAAGTGTCATAATCTCGGAATGCCATAAGCCGAACCCGTTGTAAGCCGGGGACAAGCTACTTGTAATATACCCGTAATTGAATACAGCAAGCAAATAACCTTTATTTACATCATCATTATTATAAAATAGTTGTGCTATTTAACTTTTGCAAATGATCACTTTTCTCCTGAAAATATTTTGGTTTTTAGAATTACAGTTAGAGGTCATACAACTGTAAGAAAGTGAGAGCTTGCTCGTCCTAATGTCTGATTATGGTAGTACTTACCTACAATAACTATCGTAGTTTTTTTTTTACTGTATTGATAGTTGTATTACTAGTGATTAACTTGAATTACCCATGGTTTTTACCATTATTACAGACGTTTGTTTACAGTGTCCATAGCTTTTGAGGGTAGTTAGCTACTATTGACACAACTATCAACACTTTAGGGTTAAGCCTATCATTGAAAATCTTGGCAGAATTTAAAGTTTGCTTTTTATACTTGGCGTATAAGATGACCCTCCCATTTTGGGGTGGGGGAGAATTTTTAAGGTTAAAAGGTCGCCTTACATGCTGGCATATACAGTATGTAAGAACAATGAAGATGAATGGCTAATATAAAGATAAAGCCCTTTAATCAGAGACTTAACACCCTCTTTAAGTTTAATATTTTCAGAATAGTAACAAGCTTGCCGATATAACTCACAAGCAAATTATTAAATCAAGTGCTGTTGAGTTACATTTCCAGTTCTTTTATAGATCTTTCATAGACATTTTGTATCTTTACCCTGTGTGGTAGAGTGCAGAATGGAGTCAACAGCACGCACTAGCAGTCATAGCTGTAGTAGTAAGGCATTCCTCCTCATCAGTGTTATCCTTGCAATCTTGGTTCCATCGCATCTTCTCTCTTCCAACAAACATCTTACACCATCACACAAAAATCTGCCCTTGGCACAACCTATCAAGAAAATCATGAAAGGTCTTAGGTTTTGTAAAAAAAAAAAAAAAAAAAAAAAAAAAAAAAAAAACATTACCAGAAACCATAAATATTATGTGTGCATACGGTGTCCAGACAGTTTGCTACTGGACCATTCATGCCTGGACATTTTGTTACCAGACACTTCGCTACTGGACAGTTTGATACTAGGACCCTTCACCTACTAGGACACAATGGTACCTGTATAGTTATTTTCACATTGAATAGTGCCTTTGTTAATGTAATTATACCATCCATCAATCTTGTTTCAATACAAACCACCAATTTCCCAAATTACTTAAAATACTGAATACGTACATACCTTGTTATTACAATTTCATTTACCATCCACAAAGTCCCCCTTTTTTAAAGGTTAATAACCCTTATTCAGTCAAGATACCAAGGACTATTACATCCAGAAGACAAGAAATAAAGTTAGTGGGTGATTTTAATTACAAATACCTACATAAAAAGTGAAAGCATAATAGTGATGAACAAAACAATACTGAATGTGTAGAAATCGGAGATGTAAAGCAAGAGTGCAAACAAAAACATAGATGATGTTTAATACGTGATAATGAAGGTAGTAGGTGAGCAAAATCATATTGCCACAGTATCATCTGTCAGTGCAAAATGTGCCCAAACCCAAATAATAGATAAAAGCATTTGGAACCCAGGACTCCTCCTTGTTACTGAATTGAAGAATTTGCATGAAACTGCTGTACCTGAACTTTGTTCTTTCTGCAACAAATTTAAGCTGTAATATGCCATTTGAGACAAAAGGAAAATAAATGCCCTCCAATCCCAAAAACACAGCATGGTTATCAGACTCCTGGAGAGTACACCAAAACTAAGTAAAAATGGGTTGTTATTTCTGCAATGACAGTGGTGAAGATGGGTCAAGGGATTGAAAAAACTTGATTAAAGTATGGGCAGGGAATGGAACATTCGAGTGTTGTCCAATAATATACAACCAGTTACAGATTCCCTTGTAACTAATAATTCAAAATTAAGTGTTTCCCTGACTCTTTGCAACTACTACCTGACAAACAACTGAGGCCACTAACAAAAGCTTCTTTTCTATAATTAAAGAGCTTGTACAAAATTGAGCCTGATCATATTGTGGTTGATTTTGAAAAAGCAGTCTTAAATTCTCCTTGACTGTTTTTCAAGAAACAGAAGTTATCTGCTGTTTATTTCATTTAGATCAGAATGTTTAGAAACAAAGTTCAAGCTGGATACAAGGAACAATACCATGAAGATGGACAACTTTTGCTTGAAAGTGCGGTGTTTCCCATCACTGGCATTTTTACCCAAAAACGATGTTGTTTGAAGGGTTTTAACAGTTAATTGATGATAACGAAATCCCAGAAAAAAGAAAAAATTGTTTTTTACTTCGCTACAAAATGTTTGTGGTGAATGAGGCAGTGGATCTGGGAGAAGACTAGATCCCTTGTTTCCCACAGAATTGTGGAATGTGTCGAAGGGACAATAAATGAAATGTCAAGGACAAATAATAACTTAAGAGGGGTTTCATAGCTCTCTTAGAATGTCGGTTACAAGCTCACACCCTAACATATGGAAACTTATTGATGTTTTAGAAAATGAGGAAGCACTTGCGAGAATGAAAATAATACAAATAAATTGCAATTACCAGGTACCAATAAAAGTATAAGAATTGTGAACACAGAATTCTTAAAGTTGTTAATTGTTACGACCCTGGATGTAAAATGAATTTTCTAAAAGCTATCGCCCATAACTTGAAACTTTAATTAGTAGTGAAATAAAAGTCAATTTTCTCTTAACACTTTATTTTATGATATTTTGCTTTTATAAAACGTACATGCATTGTGAGAGGTGCAAACTTGTAAGTTTCAATTTTATGATACACTGTATGTGATACTAACTAGTAAAATAAATGAAGAACTACAAACTGAAAGATTGTTTTTTTATTCTCACTTGCGTTAGTTTATATAATCATTATTACTATTATTATTATTTAAAAAATGTATGTTTGTCATTCCAATAAAAAATAAATCCCCACCAATTCAACAAACAAGGCAAATATAGCTTTTGGTAGCATATTGTCCTAGTAGCGAAGAACTGTCCAGTAGCAAAGTGTCTGGTAACAAAATGTCTGGGTACGAACGGTCCAGTAGCAAAATGTCCTAGCACTGTGGCATACATATACACTTACCTTCACGATGTTTTCAAGAAGCCAACAACAAAATATTCCAAAGAAACCAAACAATAGTTCCAAATCAAATACTTGAAGGATTCAAACCATATCACAACAAAATACTGGCAAGTGAATACTAAAGGAAACCAAATTTTTCTTCTCCTTTTAAACTCTTTGAGGTATTGTTCTACTGTTTCATATAACTGTACTATAACTATGTAAACAGTCCTTTCTGCACACTTATGAGCAATTATAATCAATAGTTTACGACAGCCTTTAAAATACCCTAAAACTACCATGCATGTTTCTGAGTAATAGTGGTTTGTATCTAAAGAATAAAATTAGCAATATGAGTAACATATATATGTAGGTAGTTTCAGTAGGAACGTACATATAAAGTAAAATTAATTTTTCAACTTCTAGCACTGAGGGCTTACTTTTACTAATATGTACTGTTTGATCTTATTCACTGGTAGACAATACAAGCAGTGTGGCGGGATCACAAGCTGAAAAACGAAGCTGGCAAAATCCCCCCCCCCCCCCCCCCCCCCCCCCCCCCCCCTCACCCCCCCCCCCATTAACCTAATCACTCTAGCTGCCAAATCCACCCCAGTCACACTTTCCTCTACACACTACCGCATACATGCAGGACAATTGACCTACAACTACACAAAACATAAAACAAAAAACTCTCAAAATACATGTACTACTTACCAATCAATCCAGTTTCTCTGGCTATCCTGTGCTGTCGCTGGTTAAGGTCACTGAGACAACACCAACAACCAAGAACCACGACACCACACCCAACACAACAACACCCAGGACTACAACCCTAAAACAACACAACAACCAAGGACAACAACAATCAAGGAACACACCACAACTCAACAACACAGCAACAACCAAGGAACATAACCAACCTAACTAACACAACAACCAACCGAGGAACACAACCTAACACCTCCACTATCAAACAAAAGACCACTGCACAAACAACACAAAAAATCACAACAGCACAGGCACAAAAAACTTCTAAGCAAAACCCATAATTAACAACACCAAATAAAACAAAACCAAAACTCATCAACTTCAATGCCTTCAATAGACTCCTCCAACACTATTACCTATCACAGGCTCTCACCAAAGACTGACTCAAAAAACACTAAAAAACACAGAACTCTAACAATCAACAGCACCAGCAGACAGCCCAGAACCCACCAACAACCAATTCAGTCATTAACTATCCATACAGTAATTACACCCTCTCTCTCTCTCACACAGACATTGTCAAATGGACTCCATAACTCATCCCCCATATTTCCCTCCCCCTGTTACATTTGACAACATCTCCTTTCATTCACAACACCCACACTAATAGCCTTCCGCAACACCCACGGATGTTCAGCTGCAGGTCCCCTGGATCATGTTTGAGGGCCCTCATACGCACTCTCAGTTACACCGCCATCAACTTCTCCCAGATCACTTCCAGTCAGACTACCATTACTATCTCCCTCACTACCATCCCCCCCCCCCCAAATCCCATTCACTATCTCACTACCCCTTCTAACTCTTGTCCGAACATCTCTCTAACTCTGCCACCAAATCACTTACGTACCTCATTTACACTCCTGCTAAACTCCCGAAGAGACTCATTCATACTGCCAACTACATCCTTACTACCTGATTCCCTTCCCGGTGAAACTTCACTAATCACATGCCTTATCCACATTTTTACCCTAACACCAACCCCTGTATTATGCAGCTCACATTTCTCCCTTTCATTCCCTTTCCTTACTTCTTCCGCTTTCTTCCATACTCAACCAACACCAACTGCCGATCTTCAGACCCATTTGCTTACTGACACTCAGCTCACATTTATTCACCCTCAAACCACTCACTCAAAGCATTCTCCTGAACATACTGTCGCATACTAGAGGACCCACCCAACTGAATCCCCATAACACCTAGTTTCCCGAATTCCCAGCCTGACTCGTCCTCTTTTGCCTACACAAACACTCGCCACATGACCTTCCATTCCACATTCAACACACTTCGCACGCTGTTCTTTACACATCCTAGCATAATGGCCATTTGTCCCACAGTTGCCGCAAACTATGTTCATACGGGTACCCCGACATCCACTAGCTATGTGCCCTGCCTGTCCACACCTATAACATTTAATATCCCTATCTTTTTTGCACTCGCTCACTAAATGCCCCGTTTGCCCACACCCGAAGCACGCTCCTAACGCCCACTGACATTCATTCTTCCGGGTTTCCTGGCTCACCACATCTATAACACTGCTGCTGCTCTCGCTCACAACTAACTGACCTTACCCTTCCAACAACTCGCACTCCTTTCTCTTTTTGGGCTAACTACACTCACGTTACTTGCCCTAACGCTTCTATCTACCATTCGCTCTGCCATTCACCTTGGCCCTTCCAAAACTGCCTCCCTATAGCTTCTAAACTCTGGTACAACCTCAGCTACTTCAGTCCTAACAATAACACTTCTACTCTCTTTCATACACCTGTCTAACTCGTAATCCTCTACCATTTCTAAAATGTCGTCCTTGTTAACCTTTTTGTTAACCTTTCATTAGTCCATCACAATTTCTCCTTACGTTTTCAGATTTATAAACTCATACACACTCTCTGGTACAGTTGCCAACAACTTTCGCACTAACTCCTTACACTCATTTATTCCTTCGTCCCCAAACTTTTTCCTGCTAATGTTTCTAACCTACAGACTACATTACGACTCACCAACATTCATTCTTGCCTCTTCAAAATCTTGCTTTCTCCTATATCTAACAAACACCTACTCTTTATCCTCTTTGCCTGTTCTACAATCCTAGCTTTTACACTCTCATACGGCACATTTCCTACACTCATCATTACCCCATACATACTCAACAAGAATCCCGTCAAAAGCTACCTAACTCTCTTGCCCAGACTCTCTTGTTGATCCCCATACTTAGCTTCACAATACCTCTCATATTCTTTAAAAAAAGTCCCCTATGTCCCTACTACCATATTCCTTGTATTGTGCACATCGGGGTACCTCTCTCATATACACAGCCTTTCGTACTTCCCTCTCACTCTCACTCTCGTTACTTCCATTCTGATCCCTCTTTCCCTCTTCCGAATACAGCGAATCCACCTTCCATACTCACGTCCATACCCCTGACTATGCTCTTCTTACTCTTCTTCTTCTTTCTACCTACCTGTTTCCACTCACCGCTATCCAAATCACTCGCAGCCCTTTCCCCAAAGTATTCTGTCCTAGTCTCATCCTGTCCATCACCCTTACTAACCTTCTTTCCCTTAGTTCTTCTTCTTTTCCTCAGCCACTTCCTTATTCTTGTCCTCAGGTTTATCCTTATCCTATGTCTTCCCTTCCCCTTCTTTCCCTTACCTATCACAACCAAATCACCTTCGTCACTCGTACTCTCATCCACTCGCACTTTCGCTTCCTTTACCACTCCTGGCCCGTCACAAGACCCAGTAGGCCTACCTCCTACAGCTCCCTCTCCCATGAATCCCTTCATCATTTCCTGCATCATCTCTTGCACTGCATTCATCATTACCCCCAATTTTTCCCCCATCATCCATTTTCTCAAACATTCTTCTCTTCCGCTCCTTTCACCTCTTCTTTCACTTCCACTTTCGCACTCCTTAGCATTCCTCTAACTCCCTCTTCTGCTCCTCACACTCTACCCTCAACCTCTCATTCTCCACTTCCAACCTTCCCTTAGCTTCCCTCGCCAACCTCAGCTCCTCCTTCAGCCTCTCTATCTCCTTCCAACCCTTCCATCCTCACTTTCTCCACCAATCAAACAACTCACTACCCCAATTGCCCTGCAGCTGCCAACCAACAGTCCCTATTCAGGCGCCAAAAAATAATGTGGCGGGATCACAAGCTGCAAAAACAAAGCTGGCAAAATCCCCCCCCCCCAACATTAACCTAATCACTCTAGCTGCCAAATCCACCCCAGTCACACTTTCCTCTACACACTACAGCATACAAGCTGGACAATTGACCTACAACTACGCAAAACATAAAACAAAAAAACACTCAAAATACATGTACTTACCAATCAATCCAGTTACTCCGGGCTATCCTGTGCTGTCTGCTGGTTAAGGTCACTGGACACCAACAACAACAACAACCAAGAACCACGACACACCACCCAACAACAACAACACCCAGGACTACAACCCAACAACTCAACAACACAAACAACAATCAAGGAACACAACCACAACTCAAACAACACAAGCAACCAACCAAGGCCAACATAACCACAACCTAACACACAACAACCAACCGAGGAACACAACCTCATATATAACAAAAGACCACTGCACAAACAACACAAAAATCACAACAGCACAGGCACAAAAACTCTAAGCAAAAACACTAACTAAACAACACCAAATAAAACACAAAACTCAATCAACTTCCAATGCCTTCAATAGACTCCTCCAACACTATTACCTATCACAGGCTCTCACCAAAGACTGACTCAAAAAACACTAAAAACACAGAACTCTAACAATCAACAGCACCAGCAGACAGCCCAGAACCCACCAACAACCAATTCAAGTCATTAACTATCCATACAGCAATTACACCCCTCTCTCTCTCTCACACACACACACACATAGACGATGTCAAATGGAACTCCATAACTCCTCCATAGCAGAAGGTCATCATTCCACAGACTGATATAAGAACCGTTTCTATCTTTCCAAACCTGAAGAAAAAAATTCTCACTGCTTCTGTTTCCAGAATTTTCCATCTCTCTTGTTCAGGAGGTGGGATTATTGCTTGCTTATCTTCCTCCCAAATGAGAGTACTTTGCTGACTCATCTGATTTGCACCATAAATTTGTTATTCCTTGAATTACAAAAACTATATTCATGAACTACAGGCTTTGCAAATAATAAAAAAAATGTAAAAAAAAATGTATGATTGCATCCTACTTTTGATCATAAACAGTATTTATCAAAGTAAAGCTTTATAAGATACCGTAGTATTAATCCCAGAAGACATTGGAATTATTTGGCCTAGAACTTGAAATAAGCATAAATTGAAGATGGTAAACCTAGCATGTTTTCAAGAAAATTAGCACACTAATGCAAAAACGCAGCATCTAACAAAATAAAAAAATAAAAAATAACAAATTTTTTAGCTATAGCAGTTTACTCAAAAATCACTAAGTGAAGATTTCATTTTGTCAAAATCATGAGGAAATTGCCACCTGAAGAAAAGAATTGGAAATTCTAATTTTTTAATTTTTACCCAAATACATCATGGTAATTTTCCCTCATTCATTTCATTCCTGAAATATTTCAAATTAAAAAAGTTGAATTGTACTACTTCCAGGGTTAATAAAAGTGTTAAATCTCAAAAACACATGAATTACTTTCCTTAACTAGAGAAATCAAAACATTTATCATAGCACACAGCAATGAAACAATAAGCTGATATGCATCAAAGAAACACTTAACAAAGGTCCTATTATAGTTTTTTTTAATTAAAACTATAATTTTTTTCAACATCAAAAATGACAAATTTTAAATCAATTTGTACTTTTCATAGCTAACAAACCTGAGGTCTTAACAATAAGAAATAATCTTCTTGCGCCTGCTGGAAACCGGTTAAAAACAATCAAAGATCATAAAGCAAGGAATCTGTGGCATTCTAGCAACTCGTGTATACGAGGTGGAAGCTGGTCGTCAACCAAGAATAATATCTTGTGACCTGTTAGTGTTTCCCCCAACCAAGGAAAAGAGAGAGGGGTGGCTAGAGGTGGGCAGTACGTGTTAAGACCTCAGGTTTGTAAGCTATGAAAAATACAAATTGATTTAAGATTTGTCATTTGTTCATATGCTTACAAACCCTCGGTCTTAACAATAGGATAGACTTATACTTGGAGGGAGGTACATCTATCCTAAACTGGCTGGGAGTTAACCCACTTGACACCCTTTCCTAGAAGAATGAGTTCTTACGAAGGGGGGCTGAAGCCGTGAGAGAATAGAAAATTGGATATCTAAAAACTCAGCTGTTCTGGGTTGAAACACGATATATGGTCAGATTTGCATTGCATTCCAAGGAACAACAGAAAATTGACTGTTCAAGCAACAAACCATAATAGCCACGGGGTTTGTTACCACTCCTCACTCCCCTTGCTAGAGAGTGGAGCTCTTGCTTCTGAATAAGAAATTTGTCTATTGTTTAAAGTAACAATACAAAAACCACCACCAGTATTACCACCCTACTCACCTGTATCGAGGCCAGTTCAGCATATGATGTGTCTATTCTTCAACCTGCCTGTAGGAAGAAGAAAGGAACAAAGAGAAAGAAAGAGGCCAGACAATTAAGGATTTTGACAAAGGAAAAAACAAAAATCTATTTCTGGGGGAAGACCTGTGTTGCCCGGTGAAAAGTTCCTGTAGCTTACTTTTCCTAAGTATAACTAGATCCTAAATATACCAGAGAAAAAGCTAGCATGGTATGCTGAAGTTTACTATCTTCAGCTCGATCACCCAAGGGCGTCGGTATAGCACTAGGGCGAGTGGAAGCCACTACCAACAGTCTTCTTGCCAATTAGAGGATTCCTTTCAAAATCCCTCCCACGGCAACAGCTGTTACAACAGTTCCTCCTCTTACCTTCCGCTCGCACCTGCTACTACTACTACTACACTGCCGCCATCTTCATTCCTGGTAATAGATACCCAAGCTTGGACTGGCTAAGGGTGGGACTAGAAAGAAGGGATGGGTTCACCGGGCGACACAGGTCTTCCCCCAAAAAGTAGATTTTTCCTTTGTCAAAGTCCCTTTTCTGGGTTCGACCTGTGTCTGCCGGTGAAAAACAAAAAAAAGTATCAGAGGAATTCCCATCCAAGCTAACAGATACCAAACAAGTATATAAAAGGGATAATGAAACCTAAGTTCTCTTAAGAATAAATTTAATGCGCCATAATAGGGTGGACAACTTACTACTAATACTAATTAGGACTAAAACTAGAGCTTAAGATTAGTAATAAAAAATAATATAACAGAATGGTATCTGAAAACAATATACAATAGATTATGTACAGACATGTTAGTGTTACTAATATGGTCTCAATGCTATGTACAAGTTCCAGTGACGGGATGGCAACAAACCAGCCCGGCCTGAAAGAGAGAGGGTTGGCAGGGAATACGAGTGAGGCAGGTAGGAAGGAGAAAGTATTTAAGGGAAAGGGAGTGACAAAAAGGGGCTAAGGAAAGGATGCTCCCTGCAGCCACTGTTGGGAATTTAAGGGCCTCTATGTTCTTTAGATAGTGCCATTTAAATACTGCTGGAGATTTCCAACCCGTATATTTCTTCAGGTCTTCGAAATTCATATTGTGAAAATAGTTAATGGAGGTAGCCACTGCCCGGATGTCATGGACGTGTGGGACTGAATACGGGTTGGCCTGTTTAATATAGTAGAGTATTTGTTGCCTAATTACCTTTAAGAGAGATCGTACCACCTTTCTCTCTAATGAAAAGGGGGCCTGAAGTTTTTTCGGAAGTCCTGGCCAGATAGGATTTAAGAGTAACTACACACAATAATGAGTCCTGTGTCGGAGGAATAATCTTCCATGGAGCCCATCTGTTTTGTGGGTCCTCATTCTTAGCCAAGAACTTCCGATCTGGGGATAGTAATACTTCACCCGACGGGAGGAATTCAACATGATCTGGATTTCTAGAGAGCCGAGAGTTTCAGATATTCTGGCACCTGAAGCCAGGGCCATTAAGAATAAGGTCTTTCTGAGAAGGGTTATATAAGAGCATGACTCATTGTCAGTGTCTGAGCTAATTTAAGTAAATCATTCAAAAACCAGGAGACCGTTTGAGGGCGGTCTATTGGTCTCAGGCGTGCACATGTTCTTGGAATCGAAGAGAAGTATGAATCTGACAAGTTAATGTTAAAGCCAAGCTGAAAAATCTTCCATTAAGGCAGATTTGACCTTAGTAATGTACTAGCGGCTAGGCCTTCTCAAATAGAGTTCTAAAGAACAAAATTGCCAGATTTGTAGTCATATTTTGAGCATCTGAATCTTTTAGAAAATTAGCCAACTTCTTCACTGCTGAATCATACTGCCTGAGCGTTGATTCTCTTTTATCTGATTCTATGAATAAGAGTTCAGTGTTTCAATACTAGCGTCCTTTTGGGCCACAAACTTCATTAAGTCCATAAAGTTAGGGCACTCAGAGTTTTTGAGGAAGCTGACACTGTCTGAGTTTTGTACTACCTGTGTCAGTTCTGGATGGGGGATCTGTTTGGGCCAGAGATTCAGTTCTAGAAGAAGCGGAAACCAGTTGCTCTTTGGCCAGTTAGGAGCCACCAATGCTACCTGTCCCGTGGAAAGATCTTAGCTTGTGCAGGGACCTTCATCAGAAGATTCACTAGTGGAAACAGGTAAATCCTCTGCCAAATATTCCAATTTATGGACATTGCATCTGTGGCATAAGCTAGAGGTCCAGGTTGGGTGCCACGAACATGGTAGTTTGTGATTGGATTCCGTGGCGAATAGGTCTACTTGAAGGTCCGGGGTTTGATTGCAAATCCAACCCTTGGAATGACTTTTTGTTCCGGGACCACTCCGACTCCAGCGAAGTTGTCCTAGAAAGTGTGTCTGCGATAACATTTTTTCACTCCTGCCAGGTGAGTTGCTGACAAGTGCCAATGATTTTTTGTTGCTAACTAAAATATCACAATCATTAAGTGATGTAGTTTGCTTGACCTGGAGCCTCCCCTGTTTATGCAGTGGACTACTACTGAACTGTCTGAGACTCTCCTTATATGACTGTTCCTGGCCGAGTCAGTCGTTTCAGGGTCAGGAAAACGGCCCATTGCTTCTAGAACATTGATGTGGAACTGGCGGAACATATCTGACCACGTTTCCCTGGACTTTCTTGTGTTGCGAATAGCCTCCCCAGCCGACTCAGAGATGCATCTGTGTGGATAGTTAGAGACGGGCGGAGGGAATTGCAATGGTACTGACTTGGCCAGGTTGCGGCGTTCCGTCCATGGACGGAGCCTTTTTGTTAAAATGGGGGGAATTACAGAGATCTTATCCCTGAGATTGATGTTGGCTCTCTTCCTCCAGACTCGATTGATATCCTTCAATCTGGCTTTCAATAGGACGTCTATCACTGACGCAAACTGTAGCGAACCTAGGATTCTCTCTTGGGTACGTCGAGAAGCCCTTTTGTTCATGAGGAACTGTTTTGTAGCCTTCGCTATCTCCTTGATCTTCTTGGATGGTAGAGATAGTTTGTGCTTGTTTAGGTCCCATTGAATTCCCAGCGATTGGAAGCGGGAAGCCGAAAAAGCCGAGATTTTTCCTTGTTTTATCTGGAAACCCAGAAATTCCAAGAATTTTATCACCTTGGCTCCCCCTGATCCCAACTCCTTGACGAGGTGGGGGCTTAGGGATCCACTGCAGAGAGAGTATGCCCCTTTACGCCTATGCTCTCTGCTTTGGATCCAACTGAACATTGGACCTTTAAACTCCTTTACTCATACTCCTATTATAAATTTTCCCTCGTTCCCTTCTTCTTCTTTTGTTGACGACCTTGGCATGATTTTGGACTATTGAATTGACTGCTCTTATAACTTGATGGAGGGTGGAGTTGGACTGCATGCCACTTCACCCGTAAAACTAAAGTACCTGACGTGGTTGAGAGGAGAAATTTTTTATGTCAAGCCATGCCTGCAGTGCTGGGTCTGATCTCATGGGAACTGACGACCCTTAAGGCATTGTGGGTATGGCAGTATATCCAGGTGAGTGTCCCAGGGCAGTTACCATGGTGTAACAGTATTGCTCCTCCCCCAGTTGGGCCTCCCTGGTGAGAGGGACCTCATCCTGGACGAAATTTAAAGCTTAATTATATGGAAAATTTAACAAACCCCCTCACGACTTCTGGAACGGATTTGGACCACTCTGAAGAAAGCTCAAGTCACAAAGACCAGGTTGGTATTAAAACTTTAATACCATATACCAGACCAAGGAAACCTAAGTACCGACATGACCCAACTTTGACTCACTTTGACACCCTCTTTGGGAGTGGAAGTTGGTCAAGGTTTCTTACTATGGAAGCAGAACAAAAATATTTCGCTTTTGAAATTGAAAATTGCTTATTAAATAGCCATCCAACGGCAGAAATGTCGTTCAGAAAAATAAAAGAAAAAGAAAAGACTTGGCTTGTAGAAGCTTCAACAAAAAGTCAGTCTGAGATTATTTGTCTTTAAAAACAATAGATACATTATTGTCAAAGTTTTAAAAAACATGATAATATGAAACAGTATCCAGCCAGGGTACCATCGTACTTCCTGACAATAATGACGAGCCAATAAATAAGAAAATGCTGTTAGACTCTCTCAAAAAGAGATACCCCAAGGTGAAGATTGCGAGGTTTATGATGCAATAAGCAAAAGAGGTAATAAACAAATACTAAAAATAGCAAAAATAAAATTTGAGGGTTCAGATCTACCTCAAAAAATAAAAATTCTAGGTCAAATAGAGAATTAAGGACCCTATATTCCAAAGCCACTGCAGTGTCAAAATTGCAGTAAGTATGGACACACAAAGAGAAATTGTAGGAAATGAACCGGTGTGCGCTTACTGTGGATCTACAGAACACACCACCAAATGGAAGTGCGGTGAACCTAAGTGTGTAAACTGTGAGCAGAATCATCATGCAAGATCCAAAGAATGCATGCATTACATATACAACACTGAACTAAAAATGTTAAAAGAAAGGACAGGCATGCCTATAGCGAAGGCTAAATTAGAATTAAAAGTGAGAGGAATTCAAGATCCTGCTAAGAAAACGTACATATTCTTCTATAACGTGAACGACCAGTAATGAAACAAAAAAAACATACAGATAGAAGTAACAAGATTGCACAAAGTAGATCTCAAGAAGAAGTCTGTAATATGCAGGAAAAAACTAAGAAAGTAAAAATCAGGAAACAAGTGCAAATGAATTAGATAATATTCTATCAAATTCATTTGAGGTGTTAATGCATATAGAAGCACAAGAAAAATACTATCACAGAGGGTGGAAGAGGAAGTTGTGATGTACCGAAAATTAAAGAAAAAAAAAGACCTTTAGAGAGAACACTACCAAAAACAAAGAAACCAACTATAATCAGAGAAACATCGTCAAAACCAAAACAAAGATATGAAGAAAGAACAAAAACAAAATGTGGACATACCTTTTATCCTCCTAAATAATAATAAAACCTATGGATGCAGAGATCCAAAAAACCAAAGAAGTGGAGGAGAACCATACCATGGATGATGGTGACTATGTCAAGGGTGATGAGATTACTCCATCACCAATAATCGGTACAATAAGAACAAATAAGCATATATATACATGACAACACATGTGGTTGCAATGATTGCTTCATTGCATTGTGCAATGATAACAAAAATATTACAAAAGATTGCTTAACAAATATTATAAGAAATTTTATGAAATATAGAAAGAAAGAGGCCACCGATTTAAACACCCATGAAAAAGGATGTATGTGCATTGAGCACTTAAAAATATTATAAAGATAACAACTGAATGTGGTAAATAAAATTTTAGAAAAAATTCAGTTGATGATAATACACAAAAAAGAAAACAAAACACGACCGATATAAACATAATATTTTCAGTTATATTATACAATGGAACGTAAAATGGTCTACAGACCAGATTACACCTGGGAGAAGTACCAAAGGTTATTAAAGGAATATGAAACCAATGATATTATGTCTACAACATGTCAATAATACAATTCCAACAATAGGTAAATATACCTTAATATCAACATCACAGGTAGGAAGAAGGAAATTTAGGTACAGCCCATATGTACATAACAAAGATATTATGACAAAGTACCTGTAAATATAGCTGACCTCCAAATATCAGGTATTAAAATTCGAATTAAAAACTATAATTATATCATTTTATAATTTATACAACCAACCAAATAAAAATTACAATATTGATAAACTTGGAGAATTACTTAAAAATGCCAAAGAACCTATGTTAATAGTAGGGGATTTTAATGCTCACAACCCAATATGGGACTGTAACTGTTCAAACTCAATAGAGCAGGAAGTAAAGTAGAAGAACTTCATAGATTCAAATGACATATGTTGTATAAATGATGATGAAGTTAGCACATATTATTCAAAACACATGGAACATTTTCCTCTGTAGACTTAACTCTATGTTCAACAAGTATAGTTGACAGATTAGATTGGAACACAATTGATGACTTGTACACCAGTGATCATTTCCCAATATTAATTTCCTTTTTACAAAATAACCCAGCAAAACACGTTCCTCACTATAACATTTATAAAGCAGACTGGGAACAATATGAAATGCATACAAGAAGTATACCACCATTTGAATATCTAAAAGACCATAATGAAACTAATAAGTTTCTTGTTCATTTCATAAAAAAATGCTGCTGATAAAGCAATACCAAACTCAAAACCCCATCCAACAAAAAACACAAAGTTCCATGGTGGTCCGAAAAGCTAACAGAATTATAAATATAAAAACTCAATAGGGAGACGATTGGATAATTTGAATAGAAAGTTCAGTAAAATAAATAAAAGCATTACCAATATTAGAAAGTACTTTACAAAAAATGATTATATTGTTACTAGAAATTGAAGCATTAAAATAAACCCTATATAACAACAAAAAAATATCTGCAAAATTTCGAAAGGAAGTAATTCAAGGAAGAATAATTCATGGAGAAATATGTATCAGATCTCTCTAATAATACTCCCATAAAAAAAATATGGGAAAAAAAAATTCAGGAAAATAAATGGTACCCATGTGAACCAAACCACCCCAGACATGCCATATTAAAAGACGAAAAACGAATACTCGATCCAAAAGAAATGAGTAATATAATAGGAGAAAACTTAGCGAATGTAAGTAGTGACAGAAATTTAGATGATCACTTCCGCATAAAGAAAAATAATATAGAACTAATAACAATAAATTTCGAAACAATAGAAGACATATATTATATAGAAAATTTAAATATGGGAAGAGTTTGAATATGCTCTCACTAACAGCAATAAATCTGCTCCCTGGAGGTGACATATTTGTTTTGAGATGATCTGCCACTAGCACCTCTGGCGAAGACATACTTGTTACAATTTTATAATCACTTATGGCTTAGAAATTTATTTCCTGATGAATGGCGTAAAGCTATAATAATTCCTATCCCCAAACCTGGAAAAGATCCAAGTGATGCAAATAACTACAGACAATTTCTCTAACAAGTTGCTTGTGCAAGTTACTAGAAAAAAATGGTAAATGCTCGATTAACATGGCACATTCGAGAAAATAAATCTTGACTCCCCACTCAATTTGGGTCACAGTGCAACAGATCTACGTTAGATTCTCTCTCTAACCTCGAAGACCATATACGAAGAGGATTTGGAGCGAAGCAAATAACTGTAGCAGTCTTTTTTGACATTGAAAAGGCTTATGATAACTACCTGGAGTACCCTATATTAAAAACTTTACAAAATAACAACATTCGTGGACAGTTTACCTAGGTTCATCCAAAACTTTTTTAACAAATCGTAGCTTTCAAGTGAGAATCGATGATGTATTATCGAGAAACATTTCCACTTGAAAATGGTGTTCCACAGGGAAGTGTCCTTAGTGGCACACTGTTTACCCTGGCAATTAATGATATTAATAAAAATCTACCCACTGGAATTAAAAGCAACCTTTACATGGATGATTTTGCCATATATTATTCAGCCTCTCGTATTAAACATGCAGAACGCATCATTAATAAAGTATTATAAAATAAATGAATGGACCTCATCTGTAGGATTTAAGTTATCCATACATAAGACTCAAGCAGTAGTATTTTATAAAGATAAAAGATGGATGAATGATGAAGTAATAGATTTAAAAATCAGAAATCATAGTATAACCAATTAGACAAACTGCAAAATTTTAGGTTTTAGTGTTTGATACTCACTTAAACTGGAAACCCACACATAACATACTTGAAATCAAAATGTAAAAAAGCATTAAATCTAATTAGAAAATTATCAAACACTAATTGGGGAGCCGATAGACAACCCTTACATTACTGTACAAAGCAACAGTCCTATCTATAATTGATTATGTAGCGAAGTATATGGCTCGGCGTCAGACGCAGCACTGAAAACGTTGGGACCCAGTTCATAATGAGGGGCCTTAGAATATGTTCAGGAGCCTTTAAAAATCATCACCGACCTCTTCCTTACAGGTTGAATGTGGTGAACTATCCTCTCTCTCTCCATAGAAGAGCTTGTTATAATGAAGAGTGCTCTGAGAATTAGGACAAGCGATTCTCCAACAAAAAAATTATTTGAACTCAGAGATATTTTTATAAATAAACAATCATCCACCCCCTTTTCGCCGAATTAGATGCTAGTAACGGACTGTTTGAGTCACTAAATGTGATATATAAATACTCCAGTAGTAAAATTACCTCCGCCTTGGACAATGAATAAAATGAAAACTTGCACACAATTAAAATATTTATCAAAAAAATACTATATACGCCATCACACCATAGACAACATACAATAGAACATATGAACCGAAAGGTCCACATTATGCAATATTCACAGATGGATCTAAATCGGAACATGGAGTGGGATATGCTGCAGTGTCCCAGGACAAATCATGCCAATTCTCTCTTCCTAAAACAGCTTCAATATTCACAGCAGAACTTAGCGCAATAGCCTCGGCCATAAAAAATAATTAAAGAAACATCACTCAATAATTTTTGTGATTTTTAGTGACTCAAGAAGTGCCATAGAAGCCATCCAGAGTTACAAACCAAAAAATAATATAGTACAACAAATTAAATTATCATTTCATAAATTAGATATTATTGGGAAAAAAGTAGAAATATGTTGGATCCCTGCCCATGTAGGGATCAAAGGAAATTGAAGAGCCTGACAAAGCAGCCAAAGAAGCATTCAAATGACAAGATCAAGTGTGAATCTCCCAATGAGTGATTATGTAACATACATAAAGATGGGTATTTTAAGGAAATGGCAACATATTTGGAATGAAGAGTCAGAAAATAACAAATTAAAGCAAATAAAAACCTGATGTTGGAAAATGGAGTTCATCATATCAGAGAGAGAGACATGAACAAGTAATTCTGACACGTCTCCGTATAGGCCATACCCATCTGACACATGGACACTTAATGAGCAGCCCACACGACTCTGCTCCAGAGTGTTCGGAGTGCAAGGAGTTGGTAACAGTCAGACATGTCTTGTGCGAGTGTCCAAAGTATGACCAGCAGAGACTGTCAACTTTTGGAAATAAGACAATAAAAGAAATTTTGTCAGAATCTTTTACATTTTCGGTAGTTCCGATTTTGACTTTTTTGAGGAACTGCATTTTAATTGATAAAATATAAAACATTGGTGTTTTTTAGTGAATTTTAAAAAATTTCAAAAAGTTTAAAACTTTTAATAATCTGAATTTTAATATACCGTTTTAGTATGTATGTAAGGGAACATGAGTAAAAGTATTTATTGTGTGTGTGTTCTAGTATGAAAGCATTTGCCATGGTGCAATTTATTTATTTATCCTGAATGACCAACTTGGTCCAGCTCTGGCCTAAGAGCTAGACCTGGCATTTTATCTAATCTCGGGCCAGCCCTAGAGAGCTGAAACATCAGCTCAGTGGTCTGGTTAAAACTACTTTTATAATAATAATAATAATATCACCTTGGCTGTTGATTTGTGGCACTTGTCGACGCTGGCTGCCCAAATGAGCCAGTCGTCTAGATAGGCTACTAACACTACCCTTGCATTCTTAGTTCTTGAACTACCGTCTCTCCTAGTTTGGTGAATATCCTGGGCGCAATGTTGAGCCCGAACGGCATGACTCTGAATGAGTAAGCCTGCTTTCCTAGCTTGAAGCCTAGGTACGGAGAGAAGTTCCTTGCTATTGGAACATGATAGTAGGCGTCAGTAAGATCTATAGGAGGTGGTGACGGCCCCATGGGGAAGTAAGGTCCGCACCTGTGAGCGGTCAGCATGCGAAAACCTGTCGCATGATGTATGAGGTTGAGATGGGAAAAGTCCAGAATCACTCTTTTTTTTGTCCGAGTCTTTCTTTGGGACACTGAAACAGACGTCCTTGAAACTTTAGGCGTTTTATTTTCTTTATAGCCTTCTTCTGCAGGAGATTTTTGGTATAGTCTATATGGTCCGCCGTTGGCATCTGATAAAAACTGATTGGCGGAGGGGGGCCCTTTCTCCATTTCCACCCCAGACCTTTGAGACTATACTGCGGGCCCATGGACTGAAGGTCCAATAGTCCCGGAAGAGATATAATCTCCCTCCCACCTGCGGGCTTCTCACTGGTTTGGCTGCAGGTCTGTTACCTCTACCTCCATGGAAGCCTCTACCCATTGGTCCGCCTCGTAGTCGGAGCCACCTCTGGCCCTGCTACTTCCGATATGCATATGTAGCTGCGAAATAGATCCTGCGCTTCATAGGCGGGGTTGAAGGCTGGGGAGGTCATTATGGCTGTGGAAGTTGAAGGCTGTTGAGCTGGCGGAGTTTGTACTAAGACAAAACTGTTGCTGCGGTTGAGCCTTAGATGTTGAAGGGTTGTCAACCTGGGATACTGGAACCAAGCTTGCATGACGCCTGAGGACGGGAGGCCTGTAGGGATTAAATCTCCTTGGCCTCTTCGTTGGGTCTGGGTTGGTGTCCGGGGCCCTCAAACTTCCGTTTGAAAGGGAAGTCCCCAACGGAACCCGAAAACTCTGGTTGGCTCTGGATGCCTCATGAAAGATGTTGTTGACTTCGTCTTTCGGGAATAAATTTTCTCCCCATAATGACTTTATGAGCCTATTAGGCTCGTGCCTTATAGAGGCACCCGCCAGGACATGCTTCCTGCATGCTCGTCTCTCGCCATCCCGAAGTCGTACAGGTCCATTTGCAAAGTCTGTAATAGAGCTTTCATCAGGACCCAGAACAACTGTTCGTCGGTGTATGTTGATGCTACCAACTCCGCCGCAGTGACAGAGTTGATAGATCTTCCTAGTCTGGTCTTTGCCTCGAATTCCGCTTTGACCAAGTGGTCCGGAATCCTAGGTAGCTTCTCAGAGAATATGGGTGGAAGCGCAATCCGGGTCAAGTTTACTGCTGTAAAATGTAGCCGGAGCGTCGTTCCAAAACTCCATACCTGTGGGGAAGAGTAGAGAGGTAGGCTCTGTCTCTTTTAGCACTGGTTGGGGCTTATCCTCTGCCACCGCTTGCAAAGTTATTTCCGCCACCTTGGATGTTCAGGGCGACGGAATCCTGTCTGGGGTCACAAAACATCGTAAAGCTACCTTTATGTGGCGTTAGTCTAGTATTAACGCAACCCCAGTCAGAGAGGGTGCGAACCCAAACAGCTTGAGCTTGGTCCCTAGGGAAGATCACTGTCTCCTTCAGGACCTTGTCTACTCTGACTAGCGCATGTTCTGCTAGTCTGACAAAACCAGGGAATGGGAATGAATTGGAGACCCATACTAAAACACTTCCTTGTCCTAACCCATGTATTCTCACCAAGGAAACTTGTCCCCCTGTGTCAACCAAACTACAGTACTCACTAACCAAACTACAGTACTCACTATCATTTACTTGGACAAATATCACCATTTTCCCTCGAGTCCCATGCATACACACATTCACTACCACGTCCACCTGGTTATCCATCACATTCCTCCTCATCACATTCATCCTCAGTTTAATTCCTATTTCCACAATTCTGGCTCAGATCCCCTTCACAGTCCCTTTTTGTAACCAACCAATTACAACCACCCCGTTTCCCCGCACTGAATCATCAAAACCCCACACGTTCATACCTGTACTCACCCTTCCTCGATACTCAACCGTCTGTCCCATCCAAAATACAACAACACTTTTATTCCAAATAACTCAGCTACTGCTGACAACAATTCATGCAACATTTCTCCTTCCCCACCCTGTTCCTCCGCATATGCCACTTCCTTCTGCACATCACTCATCAACTTCGCTCGCAACTCATTACACACTACCGGTACCTCTTCAACCAGACCCTTACCTTCCAAGTTTTTCAATGCTGAAAACAAACATTCACACACTCTGTCATTCCCTTCCACTCAGGTACCATATTTGGATCCCAGTCACTTTTCACAACACCGCTGTCCTTACCATGCATCCTAGACATTGTATCAGCAATCACATTTTTACTCCCCGGCACATATTCTAAGCTAAAATCAAACTCACTCAAATCCTCAATTGTCCTCGCAATCCTAGCATTCACACTTTCCTTCTTGATCTATAAAGTAACGGCCGATGATCTGTCCACCTCATGACAAATTTTTGAACACAAAGCCTTATTGCCGCAAGCTCCTTCTCAACCACCGCAATACTTAAGCTCTGCTTTATTAAAAGCTTTACTCACATACGCAATCACTCTCAATTGTCCCTCCCCATTCACCTCTTGCATCTTGCACCAAGCATCCTCCCATACTAAACTTACTAGCATCAGCATACAACTCAAGCTTACTGGCATCCTCACTATAGTCTGGAAAAGCCAAGGTGACGTCCCTAGCAGCCTCCTCTTTCAATCTCTCAAATGCTCCCACCATTCGCTGATCCCACCCACCTCAGCTTAGTACAATTTTTCTTCCCGGTCCATTCAGTCAACGGCTTCCCTATACCCAAACAATCCCTAACAAACTTCCTCCTGAACTCAATCAAACCCAAAAAACCCTTTAACTCCCGCATGGTCCGGGGACGTGGAAACTCCTTTACTTTTTCCACAAACTTTTTCACTCTTCCTTACACCACTCGCACATCACCTTTATGACAAAGAAATTCCACTTCCCCCAGCCAACCATGTACACTTCTCCAGCTTCACTTTCACTCCAACCTCTTCCAACCGTTCTAAGACCTTCTCAAGCAGTTCCACATTCTCCTCAACAGTCTCACTTGTAATCAAAACGTCATCTATAAACACCGTCACCTTCCTTCTATCAAAAACCAACCAAAACTACATTCATCGCCCTCTGGAAGGCAGCAGGCGTATTAGCCAATCCAAAACTTAACCTCTTGAATTGATAGTGGCAGCTACCACTCGAAAAAGCCATAACATGCCTGCTCCCTTCTCAAGAGGTGTCTGGTAATAGCCCTTACCAAATCCAATTTTGTGAACACTCTCATCCCATGCATCTATATTACAAAAAATCATACACCACGTTTCATCGGGGAATCGCTCCTTCACAGTCACTTCATTCACCTTCCTGTAATCCACACACATCCTCAAACTCCCATCTGTCTTGCGTACTGGGACAATGGGACTATTCCAAGCACTCTCGCTCCTCTCGATCACTCCCACTCTCTCAAGTTCCTCACATGTTCCTCGATCTCTCGGGCAACAACCGCAGAAAAGTGTCGGGGACGCTGATATATGGGGGTATTGTCATTCAAAACTATCTTGAACTCTGGAAGCTTAGATTCCCTGAAATCCTCGTCACCCCGACTCAACGCACCCCACCTATCCCACAACATCTGCATCAACCACTCCTTCTCATCATCACCAACATTTTCATTCACCTCAATTCTTTCTCTCACTCAACATACTTCCACTCATCACTTTCTTTCATGCTACCTGTCATCACCCGCCGCACCCTAACATATCTTTCGTCGTCCACATCCACCAGCATATACAACAACCCCACACAATCACCTTCATGTATACCCGCACTTGCTTTTTCTTTAACACTCGGCAATGAGGCTATCAAAAACCCGAGGATTTCTCCATATCCAAAATCCCCGTCCGTACACATGCAGGCTCGCTCTTACCAACTTGTTCGCATCCACACCCTCAACCACATATGCACACTTGTCACCTTTGACAATCCCAAGACTATTGAGCCAACCAACTTTCACACTAACAACTTCTCCAACTTCTCACTGCACTTTTACACTCTCTTTCGCAACCAACAGCACTCCCCTCCATATTTTACTGCTTAACCCTCCATCCCTATCCAAGTACAACTCTCTATGTATATTCCCCTTCCTATGCAACTCAATCATATTCCTGCTCGGATGGACCACCATCTCACACTTCTTCAGGAACCTGTACCCTAACAACATATCATACTTATCACTCATTCTTCCCTCGATCACATAAAAGTCACCTTCATCCATCACTACCCCTTCGATTTCTACATTTTCACGCAACATTCCCACCACAGGCATACCCAAATTTCCTATTCCTCGTACCTCCCCTTTACATTTCCTAATTCACACTTACTCTACAAAACTTGTCACATCCATTCTTAAAAGAACACTGACACTGCACCCAGTATCAATCAAAGCAACCAAACACACCCCTTTGCACCTCACTTTTACACTTATACATTCATAAGCTCTTCCTCCCAAACCCTTTTTTCATGCAGTAATCATTCACACACATGCATCACTCTTACTGACTGCACACCAGAGGACCCACCCAACTGAATCCCCTCTGTACCTAGTTTCCTGAACTCCCAACCTGACTCATCCTCTTCCGCCTACACACACTCGCCACATGACCTTCCATTCCAATATTCAACACATTTTGCCCGCTGATCTTTACACATCCTAGCATAATCCCCGTTCTTCCCGCAATTATTGCAAACCTCAGTCACCACGAGTACAGTAGGGCCTCGATAATCGCGGGGGATAGGGCACCCAGAACCCCCCGTGATAAGTAAATACCCGTGTTATCCTGGTACCCCCCTCAAAAAATTGCTAAAAACTGCCTATTTTATATTTAACCCACCCAACAACCACTATTCCAATGTTTATAACTGCATACTTTAGTTCAAACACCAAATATGTCTTCAACTATCACCTTAAACTAAATTCAAGATAGTTTCAAAGTTATTTTACAACATTAGCCTTAAAAATATATGTAGTATACGTGCTACAGTACATATGTAGCCTACTAGACTCTGTATGTAGCCTACTAGCCTCTGGATTACAGCTAAAAGCCTACATATGCATGCTCATGTGGGCCTCTTTTCTTCACAACACATAATTATATTTACACATAATAACCTTCATCTGACGTTTAGGCTTCTTTCCCATGAGTAAAAGAATTGGGGCTTTTGGAGGCCACATAATTAACTTGTTTATATGGGTACAATTTAAAGAATGCGGCGAACATGACCATCAATAACAATATAAAACATGGGCAGGCCAGTGTTGCCAAATGGGAATGGCAATTTCTTGCTAGATTTTGCTCATCAAAGTGCTAAAAAAAATTCACATCATACAAACAATGCCACCCAGCCAATTTCAACCGATTGCTCTCTTTTTCGATGCAAACATGTTTCTAACATACACAGTGTACTTGTACATTATGTTCCATAATTCCTAATAATTTCGAATCCTATTCTGTTCAATTCCTGAAAATGGTTTGCCAGATTTTGTTCTTTTTCTTACATGATATACAAACATAGTAGAATAAAAGAAATATTAAAATTAACATTACAAAGTTTTGATGTCAAAATACGTATGCTAGATGTACACTCGGTAAGGAAAGTTAAGATACAGTTTTTTTAAATTCTTCGGACATATATTGTTCAATAATGCCACACCTGGCAACTCTTGAAAGGGGGCGAGCTTCAAAATCATAGCATTTGTTGCTTTCTAGATTTCCATCAACTTTGCACCATAAAGATACTGTTGAGGTCCTATAATCATTTATACTTGAATGTAGAAACAGGGTCTATGATTATTCGTTAATATTGGTTTGGTAATGTCAGTTCAAGGTAGAATATCGATCATCCTTTTTTCCTTTTTTTAAAACCTACTGTGAAACCTTATTTATTAGTAATGTTTGACACTAAACTGATGTAAAATTCATACGTAATTAAAGACGGATCTTAAACAATAAGAGAGAAAGGGTTTTAAAATTTGGGCAGTACTTGTGGAAAACGTGAGGTACAATACAATAAAGAATGAAATATTATGACGTTAGAGAGAGAGCACGCAAGCATAGACCTATCGATAGAGATCTTAATTCATTATATTTACTTTAAGAGATTAAGTGATAGTATTTTTTCAAATGTTTCAAAAGTGAGAGAGAGAGAGAGAGAGCATAGGCCTATCTTTTGGGAATACTTAATTCATTATATTTACATTGAGAGATTGAGTGATTTTTTTTGTTTTCAAATGTGTAAAAGTTTTGGAGAGAGAGAGAGAGAGAGAGAGAGAGAGAGCGGAGAGAGAGAGGAGAGGAGAGAGAGAGAGAGGAGAGATGAGAGAGAGAGAGAGAGAGAGAGAAGAGAGAGCAAAATCTGTTCACGTGAAAGCTTAGGCCTATTTATAACTACTTAATTTCATTATATTTTTCTTTCGGAGATTGAGTGGTAATATATATTTTTTAATGTATGTTTTAGAAGTGGAGAGAGAGAGAGAATTATAGTACTGGTGGCGGACTTGTGACGGGGAAAAGGCAGAAGAAATATATAATGAAGTATCTATCGATAAGCCTATGCTCGCGCGATATGATATGACTGCCATGATCGTGCTGCACTAATGCTAGATAAAATTTGAAGGATCATAATAATCAAGTTAATTCTCTATGAAATTCATACCCTAATCTTGATTACATTCGACAGTTGCCGTAGGTAGCATTCAAAGATTGTAAAAAGACGGGGAAAATTTTAGACACAGGGTGCGGTCATTCTTGCTCTCTTGATATAGTGTTTACTTTTGAAAATCGGGTTTCACCCACAAGTCATTCACGAAAAAAGCTGTGGTTAAGTAAATAAATATTTATTACCACAAATAACTCAATATGTATTGCACAGGCAATTAAAAGTTTTATATCGTGGGAGATCTTTCAGTCTCGCGGCAAAGAAATGCAGTCGTGTAGGGCTGTAGGCTACTACGAATTGCTTTGAATTGGAGGGGGCAAATATCCAAGAAAATCGTTGAGCTGACATGCTACTTTAACCTTGATTAAGAATTATGTTTAAATACAGTAGCTTTGTAAACAGCAACTAGCATTCGATCCATGTCAACGTCAAAAAAGTAATCAAAGTGTGAAATCCGTTACGTTAGCCAGTATCCAGTGACTTGCGCTTTCCCGCTTGAAGTTCTAGGGCTCCTCCTCACATCATAGAAAATGCTCTTGCGGAATGCAACTAGGATTTGTTCAAACTACCTTAGCCACCGCAACATTGACTGCCATTGACGTCAGCTAACTTTAATTGCTTTGGAATACAAACACAAGTTTGTTAAAAACTAAAATAATTGCATTCACCACTTACGATGAAGCAATATATCCCCCGTTCATGAAGCAAACGAGTAAATATTGTCGTCGTATACATAGTACTAAAATCAGAAATTCACATTCTATCTACCAGATCTCTATGAACGAATCCATCTGAAAAATTCCAATTACTTCGGACATATATCGTGTTTTTTAAGTATCTGAACGGTTTTGTTTGCAGTTTTAACTTATATGGTATAATTTGCAGTATATTTTCATATTCTAGAGTAATTAGCGATATTATGTCTTTTCAGTAAAAAACAAATGGAAATTGGATGAACGAAAGCTAATGAAAAACTGTATCTTCAGTTTCTTGTCGAGTGTACTTGTAAACAAATGCAAGTTTTCCTGCCAGATGCTGGATTGAGAATTTTCTTGCTAATTACCTCAAGAAAATGAAAGCTAGCATTAAAATGCGAAATTGGTAACACGGGACTCGACAGATCCGTGTTAGTGTACAAATGATAGTTATTATATCATTAAAAATATCAAAATAAACGAAGTTGCAAAGCTGATTCTATTCATGTTTTTCTAAGCACGTAGCCTAAAAGTTAAACTTTATTTTGTTTGTTTCATCATGCCACAAACCCCTGACAATTTACTACCAAATAACAATGGTATTGTGTATTGAAAATGAATGTATGTATATTCCCAAACATTATTACTACCATGGCTAGTACTATTACAATTTCGAAAGATTATTTCTTGCTGTGAAACGCTACCTAAATTTGATTTTCATATACGCCCGTACATTTTGTCAGCTGGCTGCCTTTCGCATAGATAAAAGTTGATTTCACTGATATAAAGAAATTATTCCATGCATAGCCTTTTTTAATTATGAAGATATGACGATAATATATAGAAGGTAAAAAATGGTTTTACGTATTTCGTTTACGCTTCGTCGCTGAGAGAGAGAGAGAGAGAGAGAGAGAGAGGGGGGGGGGGGGTGTACTTCGTTTACGCTCGTCGCGCCGGGAGAGAGAGAGATTCTTTCTTCAGATCTCCATTACATGAAGAATAAGTAAAAATGTATTTTATTTTAACCTTTGGAAGCCACCATTGAATATTGGCAGTGACAACTTAAACACAACTCGATAAACGCTCGATAGTTATGGCAGATGACATCAGCAATCAGCTGTCTCTATACAGAGAGAGAGAGAGAGACTGTTGCCCAATTTGGTTGTAACATTGACATATATCCATTAGCAAAAGTTGAATATTAGTTGTGTTAGTTGAGATAATGATCATTTTATAATAAAACTGTTGTTTTACTGTGTCTAATCATATTGCATGTATTATTACCATATTACAGTATTATGAATTTATGATATGAACATACGATCTACCATTTGCATTCTGGTTTTGTTAACATTCTTAAAATAATCAACTGATGCCGTTTTACCAATATCATCACTGTTTTAGTTGCCGAATGGAACTTAATTCAGAGATATGCCTATAATATATAAGGTGAAAATGGTTATTACCTTTATTGTCATTAATATCATAATGTGAATCTGTTCATGTATGGTGGTTATCGCACTGCAACTGGTTTAGCCTGCAATGAACGTCATACATATATCTTGAATGGCTATTTATTATGAAGATATGTCAATAAATATATAGGGTGAGAATAGTTTTATTACCTTTATTGTCAGTTAATATCATAATGTGAGTTTTTTCATATGTTGGTGATTATCGGACCGCGGCGAGGCTTAGCCTACCGATAAACATCGCATACGCAACATGTTTGTTCCGTGATGCTGCGATTCATACAAGCGATATAGCATGAGAAGCGGTCCAAGAAAAAACCTGTGAATGACTGATTCCGTGATTACTGATCCTGATTAACCGATGCCCCACTGTACCCGACATCCACTTGCTATATGCCCTACTTGCGCACACCTGTAACATTTAATATCCCTATCTTTCTTACACTCGCTCACTAAATGCCCCGTTTGCCCACACCCCGAAGCACGCTCCTAACGCCCATCGACATCATTCATTCCTTCCTGTGCCCTAGCTTTCCACATCTGTAACACTGCTGCTCTCGTTCACGACTAACCAACCCTACTCTTCCAACGCTTGCGCTCCGATCTCTCTTAGGGCTAACCATACTCACTATGCCATTCGCCTTGGCCCTTCCAAAACTGCCTCCCTATAGCTCTTAAACTCTGGTATAACATCAGCCACTTCAGTCCTAACACTAACACTTCTACTCTCTTTCATACACCTATCCAACTCATAATCCTCTACTATTTCCAAAATGTCATTCCACGTCAACCTTTCATTCGTCCATCGTATTTTCTCCTTACGTTTCAGATTTACAAACTCATACACACTCTCAGGCACAGTCGCCAACAACTTCCTCACTAACTCTTTACACTCACTTATCCCTTCATCCCCAAACTTTTTCCTGGCTAATGTTTTCCAACCTGCACACATACATCGACAAACGACTACCAACATTCATTCTTGCCTCATCAAAACCATGTTTTCTCCTATATCTAACACTACTCCTTATCCTCTTTGCCTGTTCCACAATCCTGGCTTTCACACTCTCCATAAGGCACATTTCCCCACACTCCAATCATTACCCCATACATACTCAACAAAAATCCTGTCAAAAAGCTACCCAACTCTCTTGTTATTCCCATACTTTGCCTCACAATGCCTCTCATATTCTTAAAAAATCCCTATGTCCCTACTACCATATCTTGTATTGTGCACATCTAGGTATCTCTCTCATATATAAAGCCTTTCGTACTTCCCGCTCAACTCTACTCTCACTTCCGCTACTTCCATTCTGATCCCTCTTAACCTCGTCCGAATACAGCAAATCAACTTCCATACTAACATCCATGCTCCTGATTACGCTCTTCTTACCCTTCTTTCTACCCACCGCTATCTAAATCACTCTCAGCCCTTTCCCAATGTATTCAGTTCTAGTCTCATCCTGTCCGTCATCCTTACTAGCCTTCTTTTCCCTAGTCTTCTTCTTTTCCTCAGCCCCCTTCTTATTCTTGTCATCAGGGTTATCCTTATCCTGTCTCTTTCCCTTCTTTCCTTTACCTATCACAACCAAGTCACCTTCGTCACTCGTAGTTTCATCCACTCGCTCTTCCACTGTCTTTACCACTTCTGGCCTATCACAAGACCTAGTAGGCCTACCTCCTACAGCTCCCTCCCCCATGAACCCCTTCATCATCTCCTGCACTGCATTCATCATCACTAAGAATTTTTGTCTATTTTCTCAACCATTCTCTCTTCCGCTCCATTTCACTTCTTCTTTATTTCATTTCACTTTTGCACTCCTTAGCATTCCTCTCATTTCCTCTAACTCGCTCTCAGCTCCTCACACTCTACCCTTAACCTCTCATTCTCCACTTCCAATTGTCCTCTTACTTCCCTCTCCAGCCTCAACTCCTCCTTCAGCCTCTCCACCTCACTCAATCCTTCCATCCCAAATTTTCTCACCACTCATACACACTAGCCTAGACCAATCGTCCTGCAGCTGCCACACCAGCAGTCCTTGTTCGGGCGCCAAAAAATAATGTGGCGGGATCACAAGCTTAAGAGCAAGCAGCAAATCTCACCCACATAAACTTAATCTGTCTGGTTACCAAACCCACCCTCAATCACACTTTCCTCTTTACACTACAAAATACAGCAGGACAATTGACCCATACCTACATACAGAACAAAAAAACACAAACAGGTACTCACCTCTGGCTTCTGATACTCAGGGCTAGCTGTGCTGTCCGCTGGATATAGGCTATAGGCTAGCCGACACACAACCACCCGCCCCAACCAACAAACCAAACAAACAAACCACCTGAGACCCACAACCCCACACAACTCAATAACCCGACAAATCACTGCAGACGCACACCAACAGCCCGAAAGAACACGACAACCACACGACTTCCCCCAGCGACTTCCCCCAGCACAACAACCCGCCAAAACCAACACTGCCCCAACCACCACTCACACACACCGAAAATGCACTCCAAACCTCTTCAACTTCACCAAAACCAGACAGACACACACACAACAACCTTACAACACCAAAATCAATCAAATACCACAAAACCAACTAACAACCAACGGACAAATGCTGCCAAACCAACTCTGTGAATTCACTAACTGCCTTGCTTCTTAGACTCGTAACAGACTTCCACTGACATACTACAGAGCGCCACAACAGACATACTTCCGACCACCATTTAACCACTCCCATTTATTCTTCCACCAATCTCTCTCTCTCTCTCTCTCTCTCTCTCTCTCTCTCTCTCTCTCTCTCTCTCTCCACACACACACAACTTTTGGAGACGTTGTCAAATATAAACTACTATCATTACTCCTCCATAGTATCACTTCTTAGAAGCTGGCTTGATGGAAGACTTCTTGACTTGTCTTGAGGAAGGGTCAAGTTAGTTCTTGGTCTTGCATCTGGTCTAGTTCTTCCCCCTTGAAAGGGCTGAGACTGCAAAGGGGAGAAAGACTTGGACGAAGAAGCCATAGGTTCCTTGGGTCATCTGGTAGACTGTACTAACAAGTCTGTGGTGGCTTCTACATGCATGTCTGAGAGAATATCTTTCACCATGTCCTGAGGAAAAAGGTGAGTTTTGTCAAACGGCAAGAATACACAGAACTGATTTCTGAGTAGAGGTGACCCCTTTTTTACCAGGGAAGTCACCTTGGGAGGAGGCAGACACTCCCAAGGAAGGAGCTTCACCCTTAGCGTATAAACCATATCTTTTCTCAAGAAGCTTTGAAGGAGGGAACGTGAAAGTAGCTTTCCCTTGTTCCTTCTTACTGGCTAGCCACTCCTCAACCTCTTGAAGACTCTTCTTAGATGATGAAAAGAGAAACCATCTTGGGAAGTCTGCCCTCAGAAGATTTCCCCATAAGGAAAGTAGAGGCTGGAGCCACTGAGTTGCAGGAACAAAGAAGGCAGAACAATTACCCAATAAAACTTTAGCAACAAAGCATAGCTGAAGAGTGAGCTGTCTCTTACTCTATTGCTTCCTCTTCCGACAAAATTGGGGACAAGGTATTATCTTTTATTCTGAGAGGATGTGGGTTTCTTCTTAAAGTTCATCAACTCCTCTAACTGGGATGTAAGAGGTGCCAATAATGAGCTGAAGAAGGGGGAGACAAACAATGTGTTACTTTTGGTGCCAGTTACACACCAATGGCACTGAGCCCACCACTATGGGCACAGAGCCGTCTTAGGCAAGTGCTGAGAGAACAGGTGCAGGCACCGAGCGGCCAGGTACGGGCACCCAGCAGTCCGAATAAGCAGACAGACGAACAGGTGCGGGCACCAAAGAGTCCAAAGGAGATGGGTCTCAGAAGCAGAAAAAAGCATCCACTGCCAAAGAGAGGTGCTTAACATGGGAAATCCAGGCACTTCTGAGGGTGGAATTTGCTTGAAACCTGATAAACATCTCTGGACTATCCAAAGTTTGGGAATGATGAGTTGCAGGACAAAGGTTAAAGCTACGGGAGGGCTGAGGACTGTCACTAATCTCCTTATACTAAATCTTAATAGGAGGAGGAGAGCCATCAGCAGGTGCAGCATTGTTTTTTCAGGGGTTTGGAGACTGAAGGTCTATGGCGATGAGGGCTCCTGTCTGGAGAAGAGTCCATCAAATCTAATGACAAATTGTTTTGGACTGAAAGAGGTTCCTTTCCAATTGCACTCTATCGACACCTGGGTATGATCAAGAGGCACGAGCGGAGGGGACAACTGTCCATGGGCAAACCCCACTGGCCTCCCTAAGACTTCCAGTATGTCTTCTCCCCAAGGCAGGAGTGGGACAGGGACCTTCATCTAGGAGAACAGTGGGACAAACACCGCCACCTCCTCAGAAATCACAGCACTCTCACTAGGCACTACATTATCACTTTTGAGAGACAACCTCTCCACAAAAAGCCTGAAAGAAGTTTCCAACTCCATAATCGAATCCATTATTTCCTTGCCTCCCAGCAACACAGAAGTGAGGTGCAACACAAAGTCGAGATGGCCATACCTACCCAGGTGTCAACTGGCCTCTCTCCCTCGTTTGAAGTGCCTCATCACCTATACAACGTTCTGAGGGGACCGTTGGACTCCCATCCTCCTCTCCCTCCCAAGTGCCTCCGGTAGAAGATAGACCTTCAGTGGGACATTCACCAGACGTGAATCTCCCAGCCCCATCTCTCCCCCCCGGCGCCCCAATCGTGGATGTGAATGAGAGTGATCATGAGGGGTCTGGCAGTTGGCAGACACAAACAAGCGAAAAAAGAAAAGAACCTCTCGTTTGGCTGCTGGACCGGAGCCCAACATTTATGTTTCTCTTCACCCAAAACTGAGAAGAGACGCACGTAGCAATTCACAATCTGCGATCATCATTGATGCTAGACGCCATAGTGGAGAGTCAAGTTTCTTATGGGTTCCGACCCCCTAATCTCCCATGAACTCCCATGCAAAAGTAAACATAAAAAAAAGTTGGCTTTACAGGATTACCTGCCTATTTTCAACACTTTGATGTTCTTAAAGGTTAGAAATTTCAGACTTAATATAACAGTCTCAAGATATAACCTAATCCCGGGACCACCCCCTAAGGGGAACTTACTGACACCCCAAGCAGGGTCACTCCCACTTGCAAGTGGCAGCCCAACCTCCCACGGCGAGTGGACTGCCCACACCCTTTGGCTAAACCCCCATCCTCCCAAATGATCAGACGCTTTCATCTCCCACCTTCATGAGTAGTCAAGGATGCATTAGATATAATCTCTTGGAATATTTTTGGCCTCATGCGGAACATTCCTCTCCTACACATATTCTGCAAAAACTTCAAAGGCATCATTGCATGCAAGGAACACTCCTCTGGCCACATGACTTTGTCATCTGCGATTCAATGCATGAAGACTTCAGAGCCTTCTCGACTTCATTGTTGCAAGTTACAGATCTTGTAGCCAGTCGCCTGAAAGGGGGCCTTTCTTTTCTGTGGCACAAATTGTTAGACAATGTGGCATGTGATGACCTACTGGAGTGGCAGATTGCTAGGCTTCAAGTGACAGTAGGGGACTCTAAAATCCTAATAATTAATGTTTATATGCCCTGGGAAAATAACAATAATTTTGATCAATATTGCAAGATCCTGGTCAGTTAAAACAGTATTATTCACGATTCTCCTGCTGATCTTATTTGTATAATTGGGGACCTTAATTTTCACCCCACAAAACAATTTTATAATGAACTTACTTGCTTCTGTCCTCCCTCCCTCCTATTCATATGTTACAAAATAGAGCAGACATAATTACAAACTCCTGGCTGGACCACTCCATCACATCTCCACAACCTCATGATTCTATTATCACCTGCAATATTCGCTACAATCTTGCAACAGGCTACAATCACATCCCATTACAGGTGTCATTCAGTATCATCCCTCCCTACCGTGAACCCCCAAACTGACTGCCCACCAGCTGTAAACTGGGATTTTCAAAAACCAACAGAAAACCAGATACTTTAGGGCGACCATGGAAACCAGGTTGTGGTCAATAGTTCAACTGGCAGACGCCTTACTTTGTACCTAACACAAATTGTAGAACTAACCACCACAGGAGGAATCTGAATGAATTCTATTTGAACATAATTTCTGGGCTCAACCTGTGCCGCTCCGTGAAATGCTCCATTATAGCATCATTTCTGAAGGTATAAAACTGCTATAGTATATACCAGAGAAAAAAGTTGCATGGAATGCCAGACATATGCCTAGCTCGCTCACCCATATAGGGTGTCGGTATAGTAACTGGGACGTGAAAAACCACTCTCAGAGGTCTCTTACCAATAGTTATCTCCTCTCCCAACATCCCCCGTTATTACGAGTGCCGTTCTACATCCATACTGCCCGCCACCCTCTACCACCCATGCGTACCTAAACATTCCTTTCAATAGCATCGTACGAAGTACTTCTGTTTTTCGTTTGTTGATTTTTTGTGCTTGATTTTCATAAGTCGGACCTCCTGGAAGCTTCCACTACTAAGTTGAGTACTACTATTGTTGTGACTATGCACTGAAGTTGCGTCTCTTTATCGTAGGTATTTCCTACGAGAATATGATCTTGATCAAGGATCGTAGATATCCGACCAAGTCGGCCATTTTGATGTCGCTACTTCACGGAGCTTTGTTTACATGTTGATTGACAATAGTTCCTCATACTAATTGCAATCATTTTTTGTCCTAGACTATGGAAATAAATGCACTTTTCATATTTTGTATAATTTTTATACGATGTACGTGGGTTTTAGATATTTAGTGATTTGGCATACACTGGGCTACGGTCCGAGCATTAAAAAATACATGTTTGAGTCATATCCTACTTTAGGGAGTTTCCCTTGGTTTGACACTTTTGAGCGTAATTTATTCTTTGCATCTTAAATTGGCAATCACCCGATTTCGTAGAGATATTATTAAGAGTGATATAGCCTACCTGACCATATCGGTATCTCACCCAATGTTGGAGACTTAGGCTATTCTCGCTCGGCTCTTAATTTTTGTCTAGCTTAATATTATGTTATATTCGTGTGCCATTATTACCTAATTATCTATTATTCACTTTAATTTGGTCATTTAGTTTTGTAAGTACATATCTCGTGGTTCAATTGGATCTTTATCATCGGTAGGGTTGTCCCACCATGACGGATCATATGGTCCACTTGATCGCGACGAACCAGTTCGCTCTGCTGCTCCCGCCTAGTACCCCTTCGGGGAGATACCTTTTATCACACGATTCAGGTTACTTTTAGGCTTTAGTTATAGTCTATATCGGGAGCGACAGGTATGTAGCGATATGGTCATACCATGAGTTAGGACAGTGACGCTTTTCTAGCTGGTTTCGATTGGCTTCCGAACGCACCGGATAGAGCAACTTATGCGTACACTCAGTCTCCCCTTTCGGGTTTCCGCCGCATTATTTTGATTCCGTTACAACTGGAATAGTTCTACACACTAATATTTTAGTGTATTGATCAGATTCAGGTATCTCACCCTGTTCTGATATCGTAGATTACACACAAATAGAATTTTGTCGGTCGATCCCGGAAAGAGTGTACAGACGTAGCCTACAAATCTTATATTCTCTTGTTTTACTATGCACGAAATTTCGGAGGCAGGCGGACAGACTACGTAACCGATATCCTCCGCTCAACACCTTTTGGTACAGTATACGTCTACCTTGGTAGTGATACAATCATTGGAGAATATTTTTCCTTAAGTGGATTTAGTTTCCCGGAGGAGCAGGCGGATACAAACGAAGTTAGATCCGCCATAATTTTCAACAGAATAAAAAGATTCATAGACTAAATGACCGAGCTGTATATGTTAAGATTTTAGTATAGACAGAAGTCTATTTTTACTATATATATTATAATTTAAGATTACGATAAATAATCTGGGGCTTCCGCTAGTTTATATATACAAATTGATACTTATGTATCAATTTACCTTACAGGTGGTGCATTGTCAGATGACAGCTTGCGCAACTGTCCTTCAGCAAGGTGCGGACATGAGGTTTGCAGGTCCCATGCACCCTGCGCGTACAGGTCGATGACCTCATTGTCTTGCATCCGGATGCGTGTGAGAATCTGTTATGGGCTTTTTGCCGATATAACCTCGGACTCGGTGAGTACGCACTTAGATATTTCATTACTAATTATGAGATATGGTGTTCAAGAAGTGAACAAATTATTCTCTTTAGTTTTAAGAAGTGATAATCCTAATTAGTACTTCTTTTTCAGACCCCACAGGCTGTCAAGAACACATCTCTTTCAACCCTCAAGATCTGGGTTGGCGGATTCGGCCCGTAACGTTAAGGCTAAGAAACCTTATATTCTATCAGAGGAGTTATGCACCCTCCTCTACCCAAATGCCAAGATGTCAGCGCAGTTCCCAAGGAAGTGGCTGCACCCATTATTGCCAAGATAAGGGAAGACACGCAGTCCTTGCTTGAAGATCTGAGGGACTAGGGGAAGAAGTGTTGGAAGACGTGGCGGCCATCAGCCTTGACATAGAACCAATGGTTCTGGATGCCAGCGATCAAGGTAGGGAGGTAAGTGGGGCAAGTAGTGTGCGGTCTAAGATTCCTGTTCTTAGCCTGCACCATCTTTAACATCTTCTCATGCTTCTTTTCAAGGGTTTACTGCAAAGACCCTGGTTGGGGACAAACCAGGCTCAGTAATACCAAAAGTCAAACACTTGAGGAAGGCCTTATCTAAGCCAAGTAAACCATCTAGGTTACCAAGACTTACAAGTCATTAAATGCATCTAAGTCTTTGGAGATTCCGGTAGCAGATACTCCCCTACATCACGGGTCGAGATCAAGGAGCTCCAAATCTAATGCTTCAGAACCTTCCTTTGATCCAGTTGCCTTCTCTAATCTTTTAATGGAGAAGATGGGAAGTATGGTCCAGAAAATCTGAGAACCGGATGCCACAACAACAACAGTTTGTGATGCCAGACGCTTCCAAACTTCCGGCTTTCGTAAAGAGCAATCCGTGGCGATTGGCTTTACATGCACCATTCATGGATGGCATGTTAACCATAGAAGGATGTGGAACTCGGCCGGTAGAGGACTTTGAATTCTACCCGCCGGGATTGCAGTTTCCCTTCCCAGGATATGCTCGACTGACAGAGGAAGCGCTAGTAAGACTAGATAAGATTCCTAAGGTAGACGATGATCTATCCTAAGGAACAGGCTCAGTCCGCATGGGTCCGGACATTGAACGAATGGGAGTGTGTGAACACAATGTTGTCCCCCCATAAGAGTTCTTACACAATGTTTGTAGTAGAAGGTCAAACACGATACCTTGTACTACAAAAAAAAAAAAAAAAAAAAACAGTTGTTTGATCTGGCTCTTCAGGCGGCTATAGGAGGACAAGCCATGCCACAACTAAGAGAGACAGAGTTGACTTCTCGACTTTTCTTTTCCAGGAGATCATGAATGCTGGGTTGACGCCCCCAGCAACTTTCACCACTGGGAAACTGAACATTGACGGCCGTGCCTCTACACAGTTCAGTGACAAACTTCCGAGACTCCCAGAATCCTTGGTCAGAATCGAGTATGAGGCACGTTCTCGGTTAAGTAGATCAATCAACTCCGCTACAATGGCAGAAATGGCTTCGCTGGTATACCAAGACGAGTCATTGTTCAAGATCCTTACCAAGTCTCTCCTCCTCACACTTCAAAGTGATGCCTATGACTTTGCTGTAGCACGCCGTAATTGCAGAAAGCATGTGCTTTCAGAAGCTACAATAAGGCATGAGCCAAATAAACTGGATTAAAGCCTCAATTTGGGGCCCAGACTTATTCCCGGAAGACATTGTTAACAGTGTCTTAGGTGAGGCTGCTAGGGTCAATCAAAGTCTCAAAGTTCGTTGGGGCCTGATGCCAAAACGGAAATATGAACAATCAGGAAATCAGACAAGAGGCAGGAAGAGGTTTAGGAACTTCCAATCATACCAGACTCCACAACCCCAAGCTGTCGTTCAAGACGACGATTCCTGTACCTCAAGGGACTCAGCCGTCTACGTCTTAAATCCCAACCCCAACAACAACAATACCTTTGGATGACTCAGCCTCCTCAACATCAAAGCTCCACTCCGGCTTTAACCCCACCCTTTGAGACACAAGGAGTGTTCCATGGGTACAATAGGTACGCTATAGGTAGTAGAGCCAGAGGTAACTTTCATAATAGAGGTGAAGGACTTCAACAAGAGGCAGAGGATACAGAGGCAGACAAGGAAACAGACCCTCTTCAAACCATTGAGACATCTCAGGTAGGGGGAAGACTATACAAATTTCGGAGCCGGTGGAGGTTCAGCAAGTGGGCTTCCAGCATAGTATCCAAGGATCTGGGGTGGGTGGAGTTGGATAAAAGGGCCCCCTCCACTAACCAGTTTTCATCAAGCTCCATCGGCAGAACTAGACCTATACACCGATCTTTGCAAAAGAACATGCAATAAAAGAATTAAGATCTTTGAAATTTCAAGGACGCTTGTTCAGCATGCAAAAGCAAGACTCAGAACAAAGAAGGGTGATTCTAGATTTGTCACATCTGAATACTTACATTCGATGCGACAAGTTCTTCCATATGTTGACTATCTCGCAGGTGCGGACCCTTACTTCCCCGTGGGCCGTCACCACCTCTATAGACTTACAGACGCTTACTATCATGTTCCGATAGCAAGGCATTTTCGTCCCCATTTCTAGGATTCAAACTAGGCAGAAGGGCATACTCATTCAAAGTGATGCCATCGGACTCAGTATAGCGCCCAGGATATTTACGAAAGCTGGCAGAGACAGTAGTCCAAGAGCTGAGAATTCAAGGAATACAGTTAGTGGCCTATCTAGACGATTGGCTTATATGGGCCAGCAATGTAGAGGATTGCGTAAAGGCGACAAACAAAAGTCCTAAAATTTTTGGGGGGGGGGGGGGGGGAACAATTAGGTTTTCAAAATAAACCTCAAGAAGTCCCGTCTTACTCCAGCAGCACGTTTCCAATGGTTAGGACTGCAATGGAACCTAATCATACACAGACTATATCTTCCCTCAACAAAAAGGAAAGAAATAGCAAAGAAAACAAAAAGTTTTCTCAAGGACAAATTAACATCCAGGAAAACAAGAAAGAATTCTAGGCTCATTTCAGTTTGCATCAGTAAACAGACACATTACTAAAGGTCAAAACTGAAAGATATAAATCGGTATGGCGATCCAATGGCGAACAAGAGGAAACGAGACAAAATATCTCTAATCCCACAAATACTAAAGAAAAGACTGCTACCTTGGACCAAGGCCAAGAATCTGGCAAAATCGATTCCCCAACGATTTCCACCACCAGCGTTGGTAATACACACAGACGCCTCTCTAAGCGGTTGGGGAGGTTACTCCCAATACGAAAAAGTCCAAGGTTTTTGGTCAGTAACGTTGCGTCAACTCCACATCAACATATTGGAAGCCATGGCAGTATTCTTAACTCTGAAGAAACTAGCCCCGGCAAAGAAGCAACACATCAGATTAATTCGACAACGAAGTAATAGTCCATTGCTTAAACAGAGGGGGGGGATCCAAATCAAGTCACATAAATCAGTGATGATAGCAACTCTTTGCGATTGCAACCAGAAACCAATGGCACCTGTCAGCTGTACACCTGGCAGGAGTGAAAAAGGTGGTAGCAGACGCACTTTCAAGGACAACTCTGCTGGAGTCGGAATGGTCATTGGACAAAGATTCATTCAATTGGATTTGTCAACAGATTCTGAACCTTCAGGTGGACCTATCCGCCACGGAATCCAACAACAAACTAAAATGTTATGTTGCTCCCAACCTGGACCCTCTGGCCTATGCCACGGATGCCATGTCCATAGATTGGAACACCTTGGCAACAAAGAATTTATCTGTTCCCTCCGTATAAACATGTTAAGAAAGTACTAGACAAACTCGGACTTTCACAAAGGTCAGATAGCTCTGGTACCCCCAATTGGCCCAAGAGCAATTGGTTTCCTCTGATGGTAAGAACTAGGACTCCTCCCTCGGCGGATCCCAGATCCCAAGTTGACACAGGTATACAAACTCGCAGTGTGTTAGCTTCCTCAAGAATTCGGAGTGCCCTAACTTTATGGACTTTATGAAATTTGCCAGCACAAAGAGATGCTAACATTGATCCTCTAAATAACCTGTTTCTAGAGTCAGATAAAAGAGACTCAACCCTTCGTCAATATGATTCAGCTGTAAGAAAACTGGCAAAGTTCTTAAGAGATTCTAAGGTTAGAGCAATGACTCGGAACCTAGCAGTTACCTTTTTTAGGACCCTGTTTGAAACGGGATTAGCAGCTAATACAATTACAACAATTTTAAATCTGCCTTGAAGAAGATATTTCAGATTGGGTTTAATATTAATCTTACAGATTCATATTTTTCATCAATTCCAAAAGCTTGCGCCAGACTAAAACCAGTAACCCGCTCCACACAGTTTCCGTGGTTTTTAAATGATGTTCTTAAACTGGCCTCTGAAAGCCAATAATGATTCATGTTCATACATAACTGTTTAGAAAAACTTTATTTTTGGTAAGTTTAGCATCTGGAGCCAGAATATCTGAGCTTTCAGCATTATCTAGAGAACTGAAATCATATTGTTTTTCTCGCATCTGGGGAAGTACAAATCTTTCAGGACAAGAGATTTTTAGCAAAGAATGAGGATCCACAGAACCGATGGTCACCGTGGAGGATTGTCCCACTTCCACAGGATCCATCCTTATGTCCAGTTAACACTTTGAAAAGCTTATCTGAACAGAACTTCTAATAAGTCTTCAGGCCCTTTATTTATTAGAGAAAATGGAGGAACATTTCCTTAAAAGGAATTAGACAGCAGATTCTTTATTTTATCAACAAGCTAATCCAGAATCAATTCCACATGCTCATGATATTCGAGCAGTAGCCACGTCAGTTAATTATTTTCACCATATGAATTTTGAAGATTTAAAAAAGTATACAGGTTGGAAATCACCATTAGTATTTAAACGCCATTACTTAAAATCCTTGGAAGCCCTAAAAATTTGCAACAGTGGCAGCAGGAAATGTAGTTCCTCCTGATATACCAGAACCATGTTAAGAAGTTAATTCATTAGTATTCCTTACCTTTCTTTCTCCCCTACCTGCCTCATTTATTGTCCCTGCCTTAGCCTTGTTACTCACAGTAATTAAATTAGATTTGGTACTCACCTGTATTGTAATTAACCTGTTCCGGTACTCAACATTTAGTTTATTGGATGTAAATTGTATAGTATTAAGATATATTGTGATATCTTTTGATGGTTTCCAAGAAATTCTTGGACCCCTCCTTTTGAGTACCAGTATAGTATGTATATTTGTCTTGTATAAAGGTTACTATAGTAGACACCTTTATTTTCTTTTGGAAATGTTTTTCCTGAATAAGTTTTGATAACTGATTACTTTATGTCAGTTTGTATTAGATTATATATTTTGATACAGTATTAAAGTTCCTTCTTTATATATCCTAGTTTGTATTCTATTCCTTTTCAGGTAACTAATACAAGCTATTGGACCAATTCTCTGTTACTATTTCACGGAGCAGCACAGGTTGAGCCCAGAAAAGGGATTTTGACTGAGGAAAAATCTATTTCTGGGCAAGAGACCTGTGCCGCAGTGAACCACCCTTGTTTTTCCTCACCCTAGACTGGTCCAAGCTTGGGATGCTATGAGGAATGGTTAGGTACGCATGGGTGGTAGAGGGGTGGCGGGCAGTAGTGGATGTAGAACGGCACCTAGTAGTAACGGGGATGTTGGGAGGAGGAGATAAACTAATTGGTAAGAGACCTCTGAGAGTGGTTTTTCACGCCCCAGTTACTATACGACACCCTATATGGGTGAGCGAAGCTAGGCATATGCCCGGCATTCCATGCAACTTTTTTCTCTGGTATATAGAGCAGTTTTTATACCTTAGAAATGATGCTATAAAGAGCATTTCACTGGGCGGCACAGGTCTCTCGCCCAGAAATAGATTTTTTTCCTCTGTCAAAATCCCTTTTCCGGTATGCTTGCTTTGGCAGGGCACCTTCAGATTTCGTCAAGGTAATTCTCATAATATACCTGGATGGAATGACTTGGTTGAAGAAATGTTTTTACTGTGGAGGCAAAATGGTAGCCAGAGGAAGGACACACTGCATTACCGAGACAGGCGAGAGCGCAGTTTCAAACTTGCTCTTAAACACTGCAGATTAAATGAAAAACAACTAAGAGCCAATGCAAAGTCTAGAAACTTAGAATCCAGCATTATCATCGTCTTTGGAAAGATATCCAGTCCTTAAATCCCAAAACTAAAAAGCTATCACAGAGAGTAGGGGCAGCAGTCGGTGATGAGGCTATCGCAAGTACGTGGGCAATCACTTCAGCAATATCCTGAATTGCATAAATGATCAAGACTCCCAGTGATGTGGATAACCTCCTTACTGATAACTTCAATTTCATTTTGCAGATTGTATTATGCCAGTTATATCAGCAATGCCATAAACAGTCTACCTAATAATAAATCGCCCGGGTAACGTGCTGTGATGTCATCTTCCTGCAGAGGCTTTCAAATTCTGCCATCTGATAATTTACATTTTGCTAGCTGCCCTATTCAATGCGTGCATAATTCACCAGTTTCTTCCAGACTCCCTACTCTAGTTCACTAGATACCATTAATCAAAAACAAGCTAAAGGATGCAGCTGACCCTGGCAACTAACAGCCAATTGCAATCACAACTATCACACTGAAGACACTAGTCAGTTCTTCTAGTGAAACTTCTCCCATTTCTACACACCACTGACAACCAGTTAGGATTTTAAAGCAAAACCACTCAACTGAACTATTACCTATCATCAGCTCTCCTGTCTTCCTGTTTTGCTGGATGTGAGACAAGCATTTGACAAGAGTAAAACTACCTGAAGCTCTTCCTGAAGCTGCATAAAAGAGGCACACCCCTATATTTAATTGGCATTTTATATTGCGGGTTCTCCACACAGCGATTGTGTCAAATGATTGCTGTGTCAAATGGGGTAACGTATTATCGTACACCTTCAGCTCCCTAAACGGGCTTTGGCAAGTGGGCATTCTCTCTTTAATATGTACACAGATGCCTTGAACTCACTCCCAATCGGATGCTTTGTCAATGAAACAACAATAAACAACCTCTGTTACGCCAACGATGTGGTTCTGAATTACCCATCAGTGCAAGGTCTCCAACAACTCATTGACGCTTGCCGCCAATATGCAGAGGAATTTGATATCCTATACAACGAAACCAAGGCCCAGTGCATGTTGCTACTCCCGAGATCGCTTAAGCATATTGCAGAACCACAAATTTTCCTTGGATATTATCGGCTGGAATTCATGCACGAATTTCCGTATTTGAGTCACATTATCACGGACGACCTAAAAGATACGGCAGACATTAAACAGAGGCGTCGTAAACTATGTGCAACTGGCAATATGATTGCAAGGAGGTTTGCCTTCTGTCACTGAGACATGAAACTGCTGCTCTTCCGCTTGTACTGCAACAGTATTTATGGGTAATCCCTCTGGACGAACTATACCCGAGAGACTATGAGACATATCACTTTTGTGCACAATGAAATTTTGAGATGCCTCACAAACACTCCTTGCTACCACTCCACCACACAGATGTTCACAGAAAACTGCCAGGACAACTTAAAAATCATTATAAGGCAAACAATGTCCAGTCTGATAACCCAAGTGAGAAACAGCAGCAATTCGCTCATACAAAGCATCCTAAGGAGTGAAACAAGACGAAGATCTAAGTTGTGGGAAAGCTGGGAAAATGAGGCGTTCGTTCCCTAAATGACTTCATCTTTATATTGGCAAGGTGTCCTCTGCAGAATCTGTCATTATTATTATATTTATACGATTACTGTTATTGCTGATATTTTACTTTTTCATTTTTACTATGAATATTATAAAGTTAAAGTTTTTCTGCACTCAATTTTTGTATTTAGCCCTCTGGACCAGACTACTCTTAACCACCTAAGGTCTCTAATCAGAATTTAAGTTATATAAGCTGTGCACTAACTATTATAACTCTCAATGCATTTTTTCTCCAATATTATTACTGTTATTACCAGTATTATGATTACTATCCTGATATTTTATTTCATTATTTCTGTGATTACTATCAAGTTAAAGTTTTATATATATATATATATATATATATATATATATATATATATATATATATATATATATATATATATATATATATATATATATATATATATATATATATATATATATATATATGTATATTATATATATATATCCCATTATATATATCGATATAGTATATATATATATATATATATATATATACATTCAATTAATGTATTTAGCCCTCTGGACAGACTACTGTAAACCACCTAAGGTCTCTAGTGAAAAATTTAGCTATATAATTTGTGCACTAACTGTTATAACTCTCAATGCATTCTTTTTTTCTCACCAATATTATTACTATTACCAGTATTATGATTACTATCATTTATGCTACCTCAGCTATTTTGTGGATAAGTGCCGAATACTAATTTTTCTATCAAGTTGACTCATATAATCTAGATTGTGTATGTTACGTACTTTTGTATGTCATTGTATATGGTCTTGAACCGAAATAAAGGATATTATTATTATTATTATTATTATTATTATTATTATTATTATTATTATTATCTACTTCAGCAATTGTGTGGATATTGCTGTTTATTCCTTCTTTTTTTTATCATGTTACTCATGTATCTAGATTGTACATGTTTTGTGTATGTTTCATATAAAAGGTGTCGGTTATAGATCTGGGGCGAGTGAAACTCACTACCACGGCACCCACTCCAATTAGCCCCTCCTACATCAAAACCCACATACGCGGTCGTAGGTAGCAAGCCATAGAACGGCTCCCCTTTTCTTGGAGGTTTTGATGTAGGAGAGGCTAATTGGAGTGGGTGCCGTGGTAGTGAGTTTCACTCGCCCCAGATCTATTACCAACACCTTTTATATGAAGGTGAGCGAGCTGGAATATTCTGGCAGGTCCAATTTAGCAGTTCTCTGGTATTTTAGCAATATTTAACCTTTTATATCACAGCCCTCCATTTCGACTGGGTGGTATTTATAGTGTGGGGTTCTGGGTTGCATCCTGCCTCCTTAGGAGTCCATCACTTTCTTACTATGTGCGCCGTTTCTAGGATCACACTCTTCTGTATGAGTCCTGGAGCTACTTCAGCCTCTAGTTTTTTTTAGATTCCTTTTCAGGGAGATCTTGGGATTGTGCCTAGTGCTCCTATGATTATGGGTTACGATTTCCACTGGCATATCCCATATCCTTCTTATTTCCATTTTCAGATCTTGATACTTATCCATTTTTTTCTCTCTTTCTCTTCAACTCTGGTGTCCATGGTATTGCGACATCAATGAGTGATACTTTCTTCTTGATTTTGTCAATCAACGTCACGTCTGGTCTATTTGCACGTATCACCCTATCTGTTCTGATACCATAGTCCCAGAGGATCTTTGCCTGATTGTTTTCTATCACTCCTTCAGGTTGGTGTTCGTACCACTTATTACTGCAAGGTAGCTGATGTTTCTTGCACAGGCTCCAGTGGAGGGCTTTTGCCACTGAATCATCCTCTTTTGTACTGGTTCTGTGCAAGTGCCAGACATTTGCTTGCTATGTGGTTTATGGTCTCATTTTTCGTATTGCACTTCCTACATATGGGAGAGATGTTATTTCGGTCTATCGTTCTTTGAACATATCTGGTTCTTAGGGCCTGATCGTGTGCCGCTGTACATTCCTTCAGTTTCCTTCTTTAGCTCTCCCCTCTGTAGCCATTGTCATGTGTCATCGCTGGCTAGTTCTTTAGTCTGCTTCGTATTGTCCGTGCATTGGTTTGTTGTGCCAGTCCTCTGTTCTGTTTGTCATTCGCCTGTCTCTGTATATTTCTGGGTCTTCGTCTACTTTTATTAGTCCCCTCTTCCCATGCACTCTTTAGCCACTCATCTTCACTGGTTTTCAGATATTGCCCCAGTGCTCTGTTCTCGATGTTGACGCAGTCCTCTATGCTTAGTAGTCCTCTCCCTCCTTCCTTTCGTGTTATGTATAGTCTGTCCGTATTTGCTCTTGGGTGTAGTGCTTTGTGTATTGTCATATGCTTCCTGGTTTTCTGATCATGCTGCGGAGTTCTGCCTTCATCCATTCCACTATTCCTGCACTGTATCTGATTACTGGCACTGCCCATGTGTTTATGGCTTTTATCATATTTCCGGTGTTGAGTTTTGACTTGAGTATTGCCTTGAGTCAATGCATATATTATTTCCTGATTGTGTCCTTCATCTCTTGGTGTTTGATATCCCCTCCTTATTATTATTATTATTATTATTATTATTATTATTATTATTGTTGTTGTTGTTGTTGGCAAGAAAAAATTTCTGATCAAACTTTAAACTTTAAACAGAGATTGGCAATGGTGTCAGGATTAGAAGCATAGGTGCCTGGAATCGGAGTTACGGGTAAAGGTGTAGGAGGGCTAAGGATTGGGGAAGTGATAGGAGGTTGAGCGGGAATAGGTAATTCCTCAACTACTTTAGGTGAAGCATCTTCAGACACTCTTCTTTTAGCCCTGAGAGCTGCTTTCCTTTTCCTATCCCTAGTTAATTTACCCAAATGAGATTTCAAAGCTTTCTGCTTAGATTCATCCCAATCCTCATACTGCAACAAGTTAACTCCCTTGAACATTCCTGGCCACTACACTTGTTTTTTTTTTTTTTTTTTTTTTTTTTGTTACAGTTGGTGTGTAAATCATAAGAAAACTTAGTGAGCCTAGTTTTACAACCCTCCACACAATATCTAATGCTAGAAGAGCTTAAATCAGACATAATACTGCCAAAAAGCACCAATGTTAAGTCAGGAGCTGGCAGCAAACGAATTGGTTCTCTCTGCAGTTTTATGCCCATTGTTCCCGAAAGTGGGCAGATCCCATCCACCTCCACTAGCAATGGTGGTGCCGCCACCATATTTGAATTTTTTTACTGCTGTGCTAGGAAGCTTTCAGCTAATGTAATTACTTGGTAAATTACATATGTAAATGTAAAAATATGATATCACACTACATACCACATGCTTCCTCATCATCTCCATATGGACAGTCTTGAAAAGAATCACATCGCTGATTGTGACAAATAGTGAATCCATCAACACATATAAATACGTCAGCTCCATGGCACCCACCACTTTCCAACCCTGGAGATGAAAAATTAAAAATTCATATATTACTTACTGGGTGTGTACTTCTTTTCTGATAAAACATTACATTGCAATTCTAACACACACGTATGTGTTAATTTCATTTACGATTTATAAAATATTACTAGGAAACTCCTCACTAAGTCTAATGCCTCACTAAGTCTAATGCCTCACAATGCCTAATGTGCATGCTGTAGGGTAACTTGAGTCTTTATCAATACATATACCAGACTGACAGATCTATTGAATGTAGACTGCCCACACATGAATCATTACAGGTAGGTGGCAGAAAGGATGTTACTTTGTTCCCCCTAGGCCTCTATTATCATGTTATGTTCATAACTACAGAAGTAGTCTATTACCTTGTTTCAAAACAAAAGCAGAGCTACCCGTATAGAGACAAAGCATGACTGTAAATAGACTACCAAAACTGATCTAGTTGCTCCATTCCAGAGAGGATGATTAGAGGCACTTCCTTGAGCTGGTTATGCAGGTGTCTTCTGGGAATGCTCTCATTCTAACAAGTCCCAGAAGCATACCTTAGATATTTCTTCTGTTGTTTTGGAAACAAGGTTGGATTTCTAACAATTTATTACAAGGCCTACTTTTGCACAAGTCCAGAAACCAATCCTGGTCTTGAATCAGATGCTGACAAGCTGAAGTTAGGATTAAACAAGGTACCTCTGAAGACATATATGCACCTCTTGAATGGTCCGAGCCCAAACCAAACTGAACATACTGAGAATCTTGAAAAGAGAGGCTTCCATTTTGAGTGCAGTCTGATGAACAAACTCTTTCAAAAAGGCAAGGTTGATACTGGCCTATATTTTCTGGTTGCTTTGGCCATGAGAAAGAACAGAACAGAATATCTCCAGTTTCCTGTTGAACCGAGTTGCAAAAAGGTCCAGCATGGGTCTCCCCCAAACCTGGAAGAGCTTGTCTGCTACTACTTGATGAAAAGACCATTCTGTGCCTAGGATCTGATCCTGATGACTGAGTTTGTCTGCAATCACATTCCATTTGCCTGGGATATACCTGGCTGAGAGCTCTACCGAATTGCTGACCGCCCACTGGTGAACCTCAACGGTCAAGGCGTGAATTTGACGTGAAACCAGGCCTCCCTGCTTGTTCACATAGGCGACCACCGTGGTGTTATCCGACATGAGAATGACAGAATGACCTTCTACCTTCTCCCAAAACTCCTTCAGACCCAGGAAGGCTGCCTTCAACTCCAAGATGTTGATATGATGCGGTTTGTCCTCCAAACTCCAAAAGCCTGAGGCAATGAGGCCCCCAACCTGCGAGGGAGGTGTCTGAGAACTGAGGGCAGTCCAGTGGGCGAGAACACAGAGGGACACCCTTCAAAAGATTTCGGTCATCCAACCACCAATGAAGGTCTTCTCTCACTTCCAGAGACAGAGGAAGAGGAACCTTTAACAGGGGTGAGTCCCCCGCCGGAGACCAGAATTCCCCCAGTCTCCATTGTAGAGACCAAAGATGAAGACTCCCATGAGGGACCAGCTTCTCCAGGGAAGACAAAACTCCCAGAAGAACCTGCCACTGATGAGCTGACTGATGTGGTTCCGACAGGAAGTCACGTGCCACCACTTACAACTTCTCCAACCTCTGATCCGACGGGAAAACTCTTGCAACCGCTGTATTGATGACCATGCCCAGGTAGAGAATCCTTTGACCGGGTACAAGGTTTGACTTTTCCTGGTTGACCGTGATGCCCAGTTTCAAACAGAACTGAAGCAGACGATCTCTGTTCTGCAGCATCTTTTCTCTGGAACCTGTCAAGACCAACCAATCATTGAGGTACCTCAGCAAACAGATCCCCTGAGCATGGGCCCATGTGAGAGAAGACCCTTGTGAACACTTGAGGGGCTGTAGTCAGCCCGAAGTACTGGACTTTGAACTCAAAGACCTTGTCTCCGAGAGAGAAGAGAAGGAACTTCCTGGACGTTGGATGAATAGGGATCTGGAATTATGCGCCCCTCAAGTCTATCAACAGCATGAAGTCGCCTTCCCTCACAGCTGCCAACACTGAACGCACGGTCTCCATCTTCAACCCTGTCTTCCTGATGAAATGATTCAAGGTGGATAAGTCGATCGCAGGTCTCCAACCTCCCAACACCTTGGGCACCAAGAAGATGTGACTGTAAAGCCCTGGAGACAGATGCACCACTTCCTCTATTGCATCCAGCATCTTCTGCATTTCCTCCTGAAGAGCAAAGAACTTCAGAGAATCTGGAGGTTACGCCCTACCGAGCTACGGCTTGTCCGAGAGAGGAAGAGAGAAGTTGAATGGCAGTAGGTACCCCACCTGAAGGACTTCTACCACCCACTTCTGCCCCATAACTCTGCCACTTGGCCCAATGGCCCGCAGGCAACACCCCCCACCTACCAGTGGCACAGGAGAGGGAGAGGCGCCTAACCTACCGACAGGCCCCTTTACCTCTGCCCCTGGGGCCCCCTCTCGGCTTAAAGGAATAGGAACGAAAGGGATGTTGGTCCTCTGACCTAGGCTGGGATGAACAGGGAGGCCCGTCTGAAACCAAATTCCTCGACGGCCTACCAGGCGACGATCTTTGTGACTGCTGCTGGGCAGGGGGAGGAGGAGCCAGACATCTCCGAGGATGAGACTCCAACTTAGACACAGCCTGGTGCACTAATCTGTCCTTGGTGTCAGCCCAGCACTGGTCTATCGCATCCTCCAGCTCAGTCCGAGGGAACAGAATTTGAGACTCCAACAGATCTCCATTCCTCAATGCCAGCAAGGATTCAGGGTCAACCGATCTTTCCATCCTGGATAAACCCGTGTCTCTTCTAATCAGGAGAAGGTTAGCCCATATATTAACACTGAGGTGAGCCATATACAAAAACACCTTGCCTCCAAACTGCAACAAACTGGCAAGAGAGGACGCACCCACCAACCCCTCTGGGGACCTGTCAGAACCTATCTTGGCAATGACCATAGACCAGAAGTCCAGCAAAGAGACCATCTGCAACAAGGAGGCTGCCATAAATTCCAACGCTGAGGCATCCTGTGGAGACAAGGATGGAGCCACCGACTTCACCTGCTCCAAAGTCAATCTTGGCTTCAGATGAATGACATCCGGGTTAAGATGACTCGACACCAAAAAAGCATAGTTTGTAGCATAGTACTTCCTACGCCTAGAGAGAAGCGAACCGTCCTGATCTGAAACAGCGGCGTATTCTTATGCAAGACCGACTGGACGTGCCCCAACAAGGGAAGTTGAAATGATGGCTTGGGATCCTGTGTAGCTCCCGCCAAGGCTTCCAAGCAGGAAGGAGTGTAAGACGACTGAGCCTGAGTCCTACTCTCCAAATTGTTGAATCCACGAATGAGGTCGACAACTTCTGAAAAGGAAGACGAAAACTCTTGCGTGTCTCCCTCCTCCTGCTCCGGCAATGGAGACCGACGAGAAGGGTGTGCAGGCTCATCTAAAAAACCTTCCTCGTTTAAATTAACAGAAGAACCAGCAGCCAAATAGCCCGAAACACCAACTAACCTGTCTGGGCTGGATACAAGCGCCGACTCCCGCCACGAACCAACCACAACACCAGGGACATCACTATGCACTCTTCCAACAGATGACTCTCTAACATGGCCGCGAACAGGGACGGGCGTGGCAAACGTATGAACATGTGTTGGCGAGGAATCGCGAACACTCGAGATCGAATGAGAATTCCTCGGAGTCGAACTCCTGAAACTACCAGGGAGAGGGGCCGGCAAACACTCCTGCTGCACCAACTCCGTGCTCACAACCTTTGACCTCTTGACAGGCGCCTTGAGATCCTTACAGCAATGAATAGGCCCTGGAGAAGGAGAAGTGGGAGTGCCTGCAACATGTGCATGAACGAGGGAGGTTGCAACACGCTCGCGACTCGATGCAGAGGATGAAGCAGCCACTGCAGATCGCACAGGGGAAGATACACTTAACACTTTCTGAAACACCAACACTCTCAGGAACAAGGGTGTGTTGCTCCTCACTTGCAAGCGAAGAAAGGGCAAAGTCCTTAGCCTTACAACGCTTGATATGCCAACGCAGCGGAGATGGAGAAGGAGGGGAAGACAGCACTGGCTCCTTACGCAGTCTCTTCGCAGGAGGCAGGGGCTATGCAACACGCTTGCTTCCAGTCCTCCCAGCTGACATGGCAGCCAACTTATCTTCTAAAACAGAATCCAATCTCTTATGAACTGCCTGGCCTCAGACGGATCAGCAAGAGAAGGGCCTGACGACATGGAAGGGAAATGCAGTGAACTGGACGGCAGAGATGATGTCACAGCAGCAAACGATGACGACACAGATGAGCAAGGCGGCGCAGTGGAGATGACTTGGAGTGATGGCATCAATGGAAGTGATGTAATAAGTGGTGATGAGTAATGGTTTCCCGTCAATCCAAAAGGGAAGCAGACGCTACTGGCAGAGGGATACAAAATGACTGATCCCGTGACATCACAAGCGGGGCTGACGCCATGACTTCCCTCTGACTCGAAGAAGCGGCAACTGTCACTGGCGGAACAATACAAAATGGCTGACCTCGGCTACCCACGAAGACGAGGCCAGGAGGAGGGGGGAGGGCCTGGACAGCATGAGGAGGGGGTAGAGAGCATCATGAAGTGCGTCAGCAAATCCTTCAAGGATGGTGAACCCTGTAGCCGAAGCGTCCCCCAAAGCACCGCCAACTTGGATGCCTCAGACTCTGCAATAAAAGGCAATAATGAAAAAGCTTCCCCCCTTCTTGGGAATCAAATTAACTCTCAAAGAAGAATGGGTGACATTATATAAAACAGCCTGAGGGCATCCCAATGCTTCCAACGACAAATCGATGGAAGAATTTGTCGATGGAAGAAAAGGAAGGGGACAAAGGCACAACACTACTATGGGGTGTGATAGCAGCAGGAGACGAAGCATTGGGAAGAGAAGAAGAAAAACCCTCCCACGAAGGAAGAATAGAAACCCTGCGATGCCTCCCTCTTACTATAAAATAACTTCCACTGCTCTTTAGGCCATGCATGGCATTCCATGCAAGGATTCGTTATTGTACAAACGTTAGAGCGACACCTAAAGTGACATGGGGGTTGGTCTCAGCCGAAGCCAAAAAACCAGAACACGGAAAACCTGGGGTTCCGGGGCACGCACGTTTATGAGGCCGAGAAGGAGCAGAAGAAGCCATAATAACAGCACAAACACACAATCTAAAACGCAATCGAGACGGGCAGTGAACCGGGGTAAAGGACGAGAGAGGTCAACCACAACTCTCGCCCAGGCGGCTAAGAAAAGACTGACGGGTGGAGTAGATGCGTGGTCCTTGACCACTCTTCACCTAAAATACGCACGTGTTGCCAGATCTCACAAGATTCCTTACTTCATCTGTGATTTAACCGGATCCAGCTAGGAGCTAGAAATGAACCTATTGTTAAGACCGAAGGTTTGTTCGCATATGAACAAACCAACAACTGCTGCTCTTAGTGATTTCAAGGCCAACAGAGGATGGTTTGAAAAATCGAGAAAGCGTATGGGCATCCCATAGTGTCGTACAGCATGGGGAGGCTGTGAGCTCAGATAAATATGCCGCCAAAGAATTCGTTCAGGAATTCAAGGAGTATCTTGAGGCTGAAGGATTCCTGCCACAACAGGTCTTCAATTGTGATGAGACAGGCCTGTTCTGGAAAAAATGCCACAACAGACCTACTTCATGCAGGAGGAAAGTTCATTGCCAGGGCACAAACCTATGAAAGATAGGCTAACACTCTTGGTCTGTGGCAACGACAGTGGGGATTTCAAAGTGAAGCCCCTACTTGTGTATCACTCCGAAACTCCCAGAGCATTCAAGAAAAACAATGTGATCATGAGAATAAGTAGATCCAAGACAGAATATATGTGTACCACCACTGAGGGGGATGATAGAGAAAGTATTCAGCTTGGTGGAGAGCAAATAAGGAGAGTTGATAAGTTTAAGTATTTGTGATCTTTTGTTAACGCTGGAGGAAGTATGGAAGAAGAAGTAAAACATCGGGTACAGGCAGGCTGGAACAACTGGAGAGCGGCCTTGGGAGTTCTTTGTGACAAAAGAGTGCCGCTTAGGTTAAAAGGAAAATTTCACAAGACGGTGGTAAGAACAGCAATGCTGTATGGTACGGAAACAGCAAGCATGAGAAAAGCAGAGCAGAAGAAGATGGATGTGGCAGAAATGAGAATGCTTAGGTGGATGTCTGGGGTAACAAGAGTGGATAGGATCAGAAATGACTACTATAAGGGGTCAACTAAGGTGGTGGAAGTATCAAAGAAAGTGCAGGAGGGGAGGCTGAGATGGTATGGACACCTGTTGAGGAGAGATGAGAACCACGCTGGGAGACATACTATGGGGTGGAGGTGCAAGGAAGGAAGACGAAAAAGAGGGAGACCAAGAAAGAGATGGAAGGACTGTGTGAGAGGAGACTTACATGAGAAGGGAATTGATGAGGCAGAAGCACAAGATAGAAATAGATGGAAACGGCTCATCCGAAACGGCGACCCCATATAAAAATGGAACAAGCTGGAAGAAGAAGAAGAAGAAGATGTGGAAGGCAAACAAAAAGGCCCTATGGTTAAAATACCTCCAGGATAATCTGTTGCCCTCAAGTGCCTCCTGGTAATGGACAATCCTCCTGCACATCCTCTTGGCTTGGAAGACCAGTTGCTGGATGAATTTAAATTCATCACAGTGAACTTCTTGCCCACTAATACCACTCCTCTCATTCAGCCCATGGTCCAGCTAACCACGTCAAGCTTAGAAACTCTACACCAAGGCACTGTTTCAAAGGTGCTTTGAAGTGACCTCAGACACTGAAATGACCCTAAAAGAGTTTTGGAAGGATCACTTCAATATCTTCAACTACATAAGTCTTATCGATAAGGTTTGGCAGTGAGTGTCTTCCGGGACAAAGTCTTATAGATAAAGCTTGGCAGCGAGTGTCTTCCAGGACAATGAACACTGCTTGGAAAAAATTGTGGCCAGAGTGTTACCTCGAGAAGGATTTCGCTGGGTTCAAGGCTGACCCCGATGACCCTATGCCGGTTGTGGAGTCTATTATGTCTCTAAAGAAGTCCATGGGTTTGGATGTGAGTGGCGAGGATGTGGGAGAGCATGTGGATGCCCACAGGAAATAGCTAACCAATGAGGAGCTGCAAGACCTTCAGCAGGAACAACAACAGATGGCAGATGAGGAATCCGAGGATGAAGAGGAAGAGGTACTGTGCCTACTTTAGTGATTAAAGAAATGTTTTCCAAGTGGAATGATCTAAAAAATTTTGTTGCAACACATCATCCAAACAAAGACGTTGCAATCTGTGTCTCTAACATGTTTAATGGCAATGCTTCGTACCATTTCAGGCAAATTTTAGAGACGTCAGAAACAAATGTCTGTGGACAGTTTTGCTATTTGGCAGGGGTCCAGTGACTCTCAAGCTGGTCCTAGTGCCAAAGTGGGGAAGTAACCTCAGTCAGTGCCACTAAAAAATGTAGAGAAGTAACACAAAATAGGTTCCCTTCCTCTCCGTCTTCCATATGCTAACAAGTGTTTTCCATAAAAGTTAGTGATGCTTAACATTCATTATTAATTTCATTATTCACTTATATTCTTTTCTGTATGTAAAACTCTGTTTATTCCCTGTAAAATGCATTTTGTGTTATATTTGGGGGGGTGGGGTCTGGAACGCATTAATACTATTTACATTATCCCTTATAGGAATTGCCTCGTTTTCGTACGTTTCGGATATCGTTGGAGATTCCAGAGCGGAGCATGTACAAAAACCGAGGTTCCACTGTACTAATGAAACTTTTGGTGTTCAGAAGCTGAAAGTATTTTCTTATATAAATCCTTGTCTGACAAAATAAAAATAAACACCTTTGAAAAGACAAGATCACTTGGCATTGAACAAAACTTATAATTAATATTAATAAACACCAAGACTTGTAAAATACAGTGGTGTCAGAGTATGCAGAAATATAATATAGTACTAACTTTGCGATTTCCTCTCAGGACGGATGCGATGACTGCTGATTTCTCTATGAGCGCGTTCTCTGGTAAACTGAAAATTAAGACTGTATTAAAAAATAGGCTAATATCACCAGCACAAATCAACAGAAACAATTAAAACCGCTCCCAAGTCACTCAAAAATATGTGTAAAAAGGTTATAAATCATGGTTTCATTGATTAGTGTCACATACTTTTAAAGGGATACAATTATTAATAGGTCTGCTACTTTCTTTACCACATATACACATATATGATAGTACCCCAATAAAAACTTATCAATAGCACATATTTGAGGAACGTTAAGCAATTTAGCTTTTAATTTGGTAACAAGTATTAAAGCAATGGCCCAGTCATTAGCTTCAGTCATAGAAAACGGTCCTAGGTCATGACCTAGATCAGTGACATTAAAAAAAAAAGAAAAAATTACCCTGTGGTGGATGAAAACATTACTTTCTGGCTAGGTATTAGCATATGACGATTAGCCTTTTTTCCTCTACTGGAGATGCTTGGCAAACATTTATTGTAAATAATTCACTGCTATAGAGTTAAAATAGAGACTAATGACGAATGGTATTTCGAGATATAGAAAAACAATCAGAGGCTTAGGGATCCTAGACCTCAGGCTCTCTGACCAGAGATGTGAAGAGATCCAAGTTTTTCCAGTCCTAAGTACATACATGAGAGAGAGAGAGAGAGAGAGAGAGAAATCTTCAGTTTCATCATGACCCTTTTTGTTGCTTTCAACTGTACTCACTCTACTCATGTCTCTTTGGTATTTTTTTTTTCGCTGGAAGTTACACCTCTTACAATAGAACACAGCCTGCCTTCCTTCACCTTCCGAGGAGTGCAAAAATAACAGGAGATCCACACATTCAAATGTGCCCTTGAACCATTAAATTCACCTGCAAATCTGAGAAACACGGTATACTCGGCTTCAGAATACTGGCAATATAATTACTAAATTCTATAAAAGCATGTCTAGTCCTTTATTTGAAGCCATTACTTATGGTAAAAATAAAAAATCTGCAGCACAACCAAAAGGAAAAAGGCATGCCTAAGTAATGTACCTACTTCCTCAGAGAGGAAAATCTTGCCATAACTTTCTTCTGCCACTTCTAGCTAAAACACTATTCTTCCTTCATTTTTGTTTTTACACACACACACACACACACACACACACACACACACACTTTTCAAGGATTATTGAAGAGTAATCAGGACTGATCAAAACAAAGGGGATTGTATTTTAATTTTTCACGTTTACCAATACATTAGCCTATTAAGTAAATTCAAATGAAAAACCTAACAGTGAACTTCTTCGAAAAATATGGAATACTGAATAAGCAATTTCCATACAAACATTATAGTTTAAATATAAACAAAAAAATTTAATTAAGATTTTTCCATAAGTGAAAACGCAGTGTAGAGTGAGTTATGTTACCCGATATAAAAATGCTTGAGAGAGGTCAGAAAGAAGAAGAAAACGTGGAATGGCTAACAACACAAAGTGTGAAGAATTCGAGATATTACGAGGGCACTGGATTATTACAATTGCATACGTATCTGGTAGAACGTAACCACTATATTATAAACTTTAGTAATGTCTCCCCCGCGGAGTAATATAGAGGATTACCACTTCATTGTGAAACGAAAAGTATCCAAATTCCCAACGTAACGAAAACAAGAATAAATCGCCTGTAGTACGCAGTGCTTTGCTCATTTTCATCCACACCTTCCGAATGTAGGTTTTTAAATTTAAAGTTGACCCATACTAATCAAAACAAAATACTGGAAAAACATACCGTAGACGAAGGGGACGCGTGGACCTCAGCAATGAGGAACAGCCATACCAAGATCTCCATCCCAAACAGATGACCTTTATTCCCGTGGGCAGCAGAAATGATCACGTCTACTTTTGAAAAAAATGTGAATTTGATCTCTTCTTACAAGCCGCGTATTCTAGGAGCCACCTGAATTCAATATGTTAAGATTTATTTACTAGAGGCGCCAATCTTGTCAAATAAAACGTCAATTTGGAAAATACGTAATTTTAAATCAAAAGCTATATCCTAAGAATGATTATTTTTCCAAACGAAACTGATCCTAAAATCTTCATGAGCCACTGCACACACTCATCAAATCTTCACGTTTGAAAAAGCCAATATCTCTTTCACATCTAGATGTTTCCTCAAGAACTGTCATCACTTTGAGAATTGTGGGATTTTTGAACATGTCAGCATTTGCATCATTGTTTGTTAAGCCAAAAATGTTACAATTGATAACGAGTCTCTAGCGACAAAACACAAGCTACCGAACTTCACTATCAGTGAGTACCGTGAACTGTGAGAAAGGATCGGAAACTGAAAGGTGGTGAAGCGTCGTAGAAAACTCGGAGCATAACGACATACGTACTTGGGTCACGCTTTTATCACAAAAGGTATTAGGCTGGCCCGTAGAGGACCGAGGAGGGACCGTTTGGAGGGGGAGAGGTAGGGGAGGGGAAGGAAGGAACGGTTGTCCTAAAGTTGACCACGGCAAATTAGCCCCCTTTTTTTTTTTTTTTACTGCATAATGTTCAACACGCAAACATACAAGCATATATTAAAATAAAACTTCCAAAACACAAGAAACAAAACAAAACAAAAATACACGAAAAATTCTCATATCTCTTGAGACACTAAGAATGAAAACATTAGTACTCCAAACCTCCAATAACAAAAACTGCATAGCTATACGGGCGATAAGCATCATTACATTTCTAACATGACTTTGAGGCAACAAAGGGCGATTTACACATATTTCACATTTACTTGTAAAATACGAAAAACAACTGTAAAAGTTATTCGAAACAGAACAAATAATGAGTCACGAGGTTAACAGACAAAATACAAATGGAAATAAACACACACACACACACACACACACACATATATATATATATATATATATATATATATATATATATATATATATATATATAATATATATATATATATATATATATATATATATATATATATATATATATATATTATCAAGGTTATCTTGCCTGTGCATTCTTGGAGTTAACGTCTAGCCACTGTGCCGGATGAATCCTCACTCGACATGGAAAACGGGTTTAAAAATTGTTAAAAAATTTGTACTCCTAAATCATGTAAAATAATATTTCTGTCGTGGGGAGACCCAATAAGTTGTACTATTTGTTACTCTGACCTAAAAAGGTATAGCGAAAGTACATGCTACTGAGTGACAAGGGGCTTCTTTGTAAATTAAGAGGTAAATTTGAAAATAAAATTAATCTTGTAATTGGTTATTGTCTAATGCCTTGATTTAAAGAAAAGATGTACTGTTAAACAGATTTCTCAGTTGAAGGTATTATCACTGAGCCAGTCGTGAAGATTGAAAAAAGTTAGGAATACTGTTTCCTAACACACACTTGTCAATTTAGAGGAGGTTGCTTCAGGAAGTGTTGGCCTACTGGTTCGCAAGGAGTCTTAGGATGAGTCTTGTGGCTCTCAGTCTTCCTTGTCGATAATTATAATTTAAAAACGGTCTGCTAATAGATACACGTATGTTCAAAGGAGGTTCGTGGTTCTAAACGGACAGTATTGTTGGTGCCTACAAAGAGAATTGAATTCATCTCCTACAGTTTCGCCTTACAAATCTTGATAGGTCTGCTTCCATTTTATTTGAGCCCTTCGGGTAAGCTCAACCATATCATCGAATGCAGGACGAAACTCACACAGAAGAATGAATTAATGTATGAGCTGTAGGACATAGGCTTTGGCCATGGCTGAAGAGGCCGTCCAGTGACATTATGGCAATAAGAATTTTATTCTAAACAACAATGACCTTTGTTAAAATCAAAACACAGGCACGTATACATACATTTTTAAAAAGGAATTAAGCGTATACTACTTTGTCGTTAAAAGCCTCATTTCTCTTAAACCTCTTCACTCAGACTCTCGGAAAAAAACTTGAGGGAGGGTGGCGCTCATTCTCTCTCCACACTGGGAAACAGCTCACCAGTTAAGTGCTCGACAAACAGAAACGGGTCAGAGTGAAAACGGATCACCTCTTATCCCAAATGCTGTTCCCTTCCTTAACATGTATGGCCTAATTGGTCTTATCACATCAAACAGGACACTTTTCGGTAAAATAATTTTTTGCAGCTACTCTCAAGGGGGATCCAGGCAATTATGAAATTTTGCCTAGGCAAGAACCCTCAGAGAACTTGTGCAGTCCCCGATTGCGGGAGGGGCCTCATTTCCGAGACACTTGTAAAATTACCAGCTAATTCTAGCAAGTTAAAAAAGTTATTCCTAAATATCCTTTTTTTTAACTTTATTTTGCAAAACCACAATTAAAGTTCGCATAATATCATAAAAGATAAGAACCAAAGCCAGCAACAGTTCCTTGATATTTTTATGGACACAAGATTAACTGGGACAGGGGAGATGCAGTACCTTCCCCCATGAGATACCACCAGTGACCATTATTCCTAGGGTACTGTGCTGAGGTGTGAGTGTTGCTTTACGTTATTTATTGCCAATTCAAGTGATATGAATGCTGTCCTACAAAATTCGTTCAAATATTATGACAAACTAAAGATTATCATATGATGCGTACCAGTAGTCCTCCTATGCCAAATGGCTGAAACTTCAGCTGAGAACCCAAATAGACAGTCAACAGACTATACAACCAAGAGACCCCAAAGGGAAATCAGCCTGCAGAGAGAGACAGTAATAGGAAAAGGTGATCAATAATATATGACGGAATACAAAATAAAACCAATAGAAATTATGTCAGATGTAAGTAAACACTGGATTCATTTGCTCCTCCTTAATTATCTGCAGGTCAGAAGATCCCACATTATTACCATTATATTATTATTATGGTATTAAATCGTTTTTGTTACCAGACCACTGGAGCTGATTAACGGCTCTCATAGGGATGCCCCAAAGAATTAAAATGAAACAGAGTAACTGGTCTAGGCCACAGGCTAAGCACTGGGACTAAAAGTTGAAAATAAACTTTAAAATTATCTTCTCTGCATTCTTCGCATTCGGGAGCAGGGCCATGCGAGCTGCTCATTTAAGAGTTAGTGTAGTCCATGCGTCAGAAAGTATGGCCTACTCGGAGAAGTGTCAGAATTACTTGCAGATGTCTTCCTCTGATGAACTCTATTTTCTAACAACAGGTTATATTTGCTTCAACTTATTATTTTCAGGTTCCTCATTCGATTGAGATTGCCATTTATTTTTTGAACAAACAATACCTATTTTTCGTTACATCATCATTAATAGGGATAGTTACATCTGAACTCGTCATATGGGCTGCTGCTTTTGCTACTTGTATCAGCCTCTTCATTTCCTTTAACCCCTACTTGGGCACGGACCCAACATCTTTCTATATTTCTCTTACTGTACAACTTATGGATATGGAGCAATAACTTAATTTGTTGTAGTTATTTTTTGTGACTTTGAATGGATTCTATGGCGCTTCGTGAGTCGCTATAAATCACAGAATTATTACAGGAGGTTTCTTTAATTATTTCTATGGCTGATGCTATTAATCACAACCCCGCTGTAAATACAGAGGCATTATCGAATAAAGAGAACTGTTGTGTATTGTTTTCGAATACTGCAGCATATCCCATCAGTACTGTGATTTATGGCTTGTCCGCCCTTGCGGGAATGCCTGTCGGGCACTTCAGGCTGTTTTTATTTTCACTTCTGAAGCAGTGTTAAGCCCTGTTCCCATGGTCGAGCTTTGCTCGACGAACTGTGTTCGATGTGACGTCAAAAGTAGGGAAAGTCAGAACTTTTCCTGCTGTATCTGCACTGCTGACGTCACATCGAACAAAGTTCGTCGAGCGTTGCTCAATGTGACGTCAGATACAGGAAAAGTCAGAACCTTATCCGCTGTTTCTCTGCTTCTGACATCGCGTCGAGCAAAGCTCAACTGTGTGGATGGGCCTTTACCAAACAATCGCATGATTCTGGTTCCATACTCAGTTAGTTGGTATAGTGTAAAGGGTTATGGGAACAGTGTTTGCTTGTCTTGCAGTGCCCACTAGTGTGGCCGGGGCTTTAGCTCCATCTGTGTATATTGCGTAATGTGGACCTTTTTGGATTATATGTACGTATACTGTATGTTGTCCATGGTGTTCTGGGGTATATGAGTAACTTTTTGATAAATATTTTGTATGCAAATTGCAAATTTTGTTCCTAGTCCAAATTCTCATTGTATTCATAGTCCAAGAAGGAAGTAATTTTACTATTGGGGGTGATTGTATATTTATATTCAATGACTTAAACAATCCTCTAGCTCTAGCACGGAAAAGTGGCGAGTGATTATTTATAAACAAATAATCTCTTAACTCAAATAGTTTTTTCTTGGAAATATTTTTATTTCTTGGAGAATCACTTGTCTGAATTCCAGGGCATTCTTCATTGTTACAAACTCTCTATGGAGAGACGGTAGCTGTTAACTACATTCGAATTGTACAATAAAGATAAGGTTGGGGATGATCTAAGGCCTATGAACATATTCTAAGGCCTTCGTTGTGAACTGGAAATAGCATTGTGTCATTGATAGACAACTCTGCTACTTTATACAGTACAGTAAGGGTATGTCTATCGGCTTCCCCAGTAGTGTTCAATACTTTTTAAAATTAGATTTAATGCTCTTTTACATTTTGGTTTCACGAATATTATGTGAGCTTTCCAGTTCAAGCGAACATCAAATATTAATCTTCAGATTTTGCTGTTTGGCCAATTGGTATGTTATGGTTTCTGATTTTTATATTTCCATATTTTTTCCATTTTATTTTCATAAAACATAATTGCTCAATTTTTATCAATTGAAAATTTAATGCTTAGAGATTAGGCCCATTCTTCTATTTTTATTACGCTTTTTATTAATGATTCGCTCTGAATAACATATGGCAGAATCATTCATACAGAGATTACTCTTTATTCCAAAAGGTGTTATAATTATTGCTAAAGTAAATTGTGCTACTTAGGACACTTACTTGTGGAACATCATTTTTCAAGTGGAAATGTATTTGACAATACATCACTAATTCTTACCTGAAAATTACGATCTGTCAGAAAGTTCTAGATAAACCTGGGTAAATGTCCATATAGATCAGGCCACCACCGAGCCATGGTAATGTTTCATGGGAACACATCTCTACAGCATAATACCGTTATCGCCGAAAGATAGAACTGTTTTTGGTGGCCTTGAGGTTGATATGATGTACAGAAAAGTCCATTGCGCCAAAGAAACTTCGGGACATATTTTGTATCGTATGCTTTATCGCTATTGAAAAAGAGACAGCTACAGTATTTTGTTTTTATTTAATTATCCTCTGATTATGTGGTCTTCTAAGTTAGATAGAGAACGTAATGAATATATCTGTTACATTGAGTCCTGAATTGAGTGACAGCCAAAATTTTCATTTTCTCAAACGTTCCATGTTAGTCGAGCATTTACCATTTTCTTCAGAAATTTGCATAAGCAATTTGTTAACGAATTGGTCTATAATTACACTAGCCTGCGTTTCAAAACTTTTCTTTATAAAGGCCAAGGATTTTCCAACTGATTTAGGTCCCCTTTTGCAGCTGAATTCAAAAATACAGTTCATTTTCCTGGGTCAGGTCTAGTTTCTAAGATATAGTCTATTTCTATTCCAACATATTTTTCCAAAATATTACAATTATCCAAGCATTTATTGGGTTTTGTTTTTGCAAAACTGGGTCGTGGGTAACCTTTAATAAATATTTTTGTTTCTCTTTTCAGGTCTAGATCTGTATAAAAATGGATAGGAAGTGTAAAAACCATCCTAATAAGTTCTGTTACATCTAAAAGGCATCAGTCCCACGAACAAGCACCATGTTCAATAACCCCGATGTTCCTTCTGCCATAAAGCCAGTCCCCCATGGCCCTGATCTTCCTGAGCTAAATGTCACCATGGAATCTAGTTCTGATTCTGAATCTAGTGACATGACTGATACAGCTGAGTGTGGTGCAAACTGGCCAGAAGAGGACGACAACTGGTGCCTTGACCCAAGCCGAACTCAATGACCTGACACGAGACCTGAACCTTTCCAAGGAGTCTGCCCAGCTACTGTACTGGGTTCTCGTCTTCGAGAGAAACATCTTCTGGCACCAGGAACAATATTCTTTTGGTAATCGGACTGCAAGAGAATTGAAAAAATTCTTCACGTTTGATGAAGCATCTTCACTGGTCTACTGTAACAATATTGCTGACCTGATTGAATTGCTTGGTCTGAAGTATGATGCTATGGGATGGAGACTTTTCATTGACTCATCTAACAGGAGTCTCAAAGCAGTTCTTCTGAACAATGAAAATAAGTTTTCATTAATCTCTGTTGGGCACTCAGTTGAAATCAAAGAATCCCACAAAAGCGTGGAACGTCTGTTGTCTGCTCTGAACTGCCAGGAACATAAATGGTTGATCTGTGGAGATCTTAAAGTTGTTGGAGTCATCCTAGGACTTTAAGGTGGTTATACAAAGTATCCATGCTTTCTGTACTTATGGGATAGCCTTGTTGATGACCAGCATTGTCAGACAAGAGTGGCCATCAAGACAAGGATTAAAACCTGGGTCACACAACGTTCTGTCCCACCTTCTGGTTGAACCGAGCAAGATATTACTTCCACCCCTCCACATCAAACTCGGTCTCATGAAGAACTTTCTAAAGGCATTGGACAGGGAAGGTGGAGGATTTGCTTTCCTCCATCAGAAGTTTCAACAAAAAAGCATGGAGAAACTTAAGGCAGGTATATTTGATGGAATGTCAACTTTCTGGCCGACTACTGCTGGTGCCTGAAGAGGGATGTGGAGTCTGCTCAGCACAAACGGAAGTCCCTGAAGAGACCTTTCATCCATGAGTAGCTTCCTTAGATCATTATACTCTTCTTGCTATCTATTCAAAATATTTTGTAAGCCTTTTGTGAATAAACCGTCTAATATTTTCAATATTGTGTTTTTTTTCATTCACCTACAAATAGATCGGAATTTAGGATATTTTTAATGTGCTGATATTTCATTAACTTAATCTGATTGAGTAAAATGAGCACGATTTTTGGATTCAGTGCAACAAAACTGGCCTAAAATTAGGTATATGTTAGACCTTGAAAACAGCGCAGGCCAGTGTCATTTACTTTACTGGGATCCTTTCCTGTTTGTGGCTAGGAATTATTGTAGCATTACACCATTCAAAAGGAAATGCATTTCGAAGCCATAAAAGTTTATAAAACTGTAAAAAGTGCTTAAGGTGCTAAGTGGCGAATTATCTCAAACTAACATTGTCACTTCCAGGAGCAGGTCTGTTGCTGTTCAAGAGAACATATTCCAACTCTTCCATATCAAATGTTCTATTGTAATAAGTATCTTCAATTGTTTCTGAATTTATTATTAATTCATTATTATTTTTCTTTGTGGGACGTGTTCAGCTAATTTTTTATCACCACTTAAAATTGCCAAGTTTTCTCCTATTACATTTTTTATTTATTTCGGATTAAGCATTCTTCTAATATGGCATGTCTAGGTGGTTTAACATGGGTACCATTTCCTGATTTTTTTTATGGGAGTATTAATAGAGATCCGATACAGATTTCCTCCATGAAATTATTCCTTCCATGAATTACTTCCTTTTTGAATTTTGCAGGTATTTTGTTGTACAGAGGTTTTAATGTATTAATTTCTATTAATAATATAGTCAGTTTTTGTAAATTTCCTTCTAATATCAGTATGTCCTATTCATTTTGTTGAATTTTTTCTTTCATATTATCTAGTGTCTCCCTACTAAGTGTTTTATATTTACTATCCCAGTGTGCATTTCACATCACTCCCAATCTGCTTGATGAATGTATAGTGAGGGGACATGTTTTGCAGGATCATTCTGTAATAAGGAAATGGAAATTAATTCGAAAACGATCACTGTGTATTCCAACTTATCAGTCCAGTATACTTAGCATATCATTTAAATCCATGAATTCTTCTACTTAACTTCCTTCTCCATTTGAGTTTGTGCAATCATAGTCCCATATTGGGGTGTTAGCATTAACATCGCCTACTATTAAAGTAGGTTTGTTTGTGTGGTGTTTTTACGTTGCATGGAACCAGTGGTTATTCAGCAACGGGACAAACAGCTTTACGTGACTTCCGAACCATGCCGAGAGTAAACTTCTATCACCAGAAATACACATCTCTAACCACTCAATGAAATGCCTGAGAATCGAACTCGCGGCCACCAAGGTGGCAGGCCAAGACCATACCGATTACACCACTGAGGCGCTCTATTGAAGTAGGGTCTTTAGCACTGTCAAGTAATTCTTCATTTGTCAATTTCATCATTTTTACTTGATTGGTTTTATAAATATAAATTACATAATTGGAAGCAGACCCTCTTTTAAAACAAGTCTTGTTGAAAAGGATTGCTGCATCAGCTCCATTAATTTTGTATAGATTCTTCTCTATTTTCCTTGTTAAGGATATCTCATTGTTGCTGAAACTGGCAAGCAACGTGCCAAAGGGGATCGTCAAATCCGGTGTAGCATATTGAAATATCTTTATTACTACTATTACTACTACAAGTTTCTCTCTCTCTCTCTCTGACGTTTCGCCCAGATCTGCCCAAGGGCATGGTCACAGTGATGGTTTGCTGGAAGGACGGAATCTTGGTGGTTCGTTGTTTTGGGCCGTTGGCTTCTGCCAGTTCAAGCAACAATGAGATATCCTTAATAAGGAAAATAGAGAAGACTCTATACAAAATTAATGGAGCCGATGCAGCAATCCTTTAAAAAAATCACATAATTATAATTTTTTTCGGATTTTAATATCTGATTTTTGCAAGTCAGTAATGTTTACAAGGTACTTTGTCATAAGCTACTTTGTTATGTACATATCTGGCTGTAACTAAATTTCCTTTTTCTCGTGATGTAGCTGCTAAGGGGTATCCACCTATTGTTGCATATTGTAAACATATCATTGGTTCATGTTCTTCTAGTGGTCGTTTTACTTCCCCTTGGCGTAATGTGGTCTGTAGACCATTTACGTTCCATTGTATAATAAGCTATTGAAAATATCATGTTATAGCAGTCCAGTTTTGCTTTTTTATTATTATTATCAACTTGGATTTTTTCTGATAATTTACTCACGACATTCATTTGATTTTCTTTATATTAAGCGTGCAATTCACCTGCAACCCTTTTCATGGGTGCTTGATTCAGTGGTTAATTTTTTTTCTATATTTCATAAAAATTTCTTATATTTGTTCAATCACCTTATTTCATGTTTTTATTATGCCACAATTCAATTGAACAATCATTACATCCATGTGTTATGCACCATTTCTTGCTTCATTCTCCTTGTTGTACCCGTGACATAATCATTGTTATCTATGGCATAGTTCTCTTCCATTTCTTCCATGTTTTAGATATCTGCACCCATAAGTTTCACTTTTATGTTAGGAAACAAAAGGTAGGATAGGCTTAGCTTGTTTTTGTTCGCCTTATCCTTTGTCTTTTGTTTGGTTTACCTGACGTTTCTCTAATAGTTGGTTTCTTCGTTTTTGAGTGGTCTTCTCTCCAAAGGTAATTCCATAACTGCACTAAGTCAAGTATCCCACATTTTACTTTTAGCCAAAATGGAATGCCTAGCAAACGCAGTAGTTTTTTAAATGTTTAAACTTAATACTAGAAGACAAAACTTTGCAGCAGCAACTGCCTAGTGTTGCGAGCAAAACCAGCACAATCAGGTAAGCGTGCAGAAGATAGAGGATGTTTGTTGTTAATGTGCATTTTAGTCAGCAAACATGATAAACTCACTTTACATTTAGCTATGGCACAAGCCAACATTAAAGTTAGTAAAGTGAACTTGAGTTATGACATAACCCAATCCACGAGTTTGCAATGAGAGTCCGGCACCCTTTCTCAAATAAAATTCCAAGACCACCCTTAGCAGTTGAAGTCAGCCACTGTGATGGTTTGGGCTTTCTACGGGAAAGGATATTGGGCTGCAAGTCATTTTTACTGATCCAGTCTCTGGCTGCAGGATGGAACGACTATCTAAGTTATTCTATAACTTTTCTGTAAAGAGCTCCAATCATGCCAGCAGTATAGATATTAATCTATTTGATACTACAGCTTGCCTTCAAAGCTTCTCCATGGCGTTTAAATGAAACCCATGCCTGCCACTTATCAATATGATCTTCAAGTCTTATTCTGATTTCTAAAATATTCCAAATGACCCAAAAGTTGTAACACTAGGATCTTTTTATTTTTCATTATTATTTTTCATGTCAACCACTTTGCTGTTGCTGATTCTGTCACTTACTGACTCTTCATTCAACTTCCCATCATCCAAACAGGTATTACTTATAGCTTCACTCATTAGTTTCAGCTCCTGAGTTTATACAGGAGCTTGTATCACTTTACCATTATGATTTTAATCAGGTTCATAGTAAAAGTTAGGTCTCAAGAGTCATAATCTGAGTCATGTTGTCAGGGGGTCGTGGGGTATTGCCTTTCATTACGAGGCTAGCCATGATATTGATTAAAAAATCCTGCCTGACAAATTTGAAATGACAATACTAGCCTTTCATGGAATCCAATCTTCTGCTAATGGCACCAAAAAGAGTTGATTCCAAATTGTCCACTCCTTACCTTACTCCAAAGGGATGGCATCACATTTCATTAGAAATGCAAAGTTTAAGCAAACCTACTTCATCCGCAATCTAGTTGTAAAGATGGGCAAACTAAAACTAGACAAAATGCTGAGCTTCCTACCTCCAGAATCACCCCACCCCAACAATCCAGGGGACAATTCTGAATAAGTATTCCATCTCAGATCTAAATATTACCAGGTGATAAACGATCTCACCACAACTTCCATTATCATATTCGGATATGAACTCCAATCCTAGAAGCAGCAACTATTCTTAAAAATCAGGAGGGCGAGGTTGGACAGAAAGATTAAGATAATACATTGTAAGTCTCCAAAGAAGAAATAATTAGAAATATATAGTAAGATAATACCAAGTAAACTGAATGTACATTATAAGTCTCCAAAGATGAAATAATTAGAAATATATAGTATGCAAGCTCTGCATTAGGAAATCAAAGGTAGAGTGAGATATTGTGAAACTTCTAAAGGTGGATACTTGGGACTCAAAAGTGTTTTGTGAGCGAATCCACCCAACTAAAATACTAGACAAAGTGTTTTGAACCCGAATCTACCCCATTGATATACCAAGCTGGAAGGTTTTCAAAACACAGAGTAAGCTCAACCTACTAACTGATCTTTATCTCACATCTATTTCGGTCAACTTTATTCATATACTTTCTATACATTCTTAAAGTTTCTTTTCGAATTCATAGTTTTATATGTATCTCTAGCATATCTAAGGGTAAAAGTACAAATTAAAAATATTGGTGGATTTTTATTAGCTTTAAAGAACAATTAACGTTTTTCATTCACAGTACATAGCAAGTCCTCACTCCAATCGAGAAAGTTATTTCATCTACTGACCAACACAATCATAAATTCATTAAGATGTGACCTCAAGTCTCCCTATCACAGTATATAAGCAATAAAACACCAATACACCTATGACTTGACAACAACATCTTATCAGTTTATTAAACACAGTTATCAGTGAGTGCCCTAGCATTTCCTCTAGATAAAAGATAACTTCAACCAGATTATTTCTCACTGAACAAAGCCAATCTGACTCCGAGTTACTATACTTTATTAATGTGGCAAATAAATAAAAGTACACACTTAAGGTAAGAAGTCTAGTGCGTGAAATCCAGTACTTCGAACCTTTCCTTCTTATCTCACAAAACTTATTTATTGCATCCTGCATCCTTTTAAAAAGTATAGATATTCTAATCTACATTGAATTTTTCTCCCCATATAATAACCTAACCAACGAGATTCAGGGCAAAATACAAAAATCTGAAAGTAATTATTTCTAACATACAAACCTGAAGTTCTGTACATAAGGGTTTAGCTTGCGAGCGCAATCTGGAACAGTCGAGTAACTTCCAGACAAGGGGGAAGGCCCATCCACCTCTTGGTATGCACTCCATTTAACGCTCTGGTCCAAGTATCAGAGCGAGGGGTAGCTGAAGTGGGCCATTAATGTAAAGAACTTCCCGGTGTGTTACGTTAGGAAAAATACAAATTACTTTAAAAATTTGCTATTGTTCCTACACGAATACAAACCACTCTTTACATAGAGTTACCCATTCATTGGTGGGAGGAGTCGGGGTACTCTCTGGACTGACTGGTTATGTCTACCCACCTGGAAAAATCTTCCTGGTCTGGATGAGCGGAGGAGGGAATCCTGCACCTCGAGCCTGTTGAACATATAGGATGTTAAAACTGCTAGACTAACTGGGCAAAAGTAATGACTTTGCTTTCATACCTTGGTAAAGGCTGAAAGAACCAGTAAATGTTTGGAAACAGTAAAACTTGCTATTAAAACCAATGGGTTTGTTTCATTGTTTATCCCTCTCTCCCCTTGTCAAGAAAAAGAGGGGGGGACATGTATCCAATCAATCTACAAAAATAAACATGATGGACAGAATACCACTGTCAAGCAACTCACCTGTAATCGTCGTCTGTCCAGCATTGTACCAACTTGCGACCTGACTCTCCGCCCTAACCAGGAGAAAGGTGAAAGAGAAAAGGGAGAACAGTCACTCATTCTCACACTTGCTTACTGAATACCTTAGACAAGAGACCAGTCACTCACACTCACTGAATACCTTAGACAAGATGCTACTTGTCCCTTTTAAGCATTCGAAGTTTGTTAAGGAAAACCCAAAAGAATTTTTTGCTCATGTAAATAGTAGAAAACCAATAAAAAATAGCATAGGTCCCCAACGAGACAATTGGGGGGAAATCTAGTGAACACAGACTTGGAAAAAGCAGAATTATTGAATACGTTTTTTACTAGTGTTTTCACAATTTCACAAATCCCTAAACCAGCTTTTAAATATGAAGAGGAAGAACCACTGGACAAAATAGTATTCACATAAGAGGACATTTAAAACAAAACAGAAAAACTAAACAAGTTCAAATCTATTGGCCTAGATGCGATTCATCCGAGAGAAATTAGAGTTAAATGAGGAGATAGTTCCTCACCTATATAAACTCTTCAGAAAAAGTGCAGAACAAAGAAAGGCACCAAAAGGATGGAAACTAAGTAATGTACCCCCGGCTGGCAAATTATAGACCATTCTGTCTAACTTCGATCGTTTGTAAGATTTTTGAGTCCATAATTGCAGATCAAATTGTGGATCACATTGATAAAAAATAACTTTTTGTTAAACAGCCAACATGGTTTTCAGACAAAACAGATCCAGCCTATCAGACCTCTTGGCATTTTTTCATATCATGCTTGGTATTTCAACAGCAGTAGAGCAATAGATATACAGTAGTGCCTCAGGTTACGAAAGCAATCCGTACAGAAACGGCCTTTGTAACCTGATTTTTCGTATCCAGAACTACGTTTTACATGTAAATTGCCTAATTCGTTCCAAGCCCTACAAAAACACCACAGTAAATTTTATAATAAAGCCAAATTGACCAATAAACAATGAAATACAACAATTTCGACCATTCAATACCTAACCTAAGCGTTACTGTACCTGTAAATAATATAAATTTTCATAATAAAATTTATTATTTGGATACTTACCTACTGTTAAATTTAGCTATATCTCCCCGCCGATTAAGCAAGTCAGCATTAAAAAAAAAAAAATTGAATGGCTGCCCGGATGACTGTCTAGTTTACCTGTTCTCCACCAGGTGTTTCGAATGTTTTAGCCCGTCAGAATTCTCCTTGACAGCCCACTAAGTTGTGGGGAGGCTGGGTGCGTCTAATTTAACAGTAGGTAGGTATCCAAATAATAAATTTTTATTATGAAAATTTATATTATTTGAGATGATCTTACCTACTGTTAAATTTAGCTGATTCCCACATTAAGAAGAGGATGGTGGGTAGCAGCTAGACAAAATTCCGCTCAGCCATTCGAGCTAAAGGTTTCTTATACGAAACCCCAAACATTCTCACCTGATCTGGAATCCTTGGTGGATTTTACTACCACCAGAAGTTGGATTCCATTCAGGGAGCAAGGCTCTCATACGTATGCAGCAAAGAGTAGCCTTGCGGAGAAAACCGCTTCGATTCAGCCAGCATGAAACGCAAGCGGTATGATTGTTGGTTGGTTGGTTTTATAAAGTTTAGGTGTAACACCAAGCACTGGGGCAGCAAAGGCCATTCAGCGCTTACTGTATAACTATGAAATTATGTGTTATATCATATAAAGCAGGTTTATTTCTTTGAGATAATTTACTATATTTTGAAGTGGGGCATTTTCTCCCAATAGTTCTTCAAGTGGTATATTATATATGTTGTTGGATCTTCGTTTTCTTTCGAATTTACGGCATTCAGTTAGCAGATGACGGACTGTGACCAGAGTACGACAATGATCACAGTAAGGGGCCTGTCTTTTCTCGCCTTGCAACATCAAGCACTTGTGCGTTAAGTATGTATATCCTATTCTTAATCTTGTTAATATGACATCTTCCCTTCTTTGACATTGTTGTCTATTCCCAGATTTTACAGATGATTTAATATGCTTTAATTTCTGATTTAATTCTAGCCATTCGTTTTCCCATTTTGATTGACAGTATTCATTTATTGTTGTTTTAATGTCATTGTAAGGTATTTGTATTTTTTTGATAGACTCCTTTTTTACTGCCTTTTTGGCTTCTTTATCCACCTCTTCATTACCCTTTATGCCCACATGGGAAGGGACCCAACATAGTTTTATATTTATAGATTTCCGTTTTACTATTATATCTGTCCACTCCCTTATTTCTTCAATTACGGTATACAAAATTGTGTATTGTTTTAGCGCTTCTAAAGCACTATAAGAATCCGTGTATATTACAAAGGTATCGTTTGCCTTTCCCACCATAAAGGTATGTTTTATAGCCTCTAATATAGCATTTATCTCTGCTGTGAATATCGAGCATATATTTGGAATTTTTTCCCTTAGTTTTATATTTTTTGTTACTACAGCATAGCCTACACCCTCCTTCGACTTGGAGCCATCTGCATAAATACTAATGTCCCGTTTATGTTTTTCCTGGTGTGACAGAAATTCAATCTTTAATTGTGCATCTGTTACCTTCTTATTAAATGATTTTTCACAGATTCTATTTTAGCATGTCTCCACGGAGGTATTTTAGGAGTGGTTATTTTTTATATGCTACTTGTCCCTAATTTTAGATGTTCTATATCAGGTTTTAATCTATTCTCCAATGGTTTAGAGGCTCTTGGTTTATTGCCATAATTATTTGTTAAGTTTTTCATATATTTGGTGTTTGGATTATCATTAAGGTTATTTATTTTAGCTATATATTTTAATCCTATTTCTTCTCTTCGTACTTTCAAGGGATCTATTCCTGCTTCTACACACCAGGGGAAGTTCTGTAAGCTCCAGTGCATAGTCTAATACCCATGTTACGTATGACATCTAGTTTTGTTAATAGGGTTTTAGAAGCACTACCATATACTTGACATGCATAGTCAGTTTACTTAGACAAATAGCCTTATATACTTTTATCAGAGAGGTTCTATCAGCACCCCAATCATTATGCGCAATTAATTTTACTAGCAAACTTACCCATCAACGATGGGTGATAAAATCCGGGTGCAGAAGTGAAAAATTTATATGTACTAATTTGTTCAGCATATAAAAAAAATAAGAGCGATTACACGAATAGTCTCTCTCTCTCTCTCTCTCTCGTAATGTAATTCAAGGGATGATCACTGAACGCAGAGAAATTCTTATTCATTGTTTTCCCCTCTTTTAATGATATTCTCTCTCTTAAAGTAAGTGAAGGGACAATCAATGAATGTAAAGAAGTTCGTATTCATTATTGTTTACCCTCTTTCAATGATTCTCTCTCTCTCTCTCTCTCTCTCAATGTAAGTCAAGTAACGAAGACGGTGATGGGATTATCGGATTACTTAGCTCTCAAATCACAAATTATATCCTCTCTCTTTATCTCTCTCATTTTTTTATAGCAAGATAAAATTATAAAATTGCAGTGCATTAATGTCCTTAAATGGCTCTCTCTCTCTCTCTCTCTTGTCGGTGACTTTCATTTAATGGAACGGGGATCTTGACTGGTTCGTTTCTTTGTCAATTACTTTGCATGGTGATACGAATAATAAAGTATCTTTCTTTTCATTATGTTACTGCAAAGACGCAAATTGTATGTCAGTGCGTTTATGGCTACTGATAAATGCCCTTATGATCCTGTGTCTTCCAAAAAAAAAAATAAAATAAAAAAAAAGTACAAAGTTTCCTTTTTATTATGTCCATTTGGCAGATCGAAATTCTGAAGCAACATTACCGGGCAGTACTTCTTCAACATTATTTTGTGCACTGGCAGACCCGATGGATTTAAGTTATTAAAAAAATCTTGCAGATACTGATGATAATTTTCATCTTCTATTGTGTCTGAGCTGAAATATTCGCGACTTTCTCCGGGGAAGTTGCACAGAAATTATGTATGAAAAGTCGTAAAGTAACTAAGTCTACGGGAATAACCAGACTCGTTTCACGGCCAGAAAACAGCTCCGTTTCAGGGAATCCCTTCTCACCCCTACAAAGGAGGGGGTAGGTTGGATGAAACCCCATTACAAACCGTCTTAGGGGTCCCCACCATAACCCTGCCAAGTTTCATGCCCATCTGACCAGCCGTTTGGCCGTGATTGAATAACAGACAGACACAGACAGACAGACATTACGCCCATTATAGTATGATTATATTTGAGGATTTTCTCACTTTTATCGCCAGTTGTTCTATATGTTCTTTAAATGTAAGTTTTTTATCAAGTATTACACCGAGGAATTTAATCTGATCGTCATATTTCAATTATATCATTATTATGAATAAAGTAGGAATTAATTCCAGTTTTCTTGATCTTGTAAATCTGACTGCTTTTGTTTTTTGCGGTGAAAATTTAAAACCCTTGTTATCAGCCCATTTTTTTTTACCCTATTTATGGCTGCTTGCAATCTGTTATGTCCAGGGGGTTTTCACCACTACTATAAATGACGAAGTCATCTACAAAAAGGGATCCTTGGACTCCTGGTGGGATCATTTCCATTATCTCATTTATTGCTATTGCAAACAAACGCCATGCTTAGTACACTACCTTGGGGGATTCCTTCCTCCTGGATAAATGATTCACCAGATTTCTCCCCAACTTTGACTTTTATATATCTTTCTGATAGGAATTCCCTAATATAGCCATATAAATTCCCTCCTAATCCCCATTCTATAAATTTTTTTAAATCCCTCCCTCTAGGTGGTATCATATGCTTTCTCTAAATAAAAAAATACTCCTATTGTTTGTCTTTACCAACCATTGCATTTTGTATCTCTCTTGTAATCATTAAGAGAGGATCTATGGTACTTTTATTTTTTCTGAATCCAAACTGTCTGTTTGGCAATAGCTGTTTGCTTTCTAATACCCATAATAATCTGTTATTCACCATTTTTTCAAATATCTTGCTTAGACACTAGTAAGGGCTATAGGCCTATAGCTGCTTGGTGACTCTGGGTCTTTCCCTGGTTTTAAGCCTGGTATGATTAAAGATTCTTTCCAGGTTTTAGGCATGCTGTGAGAATGCCATAAGTTCGTTTAAAAGTTTCTAATAAAAAAAGGTTTTGCTTTCATCTGGTAAATTTTTTATCATTTCATATCTAATATTGTCTTCCCCTGGAGCTGTTGGATTTGCAAGTTTCAGGACGTTTTCCAGTTCTTCCATGGTGAAAGGAAGATTATAGTTTTCCTGATTATTAGATTTTATTGGTATTGGGACATAATTTTTTATTTTTAATTGGAATTTCTTTGTATAATTTGAGATTCTAGATGTTTTGGAGAAGCATTTACCCAGTTCATTTGCTACTAGTTTGGGGTTTGAAATATAAGCTGTTTTCTACTTTTAATATCGGTAATGGTGATATCTGCCCTGCAGTTATTTATTTTCTTCCAGATTTCTTCGTCTTGAATTTTAGAATTTATATTATTAATATATTTTTTCCAAGAATTTCTTTTGGCTATCTTGAATATTCTTTTCTGCTTTGCTTTAGCTCTCAAATATTCAATTCTATTGGCATCACATTTATGTCTCAGATATCTTCTAAAGCATGTTCTCGTTACCTTCCTTGCTGCTTTACATTCCTCATTCCACCAGGGTACCAGTGGTCTAGTCGGATTGCCTGAGGTAACTGGAATAATTTCATTTGCTTTATCATCTATTGTTTTTACTAGATGTTCATAAGCATCTATGTGGTTTGTAAAGTCTGATAGTTTTTTTGTTAATTACCGTTTTCTCTTTATATAAATTCCAATTTGCTTCCTCCATTTTCCTCTTCGGTATATATGTTATATTAGTATTACTTTTCAACTCAATTTGTATTGGCCAGTGGTCACTCCCAAATAAATTATTATTTACTTTCCAACTAAAATCTGTGGCAATTTCTGGGGAACATAAAGTGATGTCTATTGCAGATGTGGTATTATGATAAACATCAAATCTTCTTGGAGAACCATCATTTAAAATAATCAAATTGTTGTTATCTATAAAATCTAGGAGAGTATTTCCTCTCCTGTCAGATGATGTACTTCCCCACATGGGATGTTTGGCGTTTAAAGTCACTTACTAATAAGTAAGTTTTGGTAATTGTTCTATTAGATTTTCTAAATCTTCCACTTGTAATGGTCTATTATTTCCAAGATGATCTATTAAGCGACTTTCTAAAGACGGTTTTCCATATATATTGAGCAATATGGTTATTTTTTTTTCCAGGAATACTTGGACTGCACATGCCTGTATTATCGAGTTAATCCTAACAGGTTGGCATTTGATTGAAGAAAACGTTATGATTGCAGTTCCTCCTTGGCTGTTGTCATTTAAAATTTGTGCTGATTTCCACACTATATAATTTTTGCCAGCAATGAGAATATTGTTACCTATTTTAGTTTCCTGTAAGCAAATGATATTTGCATTACATTCTCTAATTAATGATTTTAAGTTTTCATTATTTGATACGTATCCTCTAATATTCCACTGTAAAATAGACATTTTAAGAAGGTTTTGGGTTTTGTTTTAATATCTTTATTTGTTTTCCTGAACTTTGTATTTTATTGAAGTTGTATAATTTTGCTGTACTTTGTTCTTCTTTTGGTGGGTGATGTATTTCTGCTATTGTTTTCTTTGTTGGCTGAAGAGTCTCAGATGTTCTTTTTATTAGAGGTGCATTTAAATGGCTTTTGATCTTGGGTTCTATTTCAATACTTTCTTCAATTTTATCTGATATTTTAACTGTCTCTTTTATTTGGGTTTCTCTTTTTTCATTTTTTGTTTGCAAGCAATTTTCGTTGACTTTGTCTTGTCTGTATTAATTTTTTCCATATAGATTTTTGGTCGTCTTACTGATTGTATAATTTGTTTTTTGGATTTGGGTGGGGTTGTTTCAAGTAGTCTTTTTTTGTCTTTTGACTTAGCTCTTGTATTTTGCTTGTCCTCCAAATTCATCATGTCTTCATGTATTTCTGGTGTTGGTAAAATATATAAATTTGTGTTACTTATATGTTCTGCAGCTTCTGAGCTTGAATTTTGGGCCTTTTATTATGAGTATTTTCAGTTTGATTTATACTGTATAATTTTGTAGGAATTTGGTTTTGCACTTCTTTATTTACTACCTCTTTATATGTGTTTTTCCTTGCTGGATCTTGTAAACCTCTTACTTTTAGTTCTATCTTAGCTTCTCTTATTGACATTCCACTTCTTTCTTGAAAGATTTTTAATTCAGTATTGTATAAGTATTATGCGCATTCCTTTGATCTATAGTGGTGATTCTGACCACAATTTATGCAATTTGGGTTTTCAAAGTCCCATTTTGTTGTGTGGTTGTAGAATCCACAGCATGCACATCTTGGAGGTTCTCTACAATTTTTATTTGAATGGCCATATTTACTATATGATTTACACTGTAGGGGTTTAGGGATATATGGTCTTAACTCTCGTCTGCCCTAATACTTTATTTGTTAAAGGGAGTTAGTTTCCTTCAAATTTCAATTTAGCTATTTGTATATTTATTTTTGAATTTTTCCTACTTGGGATATCATAAATGTCACAATCTTCAATGTTTTTATATCTTTTCTTAACCCTCTTACGCCGGAGCGGTAAATAAAAAATTGTCTCCCATATGCCGGAGGGGTTTCGGAGTGAGCGCGTAAGCGGAAAAAATATTTTTTTAAAAAAATCACTGCGCGCTTAGTTTTCAAGATTAAGAGTTCATTTTTAGCTCCTTTTTTGTCATTGCCTGAAGTTTAGTATGCAACCATCAGAAATGAAAAAATTATCATTATCATATATAAATAATGCGATATATGATAGCGCAAAAACGAAATTTCATATATAATTGTATTCAAATCGCGCTGTGCGCAAAACGGTTAAAGGTAACAAGTTACTTTTTTTTCGTTGTAATGTACACTAAATTGCGATCATTTTGGTATATAACACATTGTAAAACGATAAAAGTAACACAGAGAAAATATTATCACAAAATAATGCATGAATTCGTAACGCGCGGACGTAAACAAATATTTTTTTCAAAATTCACCATAAATCTAAATATTGTCCTAGAGACTTCCAATTTCTTTCAAAATGAAGACAAATGATTGAATATTACTATACTGTAAGAGTATTAGCTTACAATTGCAGTTTTCGACCATATCTGACGAGTTAAAGTTGACCGAATGTCGAATTTTTTTATATATATTATTTTTTATATGCAATTATTTCGGAAATTAGAAAAGCTATAACCTTCAAATATTTTTCGTTTTATTCTACATGAAATTGCCCACATCATATATAAAACTCTATGAAATGCTAATATGAAACGGAGCAAATATTCCGAGAATGGGACGTACGCATTTCGGAGATTTGTGGCGGAGAATCCGCGCGCAGAGGGAAGGAAAGATTTTTTTTAAATTCACCATAAATCTAAATATTTTGCTAGAGACTTCCAATTTCTTTCAAAATGAAGACAAATGATTGAATATTACTATACTGTAAGAGTATTAGCTTACAATTGCAGTTTTTGACCATATCTGATGAGTTAAAACTGACCGAATGTCGAATTTTTTTATATATTTTTTATCTATATGCAATTATTTCGGAAATTAGAAAAGCTACAAACCTTCAAAATATTTTTCGTTTTATTCTACATGAAATTGCGCACATTTTCATATATAAAACTCTATGAAATATTGCCTAATATAAAACGGAGCAAATATTCCGAGAATGGGACGTACGCATTTCGGAGATTTGTGGCGGAGAATCCGCACGCGGAGGGAAGGAAAGTTTTCTTTTTAAATTCACCATAAATCTAAATATTGTGCTAGAGACTTCGAATTTGTTTCAAGATGAAGATAAATGACTAAATATTACTAGACTGTAAGAGTTTAGCTTACAATTGCGTTTTTCGACCATTTCGGTAGAGTCCAAAGTTGACCGAACGTGGTTTTTTTTCTATTTATCGTGATTTTATATGCAAATATTTCAAAAATGAGAAAAGCTACAACCTTCATTATTTTTTGTTGTATTCTACATAAAATTGCGCACATTTTCATATATAAAACTTTATGTAACGTAAGGCTAATTTAAAATGGTGCAAACATTACCACAATCGCACGTATGATTTTTTCGGAAGAGTTACCACGCGGACGTAAAGAAAATGTTATTTTTTTCCATAAATTCACCATAAATCGAAATATTGTGCTAAAGACTTCCAATTTGTTGCAAAATGAAGGAAAATGCTTGAATATTACTAAAATCTAAGAGTTTTAGCTTACAATTGCGTTTTTCGACCATTTCGGTAGAGTCAAAGTTGACAAAAGGTTGAAATTTTGGCAATTATCGTTATTTATATGAAAATATCTCAAAACTGATAAAAGCTACAACCATGGGTTGTTTTTAGTTATATTGTGCATGAAATTGCGCACATTTCCATATATAAAACTTTATATAACGGCTAATTTTAAAATGGTGCAAACATTACCACAATCGCATGTATGATTTTTTTCGGAAGAGTTACTGCGCGGACGTAAAAATCGAAATATTGTGCTAGAGACTTCCAATTAGTTGCAAAATTAAGGTAAATGATTGAATATTACTAAAATATAAGAGTTTTAGCTTACAATTGCGTTTTTCGACCATTTCGGTAGAGTCAAAGTTGCCCGAAGGTTGAAATTTTGGCAATTATCGTTATTTATATGAAAATATCTCAAAACTGATAAAAGCTACAATCATGAGTATTTTATTGTTGTATTCTACATAAAAATGCGCACATTTTCATATATAATACTTCATGTAACGGCTAATTTACAATGGTACAAAAATTATGTCAAAGTGACGAAATAATTTCCGAGATGTGTCACAGATACTTTTAGTGCGGCAAGAAAGAAATTCGCGCTTGCGCGCCTGCGTAACGATTGTAAACAAAACAACACCTTGATCCGTGAACTCCCAGCATCCCCCAAGGCAAGCGTGATTCAAAAGTTTTAGGCTGGTAGGCCTTAAGTATTTTTCCGCGAATTTAAAAAAAAAAATTTGTAAGTCGACGTAAAATACGTCCAGTCGGCGAAAGAGGATTAAGCGAGTCCATCATATTTTTTTCTATTAATTCGTCGTCATTATTTGGCAGGATTATAGTACCACAAATACTATCAAGTTTATTATGCTTGGTAACTTTTATTTTTGTGTTATCTAAGTTCGTAATTTGTAAGTAATTTTCTGATTTGGGCTTCAGTAGTGGTTTACATGTCCATGTATTTGTTTGTGTTTGACGAAATTTCATGTTTTCTGTTGGGTATCTGGTCAGTAAATAATTTTCTAATTTCAAATTTTATATTTTGCTTTCACTTTCCATTGTCAAAAATCTTGTCCAGCTGTCCTTTCCAAAAAGTGATTCAAATAAAGCTAGAGAAGGGCTAGGCTGGAATTTTCTTTTGACAAATCTTTTTGGCCTAATAAAAGGCTCCATAGTTGCTATATTTTGGATTGAAGTGTCCAAAAGGGTGTCCTTGTTCGTTTCCAGGGTCAGATGGTTATCTAGTGTCACGGGGTCACATTTTCCGGGGGACTGAGTTCCATAGTCAATTTCCATTTTTCCTTTTTATTTTGAAATTACAGAGAAACCAACTGCAAGTCATGGAAAAAACTGGTATCCTCTCAAAGACTTCCCCTTCACCAAAGACGCATAGCAGAGACCAACTCCCATATGTCCACTCCCTACCCTACCCTAAAGGGATGGCTCTATCATAACATGATTGGTTCAAGTGTAAGCAAAACCCGCTTGATAGGACCGAGGGCATATGCAATCATCCCAATCATGTTATTTTCGAGGGCAATCCGGATAAATTGCAGAGAGTCCTACCCTGGAGATTATACCTCCCCGGATTCTGTAGGCAAGTCCCCACAGGTAGTCCAGCCCCAATAAATATTGATGTAGAATCACATCAATATCCTCAGGGTCCAAACATATTCGAGTGGCGGACCAAACCACTATAGTCCCTGGCATTTGGATCAAGATAAAGCCTAAGATCAGAGACCCAGCTCCTACCTAACTTGCACGAGGGTTTTAGTGAAGAGAAGGAGGACAGCTAGGGGGAGCAACTGAGTGATAGAAAGTAAGAGATTGGAAGATGATCAAGTAAGAGAAAAATTGAGACATTTAGATTCAAACTAGGAGATAATTCTCCCAGTTCGAAAGCCCTCTTCCCCGCTACGCAGTTTCAACCATAACTTTGGAAGTAGACAGTGAAAAGTCTTATCTCCTCTAAACAGAAAACATTGACGTCTACAAGGTTCCAGGTGCTGAAAATTCCTCCAGAATGGTACCCTCAGCAACACACAGACCACTGCTTCTGACCCCAGGCCATGGCAGTTTTAAATTAAGGACAGATCCTATGATAACTTGAAAATCTTATTATTGGGAGGGGACATTCTAACATCTCCAAGCAGTTAAGGAGGTGCCTACGTCAAGTGAACTGTATGGAATTGTGTAGTAGAGTTGATTTCTTCTCAACGGAAGAATGAGATATCTACAAAGAGCATTGGATTTTCTGAAAAGTTTTGCCCTGAGGTTACAAGGGCTCTACAGGAGACTAAGCAATTCTTGAACATGAAATTGCTCAATAGAATTCAGAGTAGATACAAGGGGCAGGCATATGAGTCTGAATTAGGCAAAATTTAAGGAAACATCCACTGCTCAAGCCTGAGGGCCAACAAGTAGTAGTAATCATTCGGCTGTCCCTGTTCATTTACATGCTAGGAAGCTAAATGAGTGTTCCTTAAATCCACCCAAGTGCGAAACTTATGGATGTCAGGGCCCTTGTAGGCAGTTGTTCTTCCTGAATCCCCAATTGCTAAAACACTGTCCTTCCACAGAATGGATGATCAAACTAATATGTTGTTTCATTTCACTCAAAGCAGCAAACTTCCCATAAAGACTGTTTCTGACCGGGAATAAACCTGCTAAGCATCCTGATGTCTTTCCACTGCCCTGACATCTAAAAAGTTTTACCAGGTGTAGTTGACCATTCTATGTTGCATGAAAGGTTAATGACACTAGTTAAACTCTGTGTTGCATGACAGGGGAAAGACCAAAACTTGGACTTAGGTTTAAGAACCAAATGGACGATTCCTGGTTAAAGTGTCCCTCCTACAGTCCTGGAGCCAAAGTTGGTTCTGGATTACTTACAAATTTAATGAAAGTTATTTGTAAGTCATAATTCTTACGCTGAAACCATACATTAATTGAGCATGATTATCTGAAAATAACCCATAAGGCCATGTTTCCTAATGAGGAAAAGCCCTTACCATATAGGAAGTTTCTTTCCGGTCTAAAATCTTCAAGCAGCACATGCCTATTCATCTTGACCGACATGCATGCATAATTAAATATCATCCCCACATCACTAGATAAGAATGGGGATATAAAGAATTAACAATATAGTGCAGAGAAATTGGGCCAGAAGAAGCAACAGGTCCTTGGCCTTTGGAATACTGTTGACAGAGTGGGCTAACTTGAATAACTGATTCAGTAGAAGTGTCTTGCTCCTAAAGTCGACACCATCTACCAATGGGCAACAAGTACCTGACATAACTTATAGAACAGCAATACCTTCTAGTAAAAACCCTTTGAAGGAACTTGCATGACTGTGGATGTATGGTAAGTGGAATGAATACATTCTGCATGTGTACCACAAGTCTGACCATTCTTTGGAAAGGCACTAAAACCATGCTAGAAAACCAACAAGTATATGGGCAGACACTTACTGTTATTCAGTCTCCAAATGTCCAAGAATATCTCCAATTACTTATGGGTGTCTTCCTAAAGAATTACCCTTGGACCATCATTCCCTCTATATACAATCTCCTACTAAAACAGACTTAAGAGAGATCTCTGATGAGGACAAGGGAAGCTATAAGAAGGAGAATGAACCAGTGGAGGACAATCACAAAGAATCACAACTGCCCTTCACCGTCTCCACCATAAAACATACTGGTCCCAAGTCTCTCCATGTCAGGAGGCTGCAACTGACCATATCCCAGAACATGAATCTGCACTTATCCCCGAAAGGTATAAAATAAGACTACCAACAGATAATTCCGAACTGCATAATCAGACAGGAAGCGAAAGTGTTCTCACTTCCAAACAGAGTGAGTATAAGCATGAGGACATTACCCTGCAGCATCAGAAATGAGTTACTTGTTTTAGTTACTTGTTTCCTCGCTAAAAACTCCCGCTGGGTTGGCATCTCTACCTCTCTAAGAACTCGCAGAGACAAGACAACGTAAATAGAAGATAATAACTCAAGTAAGGCTGAAAATCCATCAGTATGTCTTTCTGTCTCGAATTCATTTCCCCACAGGAAAGAGAAAGAAAGCGAACCTCCTATTAAAGACTGTTAAAGGACCAATAAGTGTTGTACAGCAAAAGGAGGCCTTCAGCTCTCCGTGACTTTAAAAGACAAGATGACAAGCCAAGGCAGACACAAAGGGAGATTGTGTCCGAGGACAAGAAAAGTTACGAAATGCTCTCAAATTGAAGAAAGCGTTGGTTCTCTTCTCCAATATTTAGTGCGCGCCAAAATACACTCGCCAAAATACCTAAGGCAATCAAGATATATTCTCTATGTGGCCTCTATCCTCAACAAAATGAGATTACAGGAAGGTGTAATGTGGCAACAAACGCCGACTGGCCCAAAACGAGTTCCTCCAATTCCATACAAACTCTTCTTCCATCAGCGGGCGACGGAAGGAGACAGCTGCCGACAGGAGGTAAACAAAGCTTAAAGGATTGCTCTTTCTCCGCAACCCTTGGCGACAAAAAGCGACACTTATCAATGAGAGGTGACAGTAGCTAAGTGCTGTAACGAATCCACCACAACTCAATGAGAGCAAGACAGTTTAAGCAACTTGAGACGCGGCCAAGTTCCCACTCCGTACAATTCAACTGCGTTCACACGAGTCAACAACGTCCACAGCAGGGTTCCCATATGTATCAGACCAAACTATCGTACCAAATCTCTTCAAATTATCGTATTTGATTAATAATCGTTTATCGTACAGAGGGTCAAATTATCGTACGTCTGGGAACCCTGGTCCGCAGTCCGCACGAGTCGACAGAGGGAGAGAGAGAACGAGGCGCCAAAAGTGGGAGGCGGTGGGAGAGGAATTACAACAACGCTCCCGCCTCGTCCGAAAGCGATCGTACATACTTGAAAGCATTCCTATATGAAACTAAGTTAGAAATCTCTGAAGCTAGAATATCTAACTCAGCGAGAACTATAGGTACTACAGACAGTGTAGACTTGAAAGAGAAACGTTAATCGAGGCAGTAGTAAGAGATTTGCCGATAGCCGAAGAGGAAGCACGCAAAGAACAAACACAAGCATTACGAAGAAAAAGGAATATGCTAGCATACAAGAATTTAGAATAACCAAAACATGAGAGATAAACAGTCGACCGAGTCAACATATCTAAACGTGTAAAACTCGCTACAGATACATTATCATCTCAATAAAATGTCTACACCTATATCATATATTATTAAGCCTATGCATGCTAACACCTCAAACTAGGTGTTGAAGACGACAGAATGCGCCTACGGAGCGAGCATTAACGCTTACCGAAACGGTCCTTATGTGAACTCTTTAACGGCGAACGCTTTAAACGAGATTCAGACCATGAAAAGGGCGAAGTAGGTATTGGAGGGCACAGAATCCCATCGTCCCGAGAACTGACCCGGTTCCCTGGCAGCGGACGTTTCCAACTGTCGCAGGGCAGTCCTAGGCTCGGGCTACGTACAGACGAGGGCACCAACACCTTACTTCTAACAGGGAACGCGAAAATGAGCGCACACTGGAGGGATTCAGAACGTTCCCGTCACGAACTAAGTTCAAATTGTATTAGAACTAAAAATAGGTTAATGTTCTAAAAGGCGGAGCTACAATGGAAGTAAATACTAGCCTACAAAAATGCCTAGTCTGAGTAGGGATAGCCTGACAGGTTTAAGCCCTGATCTAACTAATTGCTTTTGCAATCTATTAGTTCCAGTCTTCCTATATCTGACATATTCAGGCATAAATTTCTCAGAACAATTCCCTACATTCTTCACATCTAGTAGTTCCAAAATCACACCCTGTACCCCTGCCAGTACAAAGGAATGTTGATAAACTTCCAATTTCACCATCCTGGTTACACCAAAACATTCCTACATAGCCTGATGTTATTGGTTTTACTTCTGGTGGAAGATATCCTAGGAAAATGAAATTACAATACCGTAAACAGGTGTAAAACAGCCAAACTTCATAGAATACCAACAATTGCCTAGCCACAATGGCAGCAAGGAGAATTCTGACAAGAGCTAAAACATTCGAAACACACCTGGTGGAGAACAGGTAAACTAGACAGTCATCCGGGCAGCCATTCAATTTTTTTGTTTGAATGCCGACTCGCTAATCGGTGGGGAGATATAGCTAAATTTAACAGTAGGTAAGAATCATCTCAAATAAAGTGTATTAGTGTAAAAGGGTACAAGAAATACTGTACATACATGTACATACATATGTAGTAAATTGTGGAACCTTACCTTTCGAGTGAGGCGATGTCCGAAAGTGGCGACAAAGGAGGAGGACAAACAGCAGAAAACATGAACACTTAACTTTACGAAACATGAAAAAATGGCAGAAAACATGAACACTAAACTTTACAAAACACATTAATAAATGACAGAAAACATTAATACTTAACTTTACGAAAAACTTGAGATTAAATTTCTTTCTTTGCCTTTGCCTGATCTTCTAATTTTTTTTTCTTCCTTTTTACTTTTATGTTTTTTTAAAAAATTTCAATTTCTTTACCACTTTCAACTTTCTGTTATATCGTATCACTTGGACCTTCCTGTTGCTTACTACTTCCGGTCTCTTTAAAAAATAACTATCCAAGGAAGATTGCTTCTGCCTGCTTTTAAAAATGTTCCTGAAATGGACTCGGGAAACAAACGTCATCGAACTGCGCAAGCATACGACCTGTGTAAGCCTTTTCGGGGTGTCTCTTTTCTACAAATGATTGCACTTTATGAAAAGCAGCTAGAGCATCCTTAATTTCGCTGCTGCTAGAGAACTCTTCTTGAACGACGTTATGTTGCATGGCCTCCAACTCCTTCAGTTCATCCATCGTATGCTCCTCTTGGTGCTCCTGGATAAGGTCACTGATGTCGTCCTCATCGACAACCAGCCCCATGGACTTGCTGAGTGCAACGATCTCATCAAGATCTGGTTGCAAAACAGTTTCAGGATCGTCAACGGTTTCTGAATCTGCATCAGCTTCACCCTCGTTGAATCCCTTGAAGTCTCGGGCGGATATGGCATCAGGCCAGAGTTTCCTCCATGAAGAATTCAAGGTTTGCCTCGAAACCTGCCAAGCTTGATCGATGAGTCAGATGCATATGACGATATCGAAATGCTCCTTCCAAAATTCACGCAGGTTGAGGTTTATGGTATCGGTGATGTCGAAACATCTCTTGAAAAGATGTTTTGTATACAGCTTCTTGAAGTTCGATATCACTTGCTGGTCCATGGGCTGGAGGAGAGGGGTGGTGTTAGGCAGAAGATAAAGAACCTTGATGAAAGAATACTCCGCTAGGATATCTTCCTCGAGGCCAGGAGGGTGAGTAGGGACATTGTCCAACACCAGCAGACATTTCAGAGGGAGGTACTTCTCTTCCAAGAATTTCTTCACTGGCGGGTCGAAACACAGATTTACCCACTTGATGAGCAAGTCTCGTTACCCAGGCTTTTGCATTAGCCCTCCACATCACCGGAAGCTTCTCCTTTATCACTTTTTGGGCCTTGAAGGCTCGAGGAGTCTCAAAATGATAGACAAGTAGGGGCTTCACCTTACAATCCCCACTGGCATTAGAACAAAGTGCAAGCGTAAGCCTGTCTTTCATAGGCTTATGCCCGGGTAGCTTCTTCTCTTCCTCCGTGATGTACTTCCGACGAGGCATTTTTTTCCAGAAAAGGCCAGTCTCATCACAGTTGAAGACTGTAGCCTTCTTTGATTGTCATCTTGTAGAACATCCTTAATAAAGGCTTCGGCCGCTTTAGCGTCCAAGCTGGCAGCCTATCCATGCCGCACCACCGAATGGATCAGTCCGCTTACAAAATTTATCAAACCAACCCCAAGAAGCCTTGAAGTCTGGGGCTGACTTCAATGTCCCTTCAGGACTTGAAATTAAATTTCTTTCTTTTGCCTTTTCTGATTTTTAATTTTTTTTCTTCCTTTTTACTTAGCATTTTTTTTTTTTTAATTTCAATTTCTTCACCACTTTCATTTTCTGTTTTTTCGTATCACTTGGACCTTCCTGTTTGCTTACTACTACAGGTCTCTTTAAAAATAACTATCCAGGAAGATTGCTTCTGCCTGCTTTTAAAAATGTTCCTGAAACGACTTAGGCAAATGTCATCAAACTGCGCAAGCATACGACCTGTGTAAGCCTTTTCGGGGTGTCTCCTTTCTACAAATGATTGCACCTTATGAAAAGCAGCTAGAGCATCCTTAATTTCTGCCGTTGTCAAAGGGTCCTCCTCCTCGCCGCTGCTAGAGAACTCTTCTTGAACGACGTTATGTTGCATGGCCTCTAACTCCTTCAGGTCATCCGTCGTAAGCTCCTCTTGATGCTCCTGGAGAAGGTCATTGACGTTGTCCTCGTCGACGACCAGTCCCATAGACTTGCTTGAGCGCAACAATCTCATCAAGATCTGGTTGCGAAACAGTTTCAGAGTAAGGTTGAATAGACAAAGTTGGCAGTTTTCGACACAATTTTATTACAAAAATAATCTATTCAAGTTGAAAAAATAGACAGTTCCCATATATTCACCAAAGGGGTCCCAATACAAGAACTAACACATCTAAAGTGATAATGACCAAGTCATTTCAAATATGAAACAGATGCACCTCAATAAATCTATCTTAAGCACATATCTTAAAACTATTAACGAGCTTGATCAGAGGAGAGTGTTGCAATCAACTACTTTACTGAGCTGCACCCTGGGGAAGAATGTTCTTCGTAGGGGGTGCTGGCCCACTTTACAGCTTGGTGACGCACATCTATGTTATCATCATGAATTCAAAATGACAAATCTATATTGCAATCAAGGGTTGATTGAAGTTTCATCGATTAAATTAATTTTCTACGCATTCTCCCGGATTCGCTATAATTTCTGCGTTTTCACCTTGGGCGGTTCTTTTGTTTCTTATACTGAATACATCAGAAAAATTTTGATTCATTATTTACAGAAAGGTTATCTTTTATTAGTTTAATTCATCCTCTTCCCCTCTGATCAATTTGGTTCACCGCACCCTTTTAGTTGCATTCGTTATTTTTGTTACTCACATAGCCACATCACCAACCCATTGACATTCTTCTTCTTGCTAAATAACCTGACGTTGTGGAAGGTTTGTCGTTAAAAAGGGGGATACTACCTTTTTCGTGTTACAGTGGTACCTCGAGATACGAAAGGCTCAACTTACGAAAAACTCGAGAGATGTTTCGACATCACTGATACCACAAACCTCACCTTGCGTGAATTTTGGAAGGAGCATTTCAATATCGTAATATGCATCCGACTCATCGACCAAGCTTGGCAGGAAGTTTCGAGGCAAACCTTGAATTCCTCGTGGAGGAAACTCTGGCCTGATGCCGTATCCGCCCGAGACTTCGAGGGATTCAACATGGATGAAGCTGGTGCTGCAGATTCAGAAACAGTTGACGATCCTGAAACTGTTTCGCAACCAGATCTTGACGAGATCGTTGCACTTGGCAAGTCCATGAGGCTGGTCGTCGACAAGGACGACATCAATGACCTTCTCGAGGAGCACCAAGAGGAGCTTACGACAGATGACCTGAAGGAGTTGGAGGCCATGCAACATAACATCATTCAAGAGGAGTTCTGTAGCAGCGGCGAGGAGGAGGACGAGGACTCTATGACAATGGCAGAAATTAAGGATGCTCTAGCTGGTTTTCATAATGTGCAATCATTTGTAGAAAAGAGACACGAAAAGGCTTACACAGGCCGTATGCTTGCACAGTTCGATGATGTTTGCCTGAGTCGTTTCAGGAACATTGTTAAAAGCAGGCAGAAGCAATCTTCCTTGGATAGTTATTTTTTAAAGAGGCTTTTAGTAGGAGTACTAAGCAAAAAGGAAGAACCAAGTGATACTAAAAAACAGAAAGTTGAAAGTGGTGAAGAGTTGAAATTTTAATATATAAAAAAAATGTAAAGTATAAAAAGGCAAAAAAAAATGTAAAAATAAAAAAAAATAAACAAAACAAAAATTTTAATTTTACGTTTTTTGTAAAGTTAAGCGTTACAGTTTTGCTAATGTGTTTCGTAAAGTTTAGTTTATGTTTTCCTTACATTTTTTTATGTTTCGTGAAGTTAAGTGTACGCACGTATCTGCCGTTTGTCCTCCTCCTCTGTCGCCACTTTCGGAGATAGCCTCACTCGAAAGGTAAGCTTTCCACACATTTTACCTACATACGTATGTATGTACGTACAGTATTTCTTGTATACCATGTACACTAATACACTTTATTTACAGGTATATTAGTAGTATGTATTAAGTTAGGTATTGAATGGTCCAAATTGTTGTAGTATTTCATTGTTTATAGGTCAATTTAGCTTTATTATGAAATTTACTGGGGTGTTTTTTGGAGGGCTTGGAAGGGATTAGCCATTTTACATGTAAAATGCGGTCCAAGATACAAAAGCTCATGATATGACGGCCGCCTCGGAACGGATTAATCTTGTATCTCGAGGTACCACTGTATTACTTTTATCTTTATGGTTTATTAACTTTATGATTTAAATTATCATACCTATCTATTTATCTATCTATCTGACTATCTATATATTTATCTGTCTATCTTTTCTTTCTTATGATACAATGATTTAAAACGAAAATGTTTCGTACCCATGATGAGGGGTACGAATGTGAGTGCAACGAGATGTAGACGAGTATGGGACCTGTTGGTACCGGAGTGCCCCCACCAGTCGTTCGCATCGGTCACAAAGCGCTGTTGTTTCAGTGACTCTTTAGCCGCTGTACATAATATTCTTTCCGGTTAATCATCACCATGGCTACTGCGAAAAAAAGTCAAGCTTGATGTCCGATCATTCAGTCATCATGGACAAACGACTTTGGATTTATTCAGCAGAATAATCGTGCTGTGTGTGCTTTCGGCTGCAAAAATGTTGTGTGCCACACATCGAGTGTTAAACAACACTTTGAAACAAAACACAAGAGGACTTTCAAGGATAGTGCTGACAAGACAGGTGATTAAGAAAGTAATATCCCGCTATGAGAAACAAAGTAATGTGTTAACCCTTAAACGCCAACTAGACGTATTTTACGTCGACATTTTTTGTCTCCCGTGTGCCGACTGGACGTATTTTACGTTGACATACAAAAGTTTTTTTTTTTTTTTTTTTTAAAAATTCGCGGAAAAATACTTTTAGGCCTACCAGCCGAAAACTCTTGAATCACGCGCCTTGGGGGATCCTGGGAGTTCACGAATCAAGGTGTTTGTTTTGTTTACAATCGTTACGCAGGCGCGCAAGCGCGAATTTCTTTCTTGCCGCACTAAAAAGTATCTGTGACACATCTCGGAAATTATTTCGTCACTGACATAATTTTTGTACCATTTTAAATTTAGCCGTTACATGGAGTATTATATATGAAAATGTGCGCATTTTTATGTAAAATACAACAAAAAAATACTCATGATTGTAGCTTCTGTCAGTTTTGAGATATTTTCATATAAATAACGATAAGTGCCAAAATTTCAACCTTCGGTCAAATTTGACTCTACCGAAATGGTTCGAAAAACGCAATTGTAAGCTAAAACTCTTATATTTTAGTAATATTCAATCATTTACCTTAATTTTGCAACTAATTGGAAGTCTCTAGCACAATATTTTGATTTATGGTGAATTTATGAAAAAACTTTTTCCTTACGTCCGCGCGGTAACTCTTCCGAAAAAATCATACATGCGATTGTGGCAATGTTTGCACCATTTTAAAATTAGCCGTTACATAAAGTTTTATATATGGAAATGTGCGCGATTTCATGCACAATACAACTAAAAACAATCCATGGTTGTAGCTTTTATCAATTTTGAAATATTTTCATATAAAATGATGACAAATTTTCAACCTTTGGTCAACTTTGACTCTACCGAAATGGTCTAAAAACGCAATTGTAAGCTAAAACGCTTATATATTAGTAATATTCAATCAATTACCTTCATTTTGCAACAAATTGGAAGTCTCTAGCACAATATTTCGATTTATGGTGAATTTATGAAAAAAAATAACATTTTCTTTACGTCCGTGCGGTAACTCTTCCGAAAAAATCATACGTGCGATTGTGGTAATGTTTGCACCATTTTAAATTAGCCGTTACATACAGTTTTATATATGAAAATGTGCGCAATTTCATGTAAAATACAACAAAAAATAATTGAAGGTTGTAGCTTTTCTCATTTTTGAAATATTTGCATATAAATCACGATAAATAGAAAAAAAACCACGTTCGGTCAACTTTGGCTCTACCGAAATGGTCGAAAAACGCAATTGTAAGCTAAAACTCTTACAGTCTAGTAATATTTAGTCATTTATCTTCATCTTGAAATAAATTCGAAGTCTCTAGCACAATATTTAGATTTATGGTGAATTTAAAAAGAAAACTTTCCTTCCCTCCGCGTGCGGATTCTCCGCCACAAATCTCCGGAATGCGTCCGTCCCATTCTCGGAATATTTGCTCAGTTTCATATTAGGCATTTCATAGAGTTTTCATATGAAAATGTACCCAATTTCATGTAGAATAAAACGAAAAATATTTGAAGGTTGTAGCTTTTCTAATTTCCGAAATAATTGCATATAAAAAAAAATATATAAAAAAATTCGACATTCGGTCAACTTTAACTCGTCAGATATGGTCGAAAACTGCATTTGTAAGCTAATACTCTTACAGTATAGTAATACTCAATCATTTTTCTTCATTTTGAAAGAAATTGGAAGTCTCTAGGACAATATTTAGATTTATGGTGAATTTTGAAAAAATATTTGTTTACGTCCGCGCGTTACGAATTCATGCATTATTTGTGATAATATTTTCTCTGTGTTTGCTTTTATCGTTTTACAATGTGTTATATACAAAATGATCGCAATTTAGTGTGCATTACAACAAAAAAAAAAAAGTAACTTGTTACCTTTCAACCGTTTTGCACACAGCGCGATTTGAATACAATTATATATGAAAATTTCGTTTTTGCGCTATCATATATCGCATTATTTATATATATAATAATGAATAATTTTTTTCATTTCTGATGGTTGCATACTAAACTTCAGCCAGTGACAAAATAAGGAGCCAAAAATGAACTCCTAATCTTGAAAACTAAGCGCACTGTGATTTTTTAAAAAAATATTTTTTCTGCTTCGGCGCTCACTCCGAAACACCTCCGGCACACGGGAGACAATTTTTATTTTACCGCTTTGGCATTTAAGGGTTAAAAAACTTGAGTGGTAGCAAAATGATGAAACTGTGTATTGCTAAGCATGGAGACCCTTTTACTGATGGAGATTTTATAAAAGCACCTTTCCTAGAGTACTCTGAGGTGTTATTTGATGGCATATCAAACAAACACGTTATCATCTCATGGATAAAAGACATGGCTGTCTCAGCTAAAACCGTGGAGAGACGTATTTCTGAAGTGGCTGATAACGTAAGTCAGCAGCAAATGGTTGCTTTAACAAGTGCACCTGTGTTCATTGTGGCCCTGGATGAAAGCGTGGATATCAGTGGCATCCCCCACATGGCTGTTTTTGCCAGGTATAGTGACAAAGAGGTACCCAAGGAGCTGTGTTGTCTTAAACCTATGTATGGCACCACCAAGGGAGAAGACATACTGAAGGCGTTCACTGACCATTTTGAGAACAGAGGGGTAGACATAGGAAAGATTTTTGCCATTACAACAGGGGTGCTCCTGCTATGGCAGGAAAAAAAGGGGGGTTTTACTAAGATGGTTGAGGATAAAATTGGGCACCCCATTCTGAAATTCCACTGCATAGTTCAAGAAAATTTATGTGCCAAGATCTCGAGCTCTGATCTCAACAAGGTGATGGCTACTGTTACAAAAGTAGTAATTTTTCTTGTTGCACACTCTTCTCTTACACACAGGCAGTTTCAAGCTTTCCTTGAAGAGGTGGACAGTGTGAACAAAGATATACCCTTGCACTGCAGTGTTAGGTGTTAAGCTGTGGGAAAGTATTGGAGAGATTTCTGGAATGCTTTGATGAAATCCAAATTTTCTTATCAGAAAAAGGCCAAGATTATCCTGAGCTGTAGGACAGAGATTGGACTGTGAAATTATATTGTTATGATACAATAGTTTTGTACACACTTACCCGGCAGATACAGTGGTCCCCCCCGTATTCGCAGGGGATGCGTACCAGACCCCCCCGCGAATAGTTAGAATCCGCGAATGTTTGGCACCCCCTCCAAAAATGCTCATAAACTCCTATCCTGAACATGCAAACACCAAAGTAACCCTAAAAAGACCATCCTTCATCAAATATACATAAATATCCTATTATGGTTCATATTAATCTTTGAAATATTATTAATACTGTTTTAAAGTAAATCTTACATTTTATGGTTATACATAAATACATACTATGTACGTACTGCATGACTTAGTTACATATGTGAAAATAATTCAGTCCCCCCTTAAGTATTCAGTCATGCACGTTTTTCTTTCATACTGTTACTATTTGAGACATCCATTTTCTTTTTACAAGGGAAACAACTGTATGTGAAATCACAAATACCAAATGTCTACCTAAAATATTATCCTACATCAAATATACAATTGAATTGGTATTATTAATATAATTTTAAAGTCATCTCCGTCATCTTAAACTTTTTACCATTAGAAATATATAAACAGCCAATAGCAGAGAGAGAGAGAAGAGAGACGAGACTGAACGGATTGAGAGACAGAGAGAGAGAGGATTGAGAGAGAGAGAGAGAGACGAGAGAGAGAGAGAGAATAAACTCCCTTACGATTTCAATAGATGGAGGGGATGAACGTCTGTAGGCAACTTTTTTCCCCTCCCATAAATACATATATTTCTCCAGAGAAGAGAGAAAGAGAGGACTGTGCAATTATGTTTGTCTGTCTATCAATTCTTTTGCTGAGAGCAAAAGAAGGAAGAAATAGAAAACACCAAATGTATACCTTATGTAACATCCTGCATCAAATTTACCTTAAATTATTATCATATTACTGTATTAATCTTAGAGATTGTATTAATATAATTTCAAAGTAATCCTAAACATTAGTAGCCTTAAAGGTATAGTATTTAAAAGAGAGAAATGGAATGATTATTGTATTTAAAATACTCACATATGAATTTTGTACTTACAGTTATAGTATTATTATTGGAAAATATTAATGATAAACTTATTACATACATGTCCATGAAAATGATCTCATCTCAGTAAGAGAGAGAGAGAGAAGAGAGAGAGAGAGAGAGAGAGAGAGAGAGAGAGAGAGAGAGATTACATAAAACCATTAAATTCGTTGACCATTGTATGGCATTGTTACTTTCCCAGCTCCGAGCGTCACTGGAGTTATGAGGTAGGGAAATTGATACAGAAAAAGATGAAGGGAAGAATTTTCATTTGAAATTAGTTATCGTATTATTACTACTTCTATTATTATTATTATTATTATTATTATTTGAAAAATAAAATAAACACGTGCATCTACCATAAAAATTCTCTCATCTCAGTAAGAAAGAGGGTTATCCTTACAAGTGAAATATAAAGGTCATTTTCATCTCTTTAAAATACTACCATTATGAATTTTGTAATTACAGTTTCATTATTATTAATAACTGAAATTATCAATAAACATTTTACATACTAGTACCATAAAATTCTTTCATCTCGGTGAGAGAGAGAGAGAGAGGAGAGGAGAGAGGAGAGAGACGAGAGAGAGAAGAGAGAGAGAGAGAGAGACCTTACCTTACAGACCTTACAGTTCGTTCGGGTTGCCCCAGGTCCCTCAGTGTGAGGCGCCCTCTAATGGTCTACCAGAGAGTTGCTAGTACATCTTCCGGTATATTTTGCATCTTCCAATCTTGGATGTCTGGGATGCAGTTTAGATATTTGTCGAGCTTATTCTTAAACACATCTAAGCTCACTCCTGATATATTCCTCAGATGAGCTGGCAACGCATTGAATAGACGCTGCATTATCGATGCTGGTGCGTAGTGGATTAATGTCCTGTGTGCTTTTCCTTATTTTTCCTGGTGGATAGTTTTGGGCACTATTAATCTACCTCTGCTTGCTCTTTCTGATATTTTTAGTTCCATGATATTTTCTGTTTATTCCATTCTATCTGTTTTCCATGCCTGAATTATCATGTAGCGTTCTCTTCTCCTTTCTAGACTATATAATTTTAAGGATTGTAGTCTTTCCAGTAGTCTAGGTCCTTAACTTCTTCTATTCTAGCTGTAAAGGACCTTTTGTACACTCTCTATTTGTGCACTATCCTTTTGATAGTGTGGGTACCATATCATATTGCAATATTCAAGTGGACTACGAACATATGTTTTATAAAGCATAATCATGTGTTAGCTTTTCTTGTTTTGAAGTGCCGTAACAACATTCCCATTTTTTGCTTTACATTTTGCCAACAGAATTGCTATTTGATCATTGTATAACATGTTCCTATTCATCATCACACCAAGGTCTTTAACTGCTTCCTTATTTGTGATTGTCTCATTATTAGGTCCCCTATATGCATATAGCTTTCCTTCTCTGTCTCCATAATTTTATTGAATTCAAATTTATCAGAGTTAAATACCATCCCTATTTTTACCTCTGCCCAATCATATACTTTGTTAAGGTCTCTTTGTAGAGCGTTCCTATCTTCATTACAAGTATTTCTCTACTTATTCTTGTGTCATCAGCGAAACTACTCACTACCAAATTCTTAACATTACTGTCTATGTCTTCAATCATAATAACAAACAATATTGCAGCTAGCACCGTACCTTGTGGCACACCGGATATTACCTTGGTTTCATCCGATTTCTCATCGTTTGCAATAACTATCTGTTTTCTGTTGTGTAAAAATTCTTTTAACCATCTTCCTACTTTATCTACGATATTGTGTTTTCTAATTTTCTTTGCTAATATATTATGGTCTACTTTGTCAAAAGCTTTTGCAAAGTCTAGATAAACCACATCTGTTTCATTTCCGCTTTTCATATTTTTGAATATGTTCTCACGGTGGACTAACAGTTGGGTTTGTGTACTTTTTCCGGGTACGAAACCGTGTTGTCCTATATTAAACAAATTATTTTTTATTAAATGTTTCATAATATTTTTCTTCATTACCCTTTCATACACTTTCATAATATGTGATGTTAGACTCACAGGCCTATAATTACTTGCCTCTAGTCTTGATCCACTTTTGAAAGTAGGGGTGATATATGCTAATTTGTGCTCATCATAAATCTTGCCTGTATCTACACTTTGTCTTAATAATATTGCAAGTGGCTTTGCGATAGAATGAACTACTTTCTTTAACAAAATAGCAGGGACTCCATCCGGCCCTGCAGCAGCTCCATTTATAATTTCATTAATTGCCTGCACAATATCAGCTTCATTAATTTCTATGTCAGCTAAATATTCACTAATTTTCTTCCCTTACTTCTATATCATTATCTTCATTATCTATTCTAGGGGTGAATTCTCTCTTATATCGTTCTGCCAGTATGTTGCAAAATTTCCTTTTTTTCATTCGTTAATCTCCCTTCAATTCTCAGAGGGCCTATTTCTATTCTTCTTTTATTCATCTTCTTCGCATATGAGTATAATAATTTAGTTTGGGGTTTGCTTGATATTTAATAGGGTTTTTTCTTCCAAGTCCCGTTTTTCATTTTCTTTTGATTGTATATCTTTTGTTCTGCATTTTCTATCTTACTTTTAGTTCTATAAACTTTCCATGCATTTTTTTCTTTGCAAGACCTTTTTTCCACTTTCTGATTTTCTGGAAACAAGATCCTTCTGTCTCTTGGTATGCATGAATGATGTTTACTTTTCTTCTTCGGTATATAATTTTTCCACTATTTTCTCCAATATTTTATATAATATCTCCGTATTTACCCTTATGTCATCACTTACGAAAATGTTATCCCAATCTTTGTTTAATTCTTAACAATTAATTTATGACCATTCCATTTTATATTTTTACTGTAGAAGTTGTATTTTCACCATATCCTTCCCACTTTTTCATTTCTTGCTTATCTCTATTTTCACTTGCTTTGGAATGAACTGTTAATTCTATGACATTATGGTCTGAAAGTACTCGCATTATAAACTATTATTTCTTTAACATAATTCATCTCGTTCACAAATACTAGGTCTAAAGTATTTTCCTTTCTGTTGGCAGGTGATTTATTTGTTGAATGTTGTATTTCTAGTAGCATATCTAATAGCTTTTTCAAATTGCTTCTTATCTTCTGCACTACTATTACTCTCTTTTTTATATGTATAAGTACAATCACAATCTCCTATTCGTTCTTTCCATTCTACGAAAGGAAAGTTGAAGTCACCAGATAGGAGAATAGTCCAGTCCTTGTGATTTCTACATATATCATCCAATTTTTCAATTATTAAGTCAAACTCTTTAGTATTAGTTGAGGTCTATATATTACTATGTTCATCAATTTTTCAGATTCAAATTCTACCGCTATTAGTTCACATTCTGAGTTACTATATTTCTCATATATTTTTCCTTGTTTTTTGTCTTTCCCATATATTGCGGTTCCCCCTTGATTCCTATTTTTTCTATCTGATCTATAAGTTTGGAACCCTTTTATTTGATCATCATTCCCAGTCTCTTGGGAATACCAGGTTTCACTTATATTCATTATATCTATTTTCTTTTCATTTTGGGTTAGTTCTTCTAAGTACTCTCTTTTTCTTTTTGAGTTACTCGTAACTAAACCCTGCGCATTCATCACTATGATGTTTTGCGTGTTTTCTCCTTCATTTAATAATGGTAGTAATAAGGATTTTCCCATGTCTCTTTCCTGTTCTGGTATGTTGTTCTTTTTTTCATTTCCAGAAATTCTGACATTAAAAAATCCAACTTTTCCATAATATTTGATCTTCCTTCATCATAATTATTCATTTTGTGTCTGAATCTGCAATTTTCTCCGTTCTGCAATATCCTCTTGCATAATAAATACAGTTATTATCTCTTGAGTAGAATTTCGGAGCTGATGCTTTGAAATTTTTTGCTGACACCTCTGCATATCTCATTGGTGGTTTGCTTTTCTCTTTTACCTGATATTCTTGATTTCTCTCTTTATTTGTTTCTTTCTTATTTTGGATTTTATTACTTGGTTGGTTATTTATTTGATTATGATTCATGGCTACAGGGTGCATATATTTGCATTTTTTGTCGAAACTTACATCCTTTTCCTTCTTTTAGGTTTTTACATATTTTTGGATGCAGATCTCTGCAATCATCCCCATATCCATCTAAGTATGCACATTTACCATATATTTCATAGTTTTGACATATCTTAGGATGTTTGTAGTAACATCTTTCTCCAAATCTGCAATTCCCTCTTTTCAAAAGGTTGCAGATTTGTCTTTCTTGTCTATTTTTTCCTCTTTCCCGTCATTGTGTAGATCTGGGTAGAGCCTCTTCGGGATTTGCTTTTCTGTTGTCATATCGTAATTTATTTCTTCGTAGGTATGCTGCTTTATTGCCTCATATGTAGTATCAATGAGTATCTCTGCATCCATAAACTTTTATCTTGTTCTTTGTTTCCTTATTTTTTTCTGTCATTTCATTTTTATTTACTTCTCTTCCGTTTTCCTCTTCTTCTTTTTCTTCTTCTTCTTCCTCTTCCTCTTCTTCTTCATCCTCAACTATTTGTACATTCAATCTTGAGAGAGAGAGAGAGAGAGAGAAGTGTTTATCTCTCTGCTCTCTCAAAAAATACTTATAACGTTTCCAGCGAAAGGAGGAAGGGAGTTACCACTATGACACACTATCTTGTGTGGCAAGAGAGAGAGAGAGAGAGAGAGAGAGAGAGAAGAGAGAGACCTTACCTTACAGACCTTACATCGTGTTCGGGTTGTCCCCAGGTCCCTCAGTATGAGGCACCTCTAATGTCTACCAGAGTTGCTAGTACATCTTCTGGTATATTTTGCATCTTCCAATCTTGGATGGTCTGGGATGCAGTTTTAGATATTTGTCGAGCTTATTCTTAAACACATCTACGCTCACTCCTGTTATATTCCTCCAGATGAGCTGGCAACGCATTGAACAGACGCTGCATTATCGATGCTGGTGCGTAGTGGGATTAATGTCCTGTGTGCTTTCCTTATTTTTCCTGGTATAGTTTTGGGCACTATTAATCTATCTCTGCTTGCTCTTTCTGATATTTTTAGCTCCATGATGTTTTCAGCTATTCTTCTATCTGTTTCCATGCCTGAATTATCTTGTAGCATTCTCTTCTCCTTTCTAGACTATATAATTTTAAGGATTGTAGTCTTTCCCAGTAGTCAAGGTCCTTAACTTCTTCTATTGTAGCTGTAAAGGACCTTTGTACACTCTCTATTTGTGCAATATCCTTTTGATAGTGTGGGTACCATATCATATTGCAATATTCAAGTGGACTACAAACATATGTTTTATAAAGCATAATCATGTGTTCATCTTTTCTTATTTTGAAGTGCCGTAACAACATTCCCATTTTTGCTTTACATTTTTGCCAATAGAATTGCTATTTGATCGTTGCATAACATGTTCCTATTCATCATCACACCAAGGTCTTTAACTGCTTCCTTATTTGTGATTGTCTCATTATTAGGTCCCCTATATGCATATAGCTTTCCTTCTCTGTCTCCATAGTTTATTGATTCAAATTTATCAGAGTTAAATACCATCCTATTTACCTCTGCCCAATAATATACTTTGTTAAGGTCTCTTTGTAGCACGTTCCTATCTTCATCACAAGTAATTTCTCTACTTATTCTTGTGTCATCAGCAAAACTACTCACTACTGAGTCCTTAACATTACTGTCTATGTCTGCAATCATAATAACAAACAGTAATGCAGCTAACACCGTACCTTGTGGCACACCGGAAATTACTTAGCTTTCACCCGATTTCTCATCGTTTGCAATAACTATCTGTTTTCTGTTGTGTAAAAATTCTTTTAAAACCATCTTCCTACTTATCCACTATATTATGTTTTCTAATTTTCTTCGCTAATATATTATGGTCTACCTTGTCAAAAGCTTTTGCAAAGTCTAGATAAACCACATCTGTTTCTGTCTTTCTGCTTTTCATATTTTTGTATATGTTTTCACGGTGGACTAACAGTTAGGTTTGTGTACTTTTTTTCCGGGTATAGAAACCAAACCATGTTGTCCTATATTAAACAGATTATTTTTTATTAAATGTTTCATAATATTTTTCTTCATTACCCTTTCATAACACTTTTCATAATATGTGATGTTAGAGAGAGAGAGAGAGAGAGAGAGAGAGAGAGAGAGAGAGAGAGTTAACCTTAATTAAAAGTGACATGGATAGATTAGTATTGTATTTCTTTAAAATACTATCACATAATATGAATTTTGTAATTACAGTTATTAATATTATTATTATTATTATTATTATTATTTGAAAGTATTAAAAACAAATAGTACAAGTACTATAAAAATCTCAAGTCTCAGTAAATGAGAGAGAGAGAGGAGAGAGAGAGAGAGAGAGAGAGAGAGAAAAGAGAGAAGAGACGAGAGAGAGAGAGAGGAGAGAGAGGAGAGGTAAATTCATGAGCACTTGATGACAGCAGCACACAGCTCCTTCCCCTTCCTGTCACTTAACTTGATACGTATGACAGTTTTAGTACCTGGAGTTCGAGAAAGATGACTGGGATTTCCTTCATTCTTCCATAATTTTTTAAATTTTATAAGCTAAAATCTTACAAATTCACTATGGTATTTTCTTTAATGAATTGATATTATTGCTGTATAAATTAATATTAATATTTGAAAATAAATTATTTAGTAAATCATTTATTTATCATACAAAAAAAAACATACATCTTTGTAGGAGAGAGAGAGAGAGAGAGAGAGAGAGAGAGAGAGAGAGAGAGAGAGAGAGAGAGAGAGAGAATTATTATTTTTATTATGTGATATCATTTAAACTTATTAAACTTACTAATACAGTATTAATCAAAATTAATATTTGAAAATTAGTAAATAATTTTTCTATCATAAAAATGTATTTAGTCATGAAAATAAACATCAAAATACACTAATTAGTGATCATTTTCGTCGGAAAATTCCGCGAATGGGCGAGTCTGTCCGCGAATAATTTCTAGATAGGTTCCAAAGAAAATCCGCGAATGTGTGAGTCTGCGAATCGGAAGAAACGCGAATACGGGGGGACCACTGTATATACTTAGCTATAGTCTCCGACGTCCCCCGACAGAAATTCAAAATTCGCGGCACACTCTACAGGTAGGTCAGGTGATCTACCCTTCCGCCGCTGGGTAGCGGGACTAGGAACCATTCCCGTTTTCTAATCAGATTTTCTCTTCAAACAATGTTTCCTTGATTTGGCTCTTATTAGCCAATCGTCTAGATAAAGGGATATCCTCACTACCTTCCAAGTGTAGCCATTGAGCGGCCGTTCTTCATGAGCCCCGTGAAAAACTGAGGGGCTGTCGAGAGGCTAAAGCACAAGGCCCTGAACTGGTATACCTTCCCTTGCATCATGAACCTCAGGTACTTCCTCGAGGATGGATGAATCGGCACATGGAAGTAAGCGTCCTGCAGATCCAGGGACACCATCCAGTCCCCTGGACGAAGAGCAGCCAACACCGATGACGTGGTCTCCATGGAGAACTTCCTCTTCTCTACAAAGAAGTTCAGGGCGCTTACATCCAGAACCGGTCTCCATCCCCTGATGACTTCGGGAAGAGGAAGAGGCGGTTGTAGAAGCCCGCAGAGTGAAGGTCGGATACCAGTTCTATAGCCTCTTTTTCCAGCATCTGGTCTACTGCTAGAAAAAGGGCTTGGCTCATGATGGGAACCTTGTACCTGGCCGTTAACTCCCTTGTTGTCGTTAAGGGAGGTCTTGAGAGGAAAAGGAGGAGGTATCCCTTTTGAACTACTGAGAGGGACCAGGTGTCCGCCCCTCTCTGGGTCCAGACATCCGCAAGCTTTAGAAGTCTGGCGCCTACTGTCGTCTGGAGGACTTGCTTGTTACTTTGGGGTTTTGACCGACTTGGAGAAGGGTTTACCTCTCCTGCTGGGTCTTTTGCCCTCCTGAAAGAAGAAGATCTTGGAAGGAGGGCCCCTTCGAAAGGGCTCCTGCACCGAGGGTTTCTCCTTCTTGGCCTTAGAAGAGAAGGCCGGTCGAGTCCTTGCAGACTGAGCAAGCAGATCCTCCGGGTCACCTTGGCTGTAAGAGAGCTTGAGATATCATGGACGATCTTCTTGGGGAAGAGCTGGGAAGAGAGTTGAGAATACAAAAGCGAGGACCTCTGGGCGTGCGACACCGATTATTCAAGAAAGAGCAGTACACCGCTCTTTCTTGACCACTCCTGCTCCAAAAAACAACGATGCAATCTCGCTCGAGCCATCTCTTACGGACTTGTCCATGCAGGACAAAACACTGAGGAGATCTGGCGAAAGAGGCGTCCGGCGTCTGGGTCTTTCTGGCCAAAACTCCCAAGGACCAATCCAGAAAGTTGAAACCTCCAAGACCCAGAACATCCCCTTCAAAAGGTGGTCTAACTCGTTCATTGCCCACGACATCTTAGCGGAATTAAGAGCAGAATGTCTGGTGGCGTCCACCAATGAAGAGAAGTATGAGTTCGCTGATGAAGGAAGTCCCAGGACCCAAAGGTTCTCCAGTCTCATACCAGAACCCCGTACGTCCCGTCAAGCTTGGAAGGAGGGAAGGAAAAGACCGTCTTCCCTGCTTCTCCTTGGAAAGGAGCCACAAACAAACCCAATCCCCTCAGGGCCTTCTTCATAGATATGGTCGGTTTCATCCTGACGCAAGAGGAACCCTTCGCAATTCTGGAGGTAGAAAACAGTGAATGCGGAGAGTGGAGGAGCGGCAGGGCTGAGGGAATCTCCAAACTCTTGTAGCAAGCAAGCTGGTCAGCTTCTTGTAAGCTGAGAACGAGGCAGTCTTGGCAGAGTCGCCATCCGAGCTTTCCTGGTCCTCTTCCAACGAAGAACGAGGAGGGTCCTTAGCAGAGGAGGCGGTCCTGTCAAGGAGAAGAACGCCTACGAGAAGCCTGGCGCCTGTCAGGAGAGGAGAGCACATCAGGAGGGCGACGTCCAGTTGAAGACGAGAGCCTGCTGGAGACGAGGAGCCTGGGAGAAGAAGCGCGCTTACTAGGAGAAGAGAGCTTGCACAACGGAGAGCGCCTATCAGGAGAAGACCGTCTCCCATGAAGAGGGCGCCCACGAGGCTCTTGGCGCCTGCCAAGAGGAGAGCGACTACCAGGAGAAGAGCGCCTGCTAGGAGAGGAGCGCCTGCGAGGCGCTTGGCGCCTGACGAGAGGAGAGTGCCTGCCAGGCGAAAGAGCGCCTGCTGGGAGAGGAGAGCCTGCGAGCTGACTGGCGCTGTCCAGAAAAGAGCGCCTGTTCCGGAGAAGGGCGCCTACCAGGAGAGGAGCGCCTGCGAGGCGACTGGCGCCTGTCCAGAGGAGAGCGGTTGTCAGCAGAAGAGCGCCTGCAAGAAGACTGGCGCCTGAAAGTAGAAGGGCGCCTGCCAGGAGAGTATCACCTCTCGAGAATCACCTCACTCGGGAGAAGAAACAACATCCGGAGAAGAGCGCCTACGAAGCGGAGAGCGCAAGTCGGGAGAAGGGCGCCTGGACTTCTTGATGGGGAGAGAGACGTCCTTCCTCCGACGAGAACTACCGGTCCAGGAGTCAGCGAGGGCCGAAATCTGCGCCTGGAGACCAGCGAGAATACGAGAAGGGGACTTCTCAGGCTCCCTTCCGGAGAAGGGAAGGAAGCCGAGGCAAGCGAGGAGAAGAGCTAACTTGAGATCTCCTGGGTCTCTTCACCTCCAGAGAAGGCTCCTCTGGAAAGAGTTCCGGGCTGGAAGCAAGGGAGCTGCCAGGGCGCCTTTCCAGGCTCTCTTCAAGGGGGCGCGAAGCTTCCGGGGAGCTCCATCCACGCTTCGGCGAGGGCGAGGCAGACGAAGAGAAGCACTGACGTAGAATGTCCTTCTTGAGGCGGTCTGAGGCAGCCTCGGAACACACATCAGGATCTGCCGAAGGGACGCCTGACCGGTGGGGATTCTCCCTAACCTTCCTGTGGCTGTCAACTTTCCTCCTCCACTGGGTCTGGGAGTTTGGAAGAGGTCTAGGCCTGGAAGCGCTACGGAGCCGGTCAGACGCCCCCTCCACAACACTTAAGATCTAATCTAGCTCACAAACACGAGACCTACTCGAGCTGGAGGAAGCCTTACGAACCCTGTCCCTCTCCAACTTCCTCAAGTGGGAAGAAAGAGACTTCCATTCGTCCTCATTTAAACCCTCACATTCTTCACATGGGTTATTAAAAGCACATTCATTCCCCCTACACCTCATACATACAGTGTGAGGATCTACCGATGCTTCGGTAGCCTCACCTTACATATATCCACAGAACACACTCTAAACACAGCAGAAGTTTTCTTAACAGATTCCAAGTCAGACATTGTTCAAAGAAAAATCCAAAGCAAAATCAAATACATCCACGAAAAGCGTATGCCAAGCCAAAAAAGATCCAGTGCGTCACCAATAATCCGTCCCAAAAAAGATCCTAGGCAAGCAAGAGCGAAATCAACTATCAGGAGGAACCAACAACAGGTGTTACCAGTTCCAGCGACAGAGAAAATCTGATTAGAAAACGGGATTGGTTCATACACCCGCCACCCAGCGGCGGGAAGGGTAGACCACCTGACCTACCTGTCACTGTGTGCCGCGAGATTTGGAAAAATTCTGTCGAGAACGTCAGAGACTATGGCTAAGTATATATCGACAGGAAAGTTCAAGTACAAAAATGTTATTGTATTATACAATTAAGTTTGTTCATACATCCTGGCAGATATATATATAGCTGTATTTTCTGACGTCCGACAGAAATTTCAAAACTCGCGGCACACAGTGGGCGGCCAGGTGGTAGTACCCATTCCCGCCGCTGGGAGGCGGATATCAGGAACCATTCCCATTTTGCTATTCATATTTTTTATTAATGTCTCTGTCTCCTGAGGGGAGGAGGGCGGGCACTTTAATTATATATATCTGCCAGGTAAGTATGAACAAACTTAATTGTATAATAACAATAACATTTTGTTCATGCCACTTACCTGACAGATATATATATAGCTGAATCCCACCTTCGGATGGTGGGAAGAGACAGAATAGGATTTTATTAGGAAACTTAAATTAAGTAGATGATATACATCTTGGTTCCTTACCTGTTTGCAAAGTAGACTATGTGATTACTGTCACGTAAGGCTTGCTTTTGCTTAACACAGAGTTGCCAGCCAGGTGGAGACCTGTAGTGCTGGTGCGCTCTGGATGATCTGTCAACGGCTTGTGCGAGACCTCAGCGTGACAAGACCATCGAGGCCATACAAATGAGGGCAACGAAGCAACTGACCACCACCTGACCAACTATTCACAAAAAAAACCCCTTAAAACTAACTAAAGGATGGGAGATCTTCACATAAGACTCACCACAACCTAAAAACACAACAACCTAACCTAAACCTAACTAAGGGATAGGGAAAGAGCTACTTCCGGACCCCAATACTGTGTCCGCAGAAACGTATGGCCCCAGTGCATTACAATCGTCATAAATCGTTCTCACTCCCTTAGGTAATGTGAGGCGAAGACGGAGTTACTCCTCCAAAAGGTGCAATCAAGGATGTCCTTGATTGACATGTTCTTTTGGAAGGCAAGAGAGGTAGCGACGGCTCGAAACTTCGTGCGCTTTTACTCGGAAGAGGCTCAAATCAGTCTTCTTTGGAAAGATGAAGAGCCTCCCGAATGATGTCCCTTAAAAAGAAAGCAACAGCATTCTTCGATAAAGATAACTCTGGTCTCTTCACAGAGCACCAGAGGTTACCTGAGGGACCTCTTACCTCTTTCGTTCTATGCACGTAGAACTTGAGCCTGACTGCACATGACTCTCTATGGTTCTTGGCACCAGACTCTTCTGGTTCCTTGGCCCACCAAACTTGACATACCCTTGATCTCGAAAGTCTTCGGCAAGGGTTCGAAGGATTTTCATCTTCGCCAAGAAAGTTGGGTTCAACGAGCAGACAGCATTGTCCCCTTTGAATCCCATTAACTTGCTAAACGCTTGAATTTCACTAACTCTCTAAGCCGTCGCAAGAGAAGTTAGGAAAAGAGCCTTCCTTGTCAGGTTCGAAGAGACGCTGCTCCTGAAGCGGTTCGAAAGTGCTCGACATAAGAATTTAAGGACTACATCCAGGTTCCATGATGGAGGTCTCATTTGAGGAACCTTCGAGGTCTCGAAAGACTTTAAAAGGTCATGAATGTCCTTGTTGTCAGACAGGTCGAGGCCTCTGTGCCTAAAAACCGCTGACAACATGCTTTTATATCCCTTGATGGTAGGGACCGCTAATTTCTGCACATTCCTGAGAAAGAGCAGAAAATCAGCTATCTGGTTCACAGAGGTCGAGGAAGAGGAAACTCCCTCCTTTTTACACCATGCCCTGAAGGAAGCCCACTTCGATTGGTAAACAGCTCTTGTGGAAGCACGTCTCGCATGTGCGATTGCTCTCGCAGCTGCTTTCGAAAAACCTCTCGCTCTGGCCAAACTTTTCGATAGTCTGAACGCAGTCAGACCCAGAGCGGAGAGGTTTTTGGTGAAACCTTTCGAAGTGAGGCTGTTTGAGTAGATCTTTCTCCAGGGCAATGGTCCTTGGAAAGTCTACAAGGAAAGCATGACCTCTGTGAACCATTCTCTCGCTGGCCCAACATCGGAGCGATCAGGGTTAACCCTCGGTCCCTTCCGAGGCCGCAAACTTCCTCCATGACTTCCCCCAGAATCTTGAATGGTGGGAAGGCGTATAAGTCTAGGCCCGTCCAATTCCAAAGCAAAGCGTCTACCGCGATTGCTTCTGGATCCAGGGACCGGGGAGCAGTAAAGAGTCTCTTGGTCCCTTGACGTTGCGAATAAGTCGACCAGTGGACGTCCCCACAACGTCCACAGGTCTCGACAAACGTCTTCGTTCAAGGTCCATTCCGTCGGTAGGACTTGGTCCCGACGACTGAGAAGGTCTGCCCTGACGTTTTGCACTCCTGCAATGAATCTCGTCAGGATAGTCACCTTTTTTCTCTTTGCCCACAGCAGAATCTCTCTCGCTAGGGAAAACAACGTTCTGGAGTGTGTTCCTCCCTGGTTTTTTTTAAATAAGCGAGTGCTGTGGTATTGTCCGAGTTTATCTGAACAATCTTGTTCTCCAAACTCTTTTCGAAGAACTGCAGGGACAGAAATACTGCTGCCAGTTCTTTGACATTTATATGCCAGGCTACCTGTTCCCCTCTCCAGGAGCCTGACACTTCTTCCCCCCTAGTGTTGCTCCCCATCCTGTGATGGAAGCGTCTGAAAACAACACTAGGTCGGGGCTCAGAAGACTTAGGGACACGCCCTCTTGAGCTTCTGAGGGTCCAAACCACCATCTTAGGTGGTTCTTGATCGGAAGCGATATTCTCAATATGGCATTGAGATCGTCCTTGGCCTTCCACTCGTCCGCAAGGAAAAATTGGAGAGGCCTGATGTGCAGTCTTCCCAAGGAAAAACAAAACCTTTCTAGCGAGGAAATGGTCCCCAGCAGACTCATCATTCCCTCGCCGAGCAAGTCTCTTTCCTTAGAAAGGCTGAGATCTTTTCTAAGCCTAGCCGCTGACGTTCCTGGGACGGAAACGCTCGAAAAAGCCACTGAATCCATCTGAATCCCCAGATACACGATGGACTGTGTTGGGGTCAGATGCGACTTTTCGAGGTTGACCAAAAGTCCCAGGGACTTCGCTAAGGCTAAAGTGAACTGCAAGTCCTTCAGACACTTCTCTCTCGACGACGCTCTGATCAGCCAGTCGTCGAGGTACAGGGAAACTCTTATTCCCGAAGAGTGTAGCCACCTCGCTACGTTCTTCATTACTACTGTGAACACCATCGGAGCCGTGGTCAGTCCGAAGCACATAGCTCTGAACTGCCATACTTTGTTGTCTAAGACAAACCTTAGATACTTTCTTTGAAAGAGGGTGGATCGGATGTGAAAGTACGCGTCCTGCAAGTCTAAGGACACCATCCAGTCGGCCCCGCCCGGTCTCAATCGCAGATCCCACCCAAATGAGGCGTCTCCATCGTGAATTTGTCTTTTCCACGAAAACAAGATGCCTTGCTTACATCTAGAACTGGACGCCAACCAAATGACGACTGCTTCGGTACTAGGAAGATTCTGTTGTAAAAACATGGAGGGACCCCCAGGTCCGCGACTTGTTCCACCGCTCTTTTGTCGATCATCTTGCTGAAGGAGATCGAACAATACTTTCTTCTTTTCTCCCTGATAGGATGGAGAAAGGTCTCTGGGAGTCGTAGAAAGAGGAGGAAGATTTAAAAAGGGGATCTTGTACCCCTGCTCCACGATCTTGAGGGACCAAGAGTCCGTGTCTCTCTCTCTCCACGCTCCCGCAAAAACTTCAGTCTGGCTCCGACTGGTGTCTGAAAGGACATGCTTCTCACTTGGAAGGCTTTGGCTTAAAGGAAGCTCTTCCTCGTGAAAACCCTCTCCCTCGAGGAGCTGCTCTCGAGGGGGGAGCCCCACGAAAGGGCTAACTTTCTTCGGCGGTCGAACCGCAGCTGAAGAGGTTGAAGGTACGGCTGACCGTCTTGTAGACTGGGCCAAAAGGTCCTGAGTTGCCTTCTCTTGTAAGCTGTTCGTCAGGTCCTTTACTAAAGTCTGGGGGAAGAGATGGTTCGAAAGAGGCGAAAACAGCAAATCCGCTTTCTGAGCTGGAGTCAACGAATGAGCTGTGAAGTTGCACAGCAAAGCTCTCTTTTTAATAAAGCCATTCCAAATGAGATACGAGCTCCTCGAACCATCCCTGACGGCTTTGTCCATACATGCTAACACGTTGGACAGCTCCCCAGACTGAGAGATTCTGGGCTTCTCGCTTGCAGATCCAGAACTCCCAAACACCAGTCAAGGAAGTTGAACACTTCCAGCGTCCTGAGCAGACCTTCAAATGATGGTCAGTCTCCGACGAGGTCCAGGTTACCTTAGCAGAGGGTAAAAGCGACCTCCTCTGCAAATCCACTAGGCTGGATGGAGAAATCTCCTTGAGCCGAAGAAGGGATACGAACTCCCACTTCATCTTTTGGTTCTATACCAAATGCCCCCTTTTCCACTAAGTCTAGTTGGAGGCAAGGCGAAGGTCGTCTTGCCTTGATCTCTCCTTCGTACCATCCAATCTTGGAGCTTTTTAAAGGCACGTTTCGTGGAGAGAGAAGTTTTCATCTCTACAAACTCCGGGGTTTTTCCAGTTTTAGATGAAGAAAACTGCGAAGGAGGAGACTTGGGAGCTGCGGGCTGAAATTTGTCTTCAAAAGAAGAACGCAAGAGTCGTACGAGGACTTTATAGTCCGAGATAGACGGGGCTGCAGCAGGTTCCTCTTCAACCGATTCAGCCGAACTACTTAGCTCTCCTTCTTCTCTAAACGGAAGAGGAGACCGTCTGTCAGGAGAGGGCGTCCTAATAATCAGGTCTTGGCTTGATCAAAGGACCCCTATCCTTGCTAGAGGCAGCCTTATTTCGGCTGTCTTCTTTATGACGCTTACTACTCGATGAAGGTAGAGCGTCCTGAGGAGGACGAGCGTCCTCAGCGCCATCCGCAGCCAGTCTCACCTAGCCAGAGAAGCTGTCCTTACGTTCCTTTTTCGCTGGCATACTTGCCTGTGCGCGTAAACTAGCGTCTGGGGGTACGACTTCTTGGTCAGAATCCCCAAAAACGTCTTGAAAGGCGGTCTGAACGTCCTGGCGAGCTTCCTGCCAAGCGTCCTGCCGAGCGTCCTGGTGAGCGTCCTGCCGAGCGTCCTGTCTAGCGTCCTGGCGAGCGTCCTGACGAACGTCCTGCCTAGCGTCCTGCCAAGCGTCCTGGACGAACGTCCTGCCTAGCACTCCTGACGAGCGTCTTGACAAGCGTCCTGACGAGCGTCCTGCCGAACGTCCTCGTACAGAGCGTCCTCCTCAAAAGCGTCCTGACGTAACGTCCTTCTAGAGGAACGAACGAGATCGGCGAATCGCCGAAGGAGAAGCGATCGGCGAACGAGACGAAGTAGAGTGAAGGAGAAGGAGACTGCTTAGTCCTCTTGACAGGCAGTCTAAGGTCCTTTCCTCCTCTTAGGCTCGACTGCTGCTGGGCGAGTCCTCTGAGCCATAAGCGAGGATAGCTGGTCCTGAAGGGACAAAAGAATGTTCTTCGTTGGGGAAGAATGAACAGAGGAAGCAGGACTGATCCTGTGAGAAGACGAGGGGCGAGGGGACGCCTCCTTCCTTCTCACAGGTACAGCTACCTGCTTCTCAGGTATACGCGCCTGTGCACGCAACCCAGCGTCCTCATCTGAGGAGATCCTACCTCTTTTCTGAGGCGGAAACGCGTCATACGCGTCCTCCGACGAAAGTGGCGAAAGAGGACGTGAAGCGTCCTCCGCACGAAACGTCCTTTTCAAAGGACGAGAGTCTCTCCGAGCGCTCCACCCCCTTGCGCGCGGGGAGGACGCTTCGGAGGACGAAAAGCACTCTTCAGGACGCGCGCTCGTGCGCGCTCCTTGGCAGCCTGGGTCTTTGCTACAGGGCCTGCGGAAGGGACGCCAGATCGGTGGGAAGCCCCCGTAACCCTCTTGCGGCTTTCGACATACCTATCCCTGGGTCTTGGGAGTCTGATAGAGGTCTAGGCCTAGAGGCATTATGGGGCCGATCTGACGCCCCTCCACAACACTGGGGGCACGATCACACACTTGCACCGAGCCAGTTTCTAAGGCTTTCACTTTGGTCTCCAGAGTGCGAAGAGACTCCAAAATCAGAGAGAGAGCATTCGCTTCTCCCGACACAGAATCAGAGCCCGAAGGCAACACAGGTTTAGGGGTTGTAAACACTACAGGTGTTAATGCAGGAGAGATGTTAGCCTTACCTTTGGTAGAACCACTCCTGGAGGAAGACCTCCTGATCCTATCGCGCTCCAATTTAAGGCGATAGGACTCATATATCTCCAATCATCATCGGTCAATTTCTCACATTCATTGCACCGATTATCAATCAAACAATTAAGCCCCCTACAACTCATACATACTGTGTGGGGTCTACCGATGCTTTCGGTAGCCCTCACCTTACAATCAGCCCTATCACACACTCTGAAAAACTCACAACACTTGATCCAGACATATCTTATATAGAAAAGTCAATCCAAAATCAAAAAACGGTCCACTATCGCGCATGCCAATTCAACAATCCAATTCAATACCAACAAAAAATCAATCAGATACTTAAAACGCGAGTCAAATTCCAAAAAATCCTGAGCAGAGGTCTGTAAACAGTTGTTTTAATCCGACCGGCGACAGAAAAAAATATGAATAGAAAATGGAATGGTTCCTGATATCCGCCTCCCAGCGGCGGGAATGGGTACTACCACCTGGCCGACCCACTGCGTGCCGCCGAGTTTTGAAATTTCTGTCGGACGTCAGAAAATACAGCTATATATATATCTGTCAGGTAAGTGGCGTGAACAAAACATGTAATATGGGGTAAGCAAGGCACCCTTGCCACCAACCCTTAACACATAAAAGTAGAAAGGCTATCACAAAAAGAGGGTTGTATATTAATTATTAGTCATTTAATTATTAACAACTCAAACACAATACAGGTAGTCCCCCCACCCCGGGTTACAACCGGGTTCCGTTCTTGAGACACGTTGTAAGCCAAAAGAACGTCTAGAAGCCGGAACATTGTCAAAAATCCCAAGAAAACCTTACTTTTAATGCTTTGGATGCATTAAAAACTATGTAAACTGCATTCTTATTGCATTTTTCATAAAAAAAAGACCTTCAAATATTGATTATTCTGTATTTTTGGAGTCGTATTTCTTCTGCCAGAGTAGCGTTGTAAGCGGCGTAACCCTGGAACATGCATCGTTAACCTGGAACTAATTTCTGATAAATTTAATTGAAAAGCGTTGTAACCTCGGAGCACCGTAAGCCGAACCGTCGTAAGCCGGGGACTGCCTGTATATCAATTCAAAATAATAAAAGAAAGATCCCATCAGGAAAATCGTGATTAACGGCTAGTCAGCAAGCTCACACAAATATACGTCTTCATTGGCAGATGGCCGAAAACAAAGTGGAGTGTTTACATCCTGGCAAGCGGGCCTACCTGCCTAACAGACGATAGTTACTGCCTAACCACCTTGTTCAAGAATTTAACGGCTGTATCCCAGCCTACGCTGAAAGTAATTCCTAATGTAAAGGACCAAGGGTTTGTATATCATGTAGGAGCAAAGGAATGTTATTATTGAACTAAAGGAATGGCTAACACTGGCTCGGTGTTTGTCACTTGCTTAATTGTAAGATAGCTACAGCAGGAGATGCTGCCTCTGGTGGTGCTCAACTTAACCTGTAGTGGCGCGGTAGTGAGCCGGGAGTCGCCTCTACATCGGTGGAAGTCTTACAACAGGGAATATGCCTGACTGCTGACAAGACTTAAGATAAGATATTCATGCCCTTGCCCTGAGCGCAGTACCATAACAACAAGACCTGAGAGTAAACCTGTCACCATAACACCATTACACAAATTCAGGATAAAAAAAATACTAATCAACCAACGAACTGGTGGGTCCTCCAGGTACCAGGTAACCCCAGGCTCCCCATAACTCGACATCCTTAACACAAAGAAAGGATATAGGCGAGGGATCATGTCTCTCCTTTGCTTCCTCACCCAATACCATGCCAGCCACTTCCAAAGGGCCAAGGGTACTGCAACTTTCAAACTCTTTTTCTACTTCTTTCAAATAATGTGACACAAATATAGACTTACACCTCCAATAAGTTGATTGAAGGATCACAGAGTGTGACAAGCTATGCTTGAAGGAGAGAGAGGTGGCCACAGCTCTGACCTCATGCACTCTCACTTTAAGCAACAGAAACGTTTCCTCCTGTATCCCGGAATGAGCTTCGGATATTAGGTCTCTAATAAAGAACGAGAGGATAGTGGCTGAGAGGGATTCTTGACAGAACACCAGAGGTTACTTGAGGATCCCCTGATCTTCTCTGTTCTATCCAGTTAATACCTTAGTGCTCTGCCTGGGCAGAGAGTTCTTTCCTCTTTGTCCAAGCCCAGGTTACCTGTTAAGTTCCTTACATGAAAAGAGCAGGGCCAAGCTTACTACAATCCTCATTCTTGGCTAGGAAGCCCAAGGTGAAAGAGCAGACAGCATCGCCTTGAGAGTTAAGTATATCTTAGTTTAACCAGACCACTGAGCTGATTAAAAGTTCTCCTAGGACTGAGCCAAAGGATTAGCTATTTTTACGTGGCTAAGAACCAATTGCTTACTTAGCAATGGGATCTACAGCTTATTGTGGGATCAGAATCACATCGAGAAATCAATTTCTATCACCAGAAATAAACTTCTCAGATTCTTTGTTGCCAAGCCGGGAATCGAACCCAGACCCCAAGATCGGTAGTCGAGCACGTTACATACTCGTCCAATCAGGAACTACTTGCCTTGAGAGAATCTGACTCTTTTATCAATAACGTGTAGCTCGCTCATGCGTTAAGCCGTGGCTAAGGTTAACAAGAACAAAGTTTTAAGTAAAACATCCCTGAGAGAGGCAGACTTGAGGGGCTCGAAGGAAGGGCCCGCAAGCCACTTCAGTACTACGTTCAGGTTCCAGGAAACCACTGTTGACTTCTTCTGCTTGGATGTATCAAAAGATTTCAGTAGGTCATGAAGACCTTGATTTGCAGAGATCCAAACTGCAATGCTTAAACACAGAGGAAAGCATGGCCCGGTAACCTTAATCGCCGAAGATGAAAGGTTCTTAGAGGTCCTTAAGTAGAGGAAAAAATCAGATAAGGGCTTCACCCTCTTTTATTATCTTTCAGCCACCAAGACCCTGATTCCTACTGGATGTGTATCAGTAATGCTTCATAAAACTGAGCAGCAGTAGCCAGGATGAATTCCCTGCTCTGCAGAGAGGGTAGTTTTGGGTCTACGATCAACACAAAAAATAAGGAAAAATATTTCTGCATTAGAAGTCTAAGACACCAAAACTTCTCTGAGAATTTGACCACCAGCTCCTCAAAATAAGAAACCAAGAAAATATGCACATGAAGAAAAAGCAACTTAGGAATAAAAAAATATCACCCTGGTAACACAAGGTGACATTTCCTGCTGATTAGGTTCTCCGAAATTAGCAGAAACCTGGTATCTCCTGTTTCTAGATCAGTTGCCACTATAACTCTCCAGGTGTCAAGAAACAATCAATGGTTCCTGTGTACTTGAATGGGCCACATCAAAATATGGCACCATGATAATACTGCCCATAAAGAAAATCAGAAAAGCACGACTGCAGTCCTGGGGAAAACTTTCTTCATTCAAATCCTAAAGAGTATCATCCTCAGATACCAGAGTTTCTGCTTGGAAGTAAGATCCATGTCTAATAGCACGACAGAAAGGTGACAGGCTGCTGCAAAAGCTACCTACCACTAATAATTTCCATCTCAAATACAACATTGCTGGATTTGGACAACAGTACATACCGTTGGCCATGGAAGACATTGGGTAAGAACAGTATCTGGTATCCTGGGCACTGGTCAACACCAAGTGTAATACCAAACCCATAAAGGACTGCAGCTAAGTGCACAATTCCTACCAAATGTGAGTGGAAAATAATACGAGAGAATTTGTTCACTGGAAATTCAACCATGAAAACCCCATCCACAACAGGAACTATGGGCTAGAGGAACAGTACTGAAATCAGACAAAGATAAATATGTTAGAGAAATCAAGCTGACATTGTTGTGAGCAGCATTACTCACAAGAGTGGGCAGATATTAATAATACAGGCATTTGACTGTCCAGTATAGTATATACAGGAAAGTACTTAAACCACAATTCCTGTAGTTACAGAATTTAAGTCCAAAAAAATAGTATCTGAAAGTATAAACACTCATGAAAAAAATGTGGCCTCACTAGCTTAAATTGACCAATAAGCAGAGTAAAGGACAGTTTTGTGATGAAAAATTGTGAGAGTAGCCAATCACAATGGTAAGCCATCAACTTGCTTATAAGGATTAAAAGGGTAAAGGATTCTTAAATACAAGCAGAGCCTTACAGTGAGGATACTTCCTTCATGGGATGAAGCTGACGTCCCCTGGATTGCTGCTGTGCTTGAGGACATAACTGCTTAAATCCAATAGTTTCATGCCTAGCCACAAACAACACAACGCTGAAGAAAACTGTGAATAACTTCAACTGTTACACCAAAAGTACAGTGGTCCCCCCATATTTGTGGGGGGATGAGCACCAGATGCCTTGCCCCCCCGCAAATAGTTAGAACCTGCAAATAGTTGGAACCCCTATAAAAATGCTTAAAACCTCCTATTTTGTTAGTTAAAACTCAAGAAAAAAAAAAAACCCATTAAAATGTTTATACCTGGTTTTTTAGTTTTATCACAAAATTGCAACTTTATGATTAAAAAAAAAAAAAAAAAAAAAAAAAAAAAAAAAGAAATTTGTGTATATTTCTTGTAGAAAAATACAGCGAATTGGAGACTTTTCCGCGAATAATGGGGGGAAATGTTCCAGAGAGAAATCCGCGAATGCGTGAGTCTGCGAATCCGGTGAGAATATGAATACAGGGGATCAGCTGTAATCAATCACCTGTTTCACACAGCAGCGGCCCAGCCAACCAAAAAAATAGTTTCATTACTTAGTGGTAATGGAGTGCTGTACATGGACAAACCAAATGCCATAAAATGCACAGGCAAGGCATATACAAGGGCAGAGATCGAGCTAGCCAGCACAAACACATGCAAGACATAACAACAGCACAGGCAGTTTATGAGGAGGAACACAGACAGTGCATTGGCATATATGTATATCTCTGAGCCATATGCAGTTTACATACAGGCATGAGTGGACAGGTTATTTTAAGGAATAACTCCACATGGAGATATTTATTAATAAATATTTTGACTGCACTAATATAAAAAGAAATGTATTTAATGCAGTACAGGTTGAGATACCATAATTTGAAAAAATTGTAATAATTGCTAAGAAAATTATGATAAAGTACAGTCTTGAAATTTTCTAAGCACTTTATATTAACACTAGCATACAGATAAAGCATCCATACATTTGCATATTGTTTCCCACATGTAGCACTCCACCCTCAAGTGACTTGGCTCTGCCCAACTTGCTTGTGATTTCTCTTTTTTTGTAAAAAATAATTTTTTTTTTTTTTTTTACTTTTTTAATACTCAATGAACTCCCAACATATTAATGAATGCATCTTAAAATAGAAAATTCTGGACCCTTTGGGATGCCACTATGCCATTTTGTTTTAGCAGCAGCAGCAGCTTAGCAACAGAGATATTGTTTATTGATATAAATTTTTGACCAAACAACATACAGAAGTGAATATGATCCAGTACAGTTGAGATAACTTGGAAAATTTATTAATATAATGAAAATAATATGGAAATTTTACGGCCTTTGGTCTATTTTTGTTTTCCTGCACAAAAGTTCAGCAAGATGCAACGTTTACTAGTACCAGCCCCCTTGGATGAGCTTAAAAACAGACAAAAGATGATAAATTTCTCACATTATTTTGATGAATTTCTCAAGATATCGCACCAGTACTGCATCATATACTTTTACTAGAGTTCAGTAAAAAAATATCTAATTAATAAACAATACGCCTATCTCCCCGTAGAGCTCTTCCTTAGGTAATATAACCCGGTGACTGACCTCTTACCTGCTTGGTGCCGTTTACAAATTTTTTTTTCAATTCATGTTGGGAAATAACACTTAATCGGTATATCAATAACAAAGTTGAGTAATCTTACAGGAATACAGTGGTACCTCGACATATGAAAGGCTCAACTTACGAAAAAACTCGAGATACGAAAGCCAATACGAAAAATTTAACGGCCCTACATACGAAAAGTTTTCAAGATACGAAAGGTTTCTGGAAGTCCAAGATTCGCCCGGATAACAATTTTGAAAATCGCGCCGCACGCCGCCATCTTAGTACTAGAGACTCGCCACCAACCTCCTGCTCTCCCATTGGTTTCCTGATCCTAGTCGCGGTCATGAAATCCTTCTCTCCTATTCGCCAGCGTCCTTCCCATCATGCATCTACTATGTACACGTGGTGGAGTGGCTCGGCCACTCGGTACCAGCATTGTTATAGTACGCACGCGGTATTCGTTTTCAAGATCGTCAATGTGTACGTAATATTAAAAAAAAAAGTGACCAAGATCTCCCACATGGGATAGGGGATCAAGGTCTCTCTCATGGGATAACTGGAAACTTTGCAAGGTTGGTAGAATCTCCACTCCCTGCTGAACAGAGGGTGTAGACCAATCATTTACAACATGCATACCAGTATGTACGTATAATCAAGGCACTTCAGTTTATGTTGAAGGTCAGCAGCCGAACATTCAGTACCCAAATCAGTTGCAAAGAGAGCATTTGGTTGAACAGGGTTTTGATGGACACCAGGGTCAACAGAGTCATGAGGTGCAAAAAAAGAACTAAGTGATAAAAAACAGAAAGTTGAAATTCTGTGAAAAAAAAAAAAACTAGTAAAGTAAAAAAAAAAAAAAAGTCAAAAAAAAAAAGTTAAAAAATCAAAAAGAGGAAAAAAAAATGGCAGAAATTAAAGCTGCTTTTCAAAAGTGCAATCATTTGTAGAAGACACCCCTCGAAAAGGCTCACACAGGAACATTGTGAAAAGTAGCAGAGCAATCTTCCTTGGATAGTTACGTATGTAGTATGTACGTATATATTTTTAAAGTGTACATACGTGCATATATATATGTACAAAAGAAAAAAAAAAACGGCAGAAATTAAAGCCGCTTTTCATAAAGTGCAATCATTTGTAGAAGACACCCCCCGAAAAGGCTCACACAGGAACATTGTGAAAAGTAGGCAGAAGCAATCTTCCTTGGATAATTACATATGTACGTAACCTCACTCGAAAGGTAAGCTTCCACATTTTACGTACAGTATATTTCTTGTTACCATGTATACTAATATACACTTATTTACAGTTATATTTTGCATTTTTTTTATATATTTAGGTATTGAATGGTCAAATTGTTGTAGTATTTCATTGTTTATAGGTCAATTTAGCTTTATTATGAAATTTACTGGGGTGTTTTTGGAGGGCTTGGAACGGAGTTAGCCATTTTACATGTAAAATGTGGGTCCAAGATACGAAAACCTCATGGTACGAAGGGCGCCTCGGAATGGATTAATTTCGTATCTCGAGGTACTACTGTACCTAAATGGTTTTTCCTAATAGTTTTGCCGTGTTCTGAAAATACTTGGTTCATCCATTACAACTTCCCTCTAATATCTAACAAAACTGGGGACCAGTGAGATTATATAGGGTTGCCACCCCCTAGAGCTCCTAAAAAAATACAGGACATCTAGCTTGTATAAGAGGAAAAGTTATTCTGGAGCATTTTGAGGCTTTGTGCAGCTAACATGAAGGTGGGGAGGAAGGAACTGTTTCATAACTGATGAGGACTGGAAGATGACTTCTCAAGTTGTCAGTTATCAATGAAGTGACAAGTCTACTTTAGAAATTCAGTATTTACTACAGAAGCAGTCCGCATGGACTGCAAGGAACGTAACCCGTCAATGTATTTCGCCGTGTTTAGGGCTGGCCCTGGGGGTTATTACAGTCCGGGGGTGGGGTCCGTACGTAAAATAGCCTATTACTTAAAATTCTCGTTCAGTAGGTAAAACTGCATATAAAAAACACAACTGCCATAGTCTAGGCCGCTGCGGATAAGTACCCTAGATCTACCTAGAAATTCAAATTACTAAATGAGATGCTGAGACATAAAATGTATGTATGTTATGAACAATAAAAGTTCATACATACTTACCTGGCAGAGATATATACATAGCTATCGACTCCGTCGTCCCCGACAGAAATTCAATTTCGCGGCACTCGCTACAGGTAGGTCAGGTGATCTACCGCCCTGCTCTGGGTAGCAGGACTAGGAACTATTCCCGTTTTCTAATCAGATTCTCTCTTCCACCTGTCTCCTGCGGGGAGGCTGGGTGGGTCTTCAATTGTATATATCTGCCAGGTAAGTATGTATGAAACTTTATTGTATCATAACAATATCATTTTCATACATTCAACTTACCTGTCAGATATATACATAGCTGATTGACACCCTTTGGTAGAGGGCAAGAGACAGCTAACTAACTGACTAGACAGGTAAAACAACATATGTTGTAGGTATAAATAAACCTTAGTTCCTACCTTATTAGATGGAAGACTTCGTGGCTACTGCCCAGGAGTCTGCTTCATCTCAAGAGCCTTAGCGAGATAGTGATCTGTGGCCAAGAGTTCTTGCCGGTCTGTCGATGGGGTCTTATCCACTTACTCGGCAGAGCCTAACTGGCGTTTGTCAAGGGTGCTAATCCGCTTATATGACAACACGCCTTCTTTAAGGAGCACACAACCGATCCCGATCACCGATCCTAACCCGTGTTAGTTCTAAGATTGCCAAGAGTCATCCCAAAACTCTTAGCAAACAACCACAAACTCGAAACTCATACATACAAAAATAAAAAAATTTTGTACCCCTCTAATAGTCAGCTGTCACTCGATTTCCAAATGAAGCGAAGTGAAGGCCGCTAGTGCGACATCTGACACTCCCATGCACAGGAAACACGAGAACACATCCGACAAGAGGGTTACGTACACAATTTAAGGATCGGTGCTCTCTCCTTTACCCAGAACCGTCTGTGCTGACACAAACGGACCTAAAGAAAACATTTCTCATACGTTACTCGCACATCTTTTAAATAATGAGATGCAAATACTGAGTTGCATCTCCAATAGGTTGCGTCCAAAATATTTTTCAGTGACTATTTCTCTGGAACGCAATTGATGTCGCGATTGCCCTTACCTCATGAGCTCTTACTCTTAATAGATTAAAAGAGTCATCTGGGCAGTTCTTATGAGCCTCGGTAATTACACTTATAACAAAGAAGGCCAAGGCATTTTTAGACATAGGTCTCTTGGGGTCTTTTACCGAGCACCAAAGACCATGTTGTGAGCCTCCCAACCGCTTCTTCCTGTCCAGATAGAATTTCAGTGCTCTAACTGGACAAAGTGATCTTTCTATTTCTCTGCCTACTAGGCTAGTAAGTCCTTTTACCTCGAAACTCCTAGGCCAGGGATTCGAAGGGTTCTCGTTTTTGGCAAGAAAAAGAGTCTGGAATGAACAAATAGCAGAATCTTCTTTGAAACCAACTCGTGACTCAAGGGCGTGCAACTCGCTGACCCTTTTAGCCGTAGCCAGAGATAAGAAAAATATACACTTTCTAGTGATATCACGGAATGAAGCCGTATGAGGTGGTTCGAACTTTTCCGAGGATAGAAATTTTAGAACCGACATCTAAGTTCCAGCTCGGAATCCTAGGCTCTACTGACTTGGACGTTTCAAAAGAGCGGATGAGGTCGTGCAAAATCTTTATTATTCGTCAAGTCTAAGCCTCTGTTTCTAAAGACGACGAAAGCATACTTCTGTATCCTTTAATTGTTGGTACAGAGAGATGTGACTTTTCCCTCAGGAAAAGAAGGAAATCCGCAATTTCGGTTACAGAGGTATTGGAAGAGGACAGCTTCTTCGACCTGCACCAGTTTTCTGAAACTTCCCACTTCGAGTTGGTACACTCGCCTAGTAGATGATCTGCGGGCTCTAGCAATTGCGCTTGCCGCCTTGCGAGAAAACCCTCTCGCTCTGACCAATCTTTCGATAGTCGAAAGGCAGTCAGAGCAAGAGCGGGTAGATTTTGATGGTACCTCTCGAAGTGGGGTTGTTTGAGCAGATCTATCCTGTTTGGAAGAGATCTGGGGAAGTCCACTGTCCACTCCATTACCTCCGTGAACCAAATTCGGGATGGCCAATATGGGGCTATCAGAGTCATTCTGGTTCCCTTCGAGGCCACAAACTTTCTGACTACTTCCCCAGAATCTTGAATGGGGGAAAAGGGACATGTCTAGCCCTGACCAGTCCAGGAGAAAGGCGTCTATAGCATAGGCCCTTGGATCCTCTACCAGGGCGCAAAATGTGTCTATCCTTTTGGAGAGAAACGTGGCGAATAGATCTATCTGTGGTTTCCCAAGATACCAAAGGGTCTGACAGACTTCCGAGTGGAGGGTCCATTCTGTAGGAAGGACCTGGAACCATCCTGCTCAGTCTGTCCGCTCTCACGTTCCTCTCCCCTTGCACAAATCTCGTTAGAAGGACCACATTCCTTTGATTTGCCCACATCAGCAGATCTCTTGCCAGTTCGTATAGGGCGAAAGAGTGAGTTCCTCCTTGCTTCTTGACATAAGCCAGAGCGGTCGTATTGTCGGAGTTGATCTAATTTACTTGTTTGTCTCTGACTATCTGCTCGAAGTCCTTAACGCCGAGGTGAATCGCAAAGAGCTCCTTGCAATTTATGTGCCATGACACCTGCTCTTCCGACCAGGTGCCTGACACTTCTTCGGACCCTAGAGTCGCACCCCAACCTGTCTCCGATGCGTCTGAGAACAATGTCAGGTTTGGGTTCCGAACTTCTAAGGATACTCCTCTGTTTTCTTCCAAGGGGTCAACCACCACCTTAACTGTTGTTTTACTTCTAATGAGATCGAAACGTGTCCGAGAGCTGTCCTGTCTTCCAACTCCAACTGCTTCTCAGGAAGTACTGAAGCGGACGGAGATGCAGTCTTCCTAGAGGAAAGAAACTGTTCGAGCGAGGAAAGGGTCCCCAGAAGGCTCAACCATTCCCTCGCTGAAGTACGCTCTTCTCTAAGAAGTTCAATACTGTGGCACAGCCTTTCCTTACTCTCTCTTGAGAAGGAAATACTCGAAAACCCCGAGAATCCATCTGAATCCCCAGATAGACTACGTTCTGGCTGGGGGACCGATCTGGGATTTCTCGAGGTTCACGATTAATCCTAATGTCTTCGTCAAATCCAGGATTGTTGACAGGTCCTCCAGACACTGCTTTTGAGACCTGGCCCTGATGAGCCAGTCGTCCAGGTATAGGGAGACGTTATCCCTTTCATGTGAAGGTGTTTTGACACATTTTTCATTAAGTCTGTGAAGACTTGGGGAGCCGTAGAAAGGCCGAAACACAGGGCCCTGAACTGATAGATCCTTCCCTCGAACATGAAACGAAGGTACTTCCTCGATGAATGGTGAATCGGGACGTGGAAATATGCGTCTTGAAGATCTAGAGACGCCATCCAATCTCCTTGACGGAGAGCTCAAGTACTGAGGCAGACGTTTCCATGCTGAACTTCTGTTGTTGTACGAATTTGTTCAGCGAACTTACATCCAGTACTGGTCTCCATCCCCCCGAGGCTTTCGCTACGAGAAACAAGCGATTGTAAAACCCAGGGGAGCTTTGATCCAGTACCAGCTCTATTGCTCTTTTGTCCACATCTGCTCCCACCATTCTGACGAAGAGTAGCCATCAGAACAGGGTCCTTGTATCTGGCTGACAGTTCCCTCGGTACGTTGTCAAGGGGGGTCTGTCCTTGAATGGGATATAATAACCCTTCTTGATTACTGACATTGACCAAGGGATCGGATCCTATGTCTTCCCATGCTCCCGCAAAGAATTGTAACCTGGCTCCTACAGGTGTCTGGAGGAAAGATTTCTCATTTTCCCTTCTTAAAGGGACGGAAGGCAGATCTTCCCCTTTTTTCAGTTGATTTCCTTCTGACGATAGATCTAGCCTGAGCGCCTCCTCGAAAGGGCTGTTGTTGTTGAGTTGGCTTAGATGCTTTCTTTTCCTCACTAGCCACAGGTCTATTCTTCCTTGAGGATTGCCTCAAAAGATCCTGAGTGGCTTTCTCAGTTAGCGAATGGGCAATGTCCTCTCACCCAAACTGCGAAGGAAATAAAAAATGCTCCGAGAGAGGCGCATACAGCAAGGCGGATCTCTTGTGAAGGAGAGACGGCCTTAGTGAGAAAAGGCACTATGAACCGCTCTCTTCTTTAGTATTCCCGCACCAAAGAGGGAGCACACTTCCGCCGATCCATCTTGAACCGCCTTATCTATTGCATGTAGGATGCTATGCAAAGTTTCAGGGCTTAGTTGTTCTTTTTTATGGGACTTCTTAGCAATGACCCCAAGGGACCAATCTAGGAAGTTAAATACTTCTAAGGTGTGAAAAAGTCCCTTGAGGAGATGGTCCATTTCCGAAAGACCCCATGTTGCTTTTGCTGAATTCAAGGCATGTCTCCTCGACGAGTCCACGAGACTGGAGAAGTCCGATTCAGCTGAAACCAGGCAGAGACAACTCCCATGTTTCTCCCGTTTCGTACCATATGCCTCTCCTGCCCCTTAGTTTAGCGGGAGGCATGCAAAAGATCGTCCTTCCTAACTCCTTCTTAGTCTTGATCCAGGAGTCCCAGCGATTGTAAGGCCCTTTTTCATGGATATGGCCGGCTTCATTTTCAGGAAAGACGCAAGACTTGTGTGCCTTCGTACTTGAAAATAGAGAGCGAGGAGAAGGAGGAGCGGCTGGAGTTAATGCATCTCCATATTCTTCTAAGAGAAGAGCAGAAAGAACTTTGTAATTCGAGAGCCCTTCTCTGTTAGTAGCTTCGTCCTCCGAGACGTCATCTAAATTAATAAAGGATCGGAAGGAGAAGGCTCCCTTCCCTCCTCTGTCTCCTCTCTCGATTTCTTCCTTTCCGAAGAAGAAGCAACTTCTATAAGGAGATGGGCTAGGAGTAACTCTCCTTACGTTTATCATTAGGAGAGTCACGTATCACTGCTCTACGCCTGTTAGACTCCTGTCGGATGTCAAGCTCTTCACGAGGAGAATGCGCCTGGCGTTTAGCAAGAGTATCTCGCTGAGAATACTCTGAGGCCTGGTAGGAGTAACCTGTTTGGAATACTCCTGGCGCCTGACAGTCGTTACACTCTTCGAATACTCCTGCTGTCTGGAAGGTGCATCTCGCTCCAAATACTCCTGGCGCTTGTTAGGAGTATTAAGCTCAGAATACTCCTGGCGCTTGGTAGGCGCATCGCGCTTCGAATACTCCTGGCGCCTGGTAGGAGTAAAAAGTCCAGAATACTCCTGGCGCCTGGGAGGAGTATCGAGGCCAGAGTAATCAAGGCGCTTGGCAGGAGTATCTCTTCCCGAATACTCCTGACCTACGGAAGGCGCATCTAGTTCCGAATACTCCTGATGCTTGGTAGGAGTATCGCTCATGGATGCGCCTTTCGAATAGCAAGTATATTGCGCTTAGCGGGCGCTATACTCCTATCAGGAGTTCTCTCTTCTCCAATAGGCTCTTGTTGATTGGATGAAGATCTGGGCCTAGAACGATCTACAGTAAAGTCTGGCTCTTGGCGCCTACTTGGCGCCTGGCTCCTAGTTGGCGCCTGACGCTTGGTAGGAGTTACTTCCTTTCCCACATCTCGCCTGCCTAACGCACCGCTCCCCCCAGAGATGGCCGCTTGTGCGACAACTCCCCTGGAGGGTTCGTCGCGCCCGACAGGAGATCGGTATTTGGATCTCTTAATAGGAAGCCTGTCATCCTTTTTACGAGTAGGCTCCTTAGAAAGTACTCCTACCAAAGACGCTATTTGCTCCTGTACATTCATCAAAATTCTCCTGGTCGAAGGCTCCCATTCGAATCAGGAGAAGGAGATCTGGAAGGCGCTCGAGAGTCTTTTCCCTTCCAAGGATCTAAATCTTTTCTAGCTTTCTTGATTACCGAAGGCGCCCTCCTCTTCAGAGAAGCGCTCGGGGCTAGAATTAAGCTCAGGTTCTTTCCAGTTCCTTTTAGCGGACGTGAAAGCTTCGATTCCTTCCATCCTCTTCTCGGGGGGAGAAGGCGAACTAGAAGATGAAAAGCACTCACGAAGGACGCTTTTTCTATAGCTGTCCCTGGCAGACTGAGATGATACGATTCTGCCGAAGGGACGCCTGATCGTTGGGGATTCCCCACGACCCCGTAAGGCTTTCGACTTTCCTTCTCCTCTGGGCCAGGGAGCTTGGAAGAGTCTAGGCTGGGAGCGTCGCAGGGACGACCAGACGCCCCCCTCCACTACACTGGGTACACTAACATCACTCGGGAAACCACATTCACTTCTCTTACCTTCTAATGCTTCCATTTTCTCTTGCATTTTTTTGATTTTTTGAAGGGAAGCTCTGAGTTCCGCTATTTCTGAGGCGGAATCAGAGGGATAAACTTGTGAACGGGCTGAAACAGAATGGTCATAATTACGAGAAGAAGAAGAAGCTACGAACTACTAGACATTTTCCGGCTTTGTAAGCCACCTTCCTCTCTCTATCCTTCTCTAACTTCTTCAAGTAAGAAGTCAGATTCTTCCATTCTTGCTCACTCAATCTCTCACACTCGTTACACGTTTTCTCAATTGAGCATTCAACCTTTCTACAACCACTACATGTAGTGTGAGGATCTACCGAAGCTTTCGGAATCCTCACCTTACATCCCTCATTCACACACTCTGAAGCTAACACTAGAATCAGACATATTCACGAAAATCCAAAGCGAAGTCCAAAACCAGTCCACGATAGCGAATGCCAAACAACGATCCAAGTACGTCACCAAAAATCAGGCGAAAGATGATCAAAAGCGTTGTGAAAAAAGAATTCCAGTCAGGAGGTAAGTAACAACAATGATACTACCGGCGACAGAGAGAATCTGATTAGAAAACGGGAATAGTTCCTAGTCCTGCTACCCAGAGCAGGGCGGTAGATCACCTGACCTACCTGTAGCAAGTGCCGCGAAATTTGAATTTCTGTCGGGGACGACGGAGTCGATAGCTATGTATATATCTGACAGGTAAGTTGAATGTATGAAACAATGAAATAATATACATACCTATATGCATACTATATACCATAAGTTTATTTTATTCCTTCAGTGCTGCAAGATTGACTGAAAAATACACCCATGTAATTTTAAAATTGGCTAGGTAATGATGTTCAGACGGTCAAGTACAGAGTACCTACTGATTCAATAAAGGGTGATCTACTAATCTGTATTTTTACAGAACGGGTGGCAACCCGAGACTGAGAAACCCTAAATTTCAGTCAGAGGTGATCCAAGGGACAGCAAGAGGGCAAAGGCTCCCCTTAATCAGTTGCCTAAGGCATCTTTAGTTAGTTTAGCTTATAATGGTTATGTTATTGTCTACAGTGTACCTACCTAGTACTAGGCTAGGTAGGGTAGATCTAGGGTACCTATCCGCGGCGGCCGAGACTATGACAGTTGCGGTTTTTCTATGCAGTTTTACCTACTGAACAAGAATTTTAAGTAATATTTATTTGGACAACTGTAATTAACACCCAGGGGCAAGTACTAAAACATGGCGAAATACATAGGACGCCCCCAATCCCTAGTGGATGTCGTTATCCGCGGTTACGTTTCTTGCAGGGTAATTCTAAAGAATAGTTCTGCATGAACTGCAAGGAACGTAAATGCGGATACACACTAGGATTGGGCGTCCAATGTATTTCGCCGTTTTTAGCACTGGCCCCTGGGGTTAATTACAGTCATCAAATGAATTATTACTTTAAATTCTTGTTCAGTAAGTAATATAATATAAGAAAACGTCAATTGCCATAGTCTAGGCCACCGCGGATGCTTCTGTAGAAATACCCTAGGGAGTACTGATATGATTTGATATTAGGTATTTTGACCATACCTATTGATATTCAATGCAGATATAGAAGGTCTAGTACTATACTAGCTAGTCATTTGATAGGGTTTAGGATACCTTAGCCAGACTTTCCATGACCTAACCTAACCTAACCATGGACACTATGCTCTAACCTGGCTGGAGAAGCTTTCCCCCCGGCCCCCCACCCCCTTGGTCACTTCAAGGAAGTCATGACCCCTCACTGCTTCTATCCTTATTAAAATATGTGGTAGGCCTAGTACGAGGTCTAATGATGGGCTAGTAGCCTGGCTAGCCTAATAGGTGCTTCAGTTGTCATTTCACTTATTTAGACTACTAGCTATAGGGGCGGGGTTACGCCGATGGAAATGAAACTAAAGGAAATTATTTGTTATTTCTACAGCAGTCCGCACGGACTGCAAAGGAACGTGACCGCGGATACGACATCCACTAGGGATTGGGGCGTCCAATGTATCTTGCCGTGTTTAGTACTGGCCCTGGGGGTCAATTACAGTCGTCCGAATAAATATTAGCCTAGTACTTAAAATTCTTGTTCAGTAAGTAAAACTGCAAAGAAAAACCGCAGCTGTCACAGTCTAGGTAGGCCGCCGGGTATTTCTACAGAAGCAATCCGCGGTGGCTTAGACTATGGCAATTGACTGATTCCTATGTTATTTGAGTTACTGTACAAGATTTAAAAGTAATATCATTCGGGCGGCTGTAACTAAGCAGTAATTGAAATTGAAAGTTACATAATAGCCGCACCAAACTCAAAGGAGTATAAAAGTTTAGTTCCAACCAAACGAAAAAAATATTCCTTACAACCCTTGTAAAGCAACTAAAATAACATAGAAAATGTCAATTGCCATAGTCTAAGTCACCGAAGAACGTTCCTATAGGAAGGTACCAAGTATTCGTTACGGTGAAGGCAATGTAAACACAGCCGCCATGTTTAAATTCCCCAACCACCACGGAGCCGAGCCATATGTTCACTAAGGGTGGGGGGGGGGGGGAAGGTGGAAGGTACGAGTTGTCTTAGCAGCACACTGAATAGTAACATACCTGACGCAACTTCGGCGAAAGCCTAACACTCACTTTCCTAAAACATAATAATTAAGAATAATGTTTGGACCTTAGCTAAAGGGTGGAGGGTACAAAGCAGCAGCTGCTTTTAAGAATGCGTGGAGGCGGGTCTTGGGTTCCTCAAAATGCAGCTTGAAATAAGCAACAGCCAAGTACCCGACGAAGTTATACATTCTCCTCCCGTATCTTGGAGTCGACTGAATGGGGGCAAAAGACCTGCTTTCTCAGGAGGCCATGGTCCTGGCAAAAAACCGATTAGTCGATCATAATTACCTGAGTAAAGGCAGAAAAATCTTTGTAACTCATGTAACAATTGTTACTGAAGTTGGCAAAGAGTTCTGGTGAGGGGCTGGGGCGAGCGTAAGTAGATGCAGCAGTGGATGTCATGGCGGCAGATTCAACAGTGTTGGAGTTCTACAGTTTAGGAGGTGGCAGGAGGCCAGACCGTAGAAAACAGGGTGGGAGAGGTGGGGTGGAGTAGTAAAAATGCTTTGATGCTATTGGTTGAGGCAGGGTGGGGCTGAGGTAAATGAACAAGCACTTAACAAGATAAGTTGGCAATGTTAAGGGTAATAAAAGTAAATGGGTAGTTAAGGAACTAAATGTAAATGTGGGATGGGTTCAAAATATGAAATAATACAAATACATATATAACGGGCCCAGGAGGGGGTGGGATTTAAGTCCTGGGTGGTAAATGTGTAAAAGGGCCTATAGTTGTTTTAATAAATACAAAAGACCAACAAAATTAAACATAGGTTAGCATATAACAAAACTAATTAAACTTGTAGGGGATGTTGCCTGACCAGGGGTGGGGTTGGGCCTGCTGTAACCCCCCTTAAAGAACCAAACCAACCTAACATAACCTAACCTAGCAGGGGATGTAACCTTACCTAGTAGGGAACTTAACCTAGTAGGCAATGTTGCCTGACCAGGGGGGATTTGCCCCCTGTACCCCCCTTAAAGGCCTAACCTAACCTAGTAAGGAATGTAACCTAACCTAACCTAGTAGGGAATATTGCCTGACCAGGGGACTTCGCCCTCCGTACCCCCCCCTTAAAGGCCTAACCTAACCTAGTAAGGAATGTAACCTAACCTAGTAGGGAACATTGGCCTGACCAGGGGGGCTTTCGCCCCCCCGTACCCCCCCTTAAAGGCCTAACCTAAAAAACCTAGTAAGGAAAGTAAACCTAACCTTAACTAACCTAGTAGGAAATACTAGGCCTAACCTAACCAAGTAAGGAATGTAACCTAACTAACCTAACCTAGTAGGGAATATTGCCCTGACCAGGGGGGTTTGGGGGGCTTTGCCCCCCCCGTACCCCCCCTTTAAAGGCCTAACCTAACCTAGTAAGGAACGTAACCTAACCTAACCTAGTAGGGAAAATACTAGGCCTAACCAACCAAGTAAGGAATGTAAGCTAACGAACCTAACCTAGTAGGGGAATATTGCCTGACAAGGGGGGCTTCGCCGCCCCCCCCGTACCCCCCCTTAAAGGCCTAACCTAACTAGTAAGGAATGTAAACCTAACCTAGTGGAATTTATTCCTGACCAGGGGGCTTCGCCCCCCCACCCCCCCGTACCCCCCCTTAAAGGGCCTAACCTACCTAGTAAAGGAATGTAACCTAACCACCTAACCTAACCTAACCTAGTAGGGATATTGCCTGAACCAGGGGGGTGGGGGCTTCGCCCCCCCGTTTTACCCCCCCCCTTAAAGGCCTAACCTAACCTAGTAAGGAACGTAACCTAACCTAACCTAGTAGGGAAATACTGGAGGCCAATGTAACCTAGTAAGGAATGTTTAACCTAACCAACCTAAACCCTAGTAGGGAATAATATGCCTGACCAGGGGGGCTTTGCCCCCCCCGTACCCCCCTTAAAGGCCTAACCTAACCTAGTAAGGAATGTAACCTAACCAACCTAACCTAACCTAACCTAGTAGGGAATATTGCCTGACCAGGGGGGCTTCACCCCCCCTGTACCCCCCCTTAAAGGCCTAACCTAACCTAGTAAGGAACGTAACCTACCTAACCTAGTAGGAAATACTAGGCCTAACGTACCTGGTAAGGAATGTAACCTAACCAAACTAACCCTAACCCTAACCTAGTAGGGAACATTGCCTGACCAGGGGGGCTTCGCCCCCCCATACCCCCCTTAAAGGCCTAACCTAACCTAGTAAGGAATGTAACCTAACCTAACCTAGTAGGGAAAAACTAGGCCTAACGTAACCTAGTAAGGAATGTAACCTAACCTAACCTAACCTAGTAGGGAATATTGCCTGACCAGGGGGGCTTCACCCCCCCGTACCCCCCCTTAAAGGCCTAACCTAACCTAGTAAGGAATGTAACCTAACCAACCTAACCTAACCTAACCTAGTAGGGAATTTTGCCTGACCATGGGGGCTTCGCCCCCCGTACCCCCCCTTAAAGGCCTAACCTAACCTAGTAAGGAAGGTAACCTAACTAGTAGGTAACCAAGTAGGGAATGTAACCTAACCAACCCCCCCCCCCCCCCCCCCCGGTATCCACCCTTGAAGAACTAACCAACCTAGCCTAACCGGGTAACCCCCTTCAAGGAAGTAAAACTAGTAGGTAAACCAACATATAACAGACTAAACCCTAAGGGTATGTTGCCTAACGGGGGATGGGATTCGGCCCCCATAGGTAAAATGACATATAACTAAACTTTGATGGTGTGGGAAGTTTTGTAAAAAATGTAAAAAAGTAACCATACATAACTGCATAATAGTAAGGAACTGGAAGGGAGGTGTAAATTGTAATGTCTGTAAAAAGTGTATAATGGAATATATTTAAATGTAGGTTTTATAAAAATAATGGCAAACTATATATTTAAATGTTATATATTTAAATGTAGGTTTTATAATAATAATGGCAAACTTTAATCTAGATATTGGTATCGGTGAGAAATGCATTGTAAATGGTGTAACGTAAAGAGCCAGTCGTGAATACTGGAAAGGGGAGGGATTGACTTGTGTATAAATGATATAGGGAGTGTGTATGTAATATGCAACGCAATGTGCAATTTCACGTAACAGACTAACAGGTAGGTAGGTAGGTATCGAAACGTCCTAAAACTGAGTTCTATATTAACACGTAGGCATTTTTAGGTGTCTGTCCTCAATTATAACATAATATTTCAAGTTATATATGGTGAAATGATTAGGTGGGGATATTTCAAAACAGTTATTATACAAATACTATGGGAAAATGAAAAGGAATAAACACTAGAATTACATAACATGTTTAATAAACAAAATTAGGTAAATGCTTTTTAGTAACTCAACGTATGGTTACAGCCAGGGTTCCCAGATGACACCACTACCAACCAGCCAAAGTCTACCATGAAACCAGCCAAAATCCCGCCAAATGGAAATCCAAACCAACCCAAATAACCGGCAAATATATGTGCGTTATATTTATCTTTATAAATGCATATTTTTTTATCATATATATGCTTGTATAAGCGGCATCATAGTTTTAGTTAGATAATATAACTAATATAAGAATACAGGAAAAAAAAACGAGAAGGAATTGAAATTTTGAATGAGGCTCGTTCTGCTGAAATCCGGCGGCCTGTTTTGTGTGCGTTATATTTATCTTTATAAATGCTATATTTTTATCATATATATGCTTGGTGTGCGTTATATTTATCTTTATAAATGCATATTTTTTTATCTATATATGCTTGTATAGCGGCATCATAGTTTTAGTTTAGATAATGTAAACTAATATAAGAATACAGGAAAAAAAAAAAAAACAAACGAGAATGAATTGAAATTTTGAAATGAGGCTCGTTCTCTGAGAATCCGGCGGCCTGTTTTGTGGTCGTCTGGTGTGTGTGTGATTTTTATTTTAATTCCATCTACATATTTTGCTTAAATGTTACCAGTTTTTACTGAAAACCTATTCAAATTCCCCAGATTTTCCTGAAAACCTTACCTTCAAAATTCCCAATCTGGGAGAGATTCCTCAAACGTGGGATCATTGTTTAGCTCAATAGAAAGTATTTGAAAACCAGCCAAAATACCACTAACCAGCCAAAGTGAATTTTTAACCCACCAAATAGGAAAAAAGCCAATTTGGTGTGAAACTGCCAAATCTGGGAACCCGTACCCACCCCCAATCCTTCACTCAGTCCGGTAGCAACGTAGGGGGGTCATACTGTAACGTGTTTGGCTAAATACATGTATCCCTCCCGTAAATCCCCCATTTCTTTCCTCACTAAGCAGTCTGAGTTTAGGCCAAAAGCTCCCTTACAGTTAGCGCATGCGCAGTAGCATTACGCATGCGTAGTAGGATTCAGTGTTGTGGTAGTAGTAGTAGTAGACGAATAGGATGTGGAACGGCTCCACTATCGCTAGTTTTTGTTATCTCTTATTTCCGCCTGTATTTCGTGTTTTTTTAAAAGTGATAAATGTGGGAAATACCACAATAACACGGCAAAATCCACAAAAGGTGGTTTTCTCACCCCCAACCCCCGTGTTTTCCCACTGGGGGTCCCCCTTACCCGTAGGATTAGAGTTCCCCCGGGTTTTGGTTCCCCCCACCCAAAACCCCGGGTTCCCAATGGGGGAATCCCCCTTCACCGTAGGATAGAGTTAGGGTTTTGTCCCCACCCAAAACCCCGGTTCCCAAATGGGTAATTCACCGTAGGATAGGTTCAAAGGTAAATTAGAGTCGTCCGAATAAATATTACTTCAAATTCTTGTTCAGGAGGTAAAACTGCATAGAAAAACCGCAACTGCCATACTCTGGGCCGCCGCGGATAGGTACACTAGATCTACCCAGAGTTGCATTTTGCCTGTTGCAAAATACCTCAAAGTTACCGCCACTTTCATCTCAGGTGTTACGGCATGACTCCTCTCTGTGCGGTTGGCAATCGCCTCTCTGATCAAGTCAAGTCACATACATGAGGCCACTTTGATCTATTCTATATCTTTTTTTAAACTCACTGTCGTCATACACATCGAATATATCCAGTCTTGGACGAAAATTCCTCGGGCGGCGAACGCGGTGAAGTCTGTGACTACCAGCTATGAGAAACTCCTAAGTACTTAGGAGACCCCTCCACCACTCTTAAATCTTGGCCCGAGATATGAGTACTCATAGCGCGTAAGAGGCTTCGTAAAATTCTCTTAAGAATTTTCATAACTTTAAGAGTGTTTTAATGAGTTAAGAGTACTCTTAAGGATTTGCGAGCTTTGATAAATACGGGCAGGTCTTGATATTTATCAATCTTTTCTCTCTCTGTCTCTTCTACTCTGGTGTCCCATGGTATTGAGACATCAACGAGTGATGCGTTCTTCTAGATTTTGTAAATCAACGTCACGTCTGGTCTACTGGCACGTATCATGTTCCACCTCTCCTGAGGGATACTTTTGAAAGTCGTATCCCTCAGTAGAGGTGGAAACATACATCTTGCTATGTGAACTGTTTCGATAGACTAAGTTTCCAGCCCTGTGATTGGCCTATCAACAGCCGATCAAGAGCGTCGTAAGGGACTGGCTTAGACATCGGCCCACGGTTGATGTGAATCTACTATTATAGCCGGCGGGGATTAGATGTCCTTATGTGCATTTCGCAAAATTGGAACCCTAAAAAATCGATATATAGATATATATATATATATATATATATATATATAATATATAGATGAATACTAGTTTGCAAGCATTATGTATAATGTAGTATATTTGTTTATAATATAAAAAGTATAGTATATTTGTTTATATATTTTTTTAAAGAAGATTCGAAAGATAAAATAAACAAATCGAGTAGGGATGATCAATTTCTTACCGGAAAAGCGAACAAACAGCATCAACCAGATTCCGTCATTCGTAGCCATTTCGTAGAGTCTACCATCCATGCAAAGTTATGACAGTACTTTGCAATTATAATGTTTTTTTTAGTGACTACTGTCATAGCGTTCCAGCAGAGGCAATGTTGAAAATATTGTGGATTTCTCGCGGTTTATCCTAATTTTCGTACTTCATGCTAATTGCAAGTGTAAAGTAGGCCTGAAGTGTACTGAATCTTGGCTAAGTAGCCTTGCTTAATTAAATAAAGATGTACCCTCTGCCTGAATCATGGTGTGATGTTAGCTGACTTGTATAGTCTATACTTGCCCTCCATACCCGGTGAGTAGATCCATAAACTTTGTTTCATTTATCATTTACCTAGTACCTGCCTCCCTGGTAGTACTTATGAGTTGATTCTAATAATTGGTACCTAGATCTAGGGGTTACTTATCCGCGGCGGCCGGTAGATCTAGTGTACCTATCCGCGGCGGCCCAGAGTATGGCAGTTGCGGTTTTTTCTATGCAGTTTTACCTCCTGAACAAGAATTTGAAGTAATATTTATTCGGACGACTCTAATTACCTTGAACTCTATCCTACGGTGAAGGGGGATTCCCATTGGGAATTCCCGGGGTTTTCCGGGGTTTTTGGGGGTGGGGACAAAAACCTAACTCTATCCTACGGTAAGGGGGACCCCCAGTGGGAACCGGGTTTTGGGTGGGAGAAACCACTTGTATGACCGCCGTGTTATTGTGGTATTTCCCACATTTATCACTTTTAAAAACACGAAATACAGGCGGAAATAAGAGATAACAAAACTAGCGATAGTGGAGCCGTTCCACATCGCCATATTCGTCTACTACTACTACTACCACAACACTGAATCCTACTACGCATGCGCTAATGCTACTGCGCATGCGCTAACTGTAAGGGAGCTTTTGGCCTAAACTCAGACTGCTTAGTGAGGAAAGAAATGGGGGTTTTACGGAGGGATACATGTATTTAGCCAAACACGTTACAGTATGAACCCCTACATTGCTACCGGACTGAGTGAAGGATTGGGTGGTACAGGGTTCCCAGATTTGGCAGTTTCTCACCAAATTTGGCTTTTTTTTCCTAATTTGGTGGGTAAAAATTCACTTTGGCTGGTTAGTGGTATTTTGGCTGGTTTTCAAATACTTTCTATTTGAGCTAAACACTGATCCACGTTTGAGGAATCTCTCCCCAGATTGGGAATTTTTGAAGGTAAGGTTTTCAGGAAAAAACAATCTGGGGAATTTGAATAGGTTTTCAGTAAAAAACTTGGTAACATTTAAGCAAAAAATATGTAGATGGAATTAAAATAAAAAATCACACACACACCAGACGACCACAAAACAGGCCGCCGGATTCTCAGAGAACGAGCCTCATTTCAAAATTTCAATTCATTCTCGTTTTTTTTTTCCTGTATTCTTATATTAGTTTACATTATCTAACTAAAACTATGATGCCGCTATACAAGCCATATATATGATAAAAAAATATATGCATTTATAAAGATAAAATATAAACGCACAACAAGCATATTATGATAAAAATAATGCTTTTATAAAGAAAATATAACGCACACAAAACAGGCCGCCGGATTCTCAGAGAACGAGCCTCATTTCAAAATTTCAATTCATTCTCGTTTTTTTTTCCTGTATTCTTATATTAGTTTATATTATATAACTAAAACTATGATGCCGCTATACAAGCATATATATGATAAAAAAATATGCATATTTTTATAAAGATAGATATAACGCACATATATTTGCCGGTTATTTGGGGTTGGTTTGGATTTCCATTTGGCGGGATTTTGGCTGGTTTCATGGTAGACTTTGGCTGGTTGGTAGTGGTGTCATCTGGGAACCCTGGCTGGTAACCATACGTTGAGTTACATAAAAGCATTTACCTAATTTGTTTATTAAACATGTTATGTGAATTCTAGTGTTTATTCCTTTTCATTTTCCCATAGTATTTGTATAATAACTGTTTTGAAATATCCCCACCTATCATTTCACCATATATAACTTGAAATATTATGTTATAATTGAGGACAGACACCTAAAAATGCCTACGTGGTTGATATAGAACTCGTTTTAGGACGTTTCGATACCTACCTACCTACCTGTTACGTGAAATTGCACATTGCGTCGCATATTACATACACACTCCCTATATCATTTATAACACAAGTCAATCCCTCCCCTTTCCAGTATTCACGACTGGCTCTTTACGTTACACCATTTACAATGCATTTCTCACCGATACCAATATCTAGATTAAAGTTTGCCATTATTATTATAAACCTACATTTAAATATATAACATTTAAAATATATAGTTTGCCATTATTTTTATAAAAACCTACATTTAAATATATTCCATTATACACTTTTACAGACATTACAATTTACACCTCCTCCCTTCCAGTTTCCTTACTATTATGCAGTTATGTATGGTTACTTTTTACATTTTACAACACTTCCACACCCATCAAAGTTAGGTTTATATGTCATTTTTACCTACTGGGGGCCGAATCCCATCCCCCGGTTAGGCAACATACCCTTAGTTAGTTTGTTATATGTTGGTTTACCTACTAGTTTTTTACTTCCTTGAAGGGGGTTACCCGGTTAGGCTAGGTTGGTTAGTTCTTCAAGGGTGGATACCGGGGGGGGGGGGGGGGGGGGGGGGGGGGGGGGGGGGGGGGGGGGGGGGGGGGGGGGGTGGGGGGGGGGGGGGGGGGGGTTGTTAGGTTACATTCCCTACTTGGTTACCTACTAGGTTAGGTTACATTCCTTACTAGGTTAGGTTAGGCCTTTAAGGGGGTTATGGGGGGCGAAGCCCCCATGGTCAGGCAAAATTCCCTACTAGGTTATGTTAGGTTAGGTTGGTTAGGTTACATTCCTTACTAGGCTTAGGTTAGGCCTTTAGGGGGGGTGGGGGGTACGGGGGGGCGAAGCCCCCCTGGTCAGGCAATATTCCCTACTAGGTTAGGTTAGGTTAGGTTACATTCCTTACTAGGTTACGTTAGGCCTAGTTTTTCCCTACTAGGTTAGGTTAGGTTACGTTCCTTACTAGGTTAGGTTAGGCGGCCTTTAAGGGGGGTATGGGGGGGCGAAGCCCCCCTGGTCAGGCAATGTTCCCTACTAGGTTAGGTTAGGTTTAGGTTGGTTAGGTTACATTGGCCTTACCAGGTTACGTTAGGCACCTAGTATTCCCTACTAGGTTAGGTTAGGTTACGTTCCTTACTAGGTTTAGGTTAGGCCTTTTAAGGGGGTGGTACAGGGGGGGCGAAGCCCCCTGGTCAGCAATATTCCCTACTAGGTTAGGTTAGGTTAGGTTGGTTAGGTTTACATTCCTTACTAGGTTTAGGTTAGGCCTTTAAGGGGGGGTATGGGGGGGGCAAAGCCCCCTTGGTCAGGCATATTCCCTACTAGTTAGGTTGGTTAGGTTACATTCCTTACTAGGTTTACATTAGGCCTAGTATTTCCCTACTAGGTTAGGTTAGGTTACGTTCCTTACTAGGTTAGGTTAGGCCTTTAAAGGGGGGGGTTAGGGGGGGGCGAAGCCCCCTGGTCAGCAATATTCCCTACTAGTTAGTTAAGGTTAGGTTGGTTAGGTTACATTCCTTACTAGGTTAGGTTAGGCCTTTAAGGGGGGGTACGGGGGGGCGAAGCCCCCTGGTCAGGCAATATTCCCACTAGGTCTAGGTTACATTCCTTACTAGGTTAGTTAGGCCTTTAAGGGGGGTACGGGGGGCGAAGCCCCCCTGGTCAGGGCATATTCCCTACTAGGTTAGGTTAGTTAGGTTACATTTCCTTACTTGGTTAGGTTAGCCTAGTATTTCCCTACTAGGTTAGGTTAGGCCTTTAAGGGGGTTTTAAGGGGGGTACGGGGGGCGAAGCCCCCCTGGTCAGGCAATATTCCCTACTAGGTTAGGTTAGGTTAGGTTGGTTTAGGTTACATTCCTTACTAGGTTAGGTTAGGCCTTTAAGGGGGTACGGGGGTGGGGGGCGAAGCCCCCCTGGTCAGGCAATATTCCCTACTGGTTAGGTTACCATTCCTTACTAGGTTAGGTTAGGCCTTTAAGGGGGGTACGGGGGGCGAAGCCCCCCTGGTCAGGCAATATTCCCTACTAGGTTAGGTTAGTTAGGTTTACATTCCTTACTTGGTTTTAGGTTAGGCCTAGTATTTCCCTACTAGGTTAGGTTAGGTTACGTTCCTTACTAGGTTAGGTTAGGCCTTTAAAGGGGGGGTAGGGGGGCGTGGGGGGGCGAAGCCCCTGGTCAGGCAATATTCCCTACTAGGTTAGGTTAGTTAGGTTACATTCCTTACTTGGTTGGTTAGGCCTAGTATTTCCCTACTAGGTTAGGTTAGGTTACGTTCCTTACTAGGTTAGGTTAGGCCTTTAAGGGGGGGGTACGGGGGGGCGGGGGCAAGCCCCCTGGTCAGGCAATGTTCCCTACTAGGTTAGGTTACATTCCTTACTAGGTTTAGGTTGGCTTAAGGTTTTTGGGTACGGGGGCGAAGTCCCTGGTCAGGCAATATTCCCTACTAGGTTAGGTTAGGTTACCTTCCTTACTAGGTTAGGTTTAGGCCTTTAAGGGGGGGTACAGGGGGCAAATCCCCCCTGGTCAGGCAACATTGCCTACTAGGTTAAGTTCCCTACTAGGTAAGGTTACATCCCCTGCTAGGTTAGGTTATGTTAGGTTGGTTTGGTTCTTTAAGGGGGATTACAGCAGGCCCAACCCCACCCCTGGTCAGGCAACATCCCCTCAAGTTTAATTAGTTTTGTTATATGCTAACCTATTGTTTAATTTGGTCTTTTGTATTTATTAAAACACTATAGGCCCTTTTACACATTTACCACCAGGACTTAAATCCCACCCCCTCCTGGGGCCTGTATATATGTATTTGTATTATTTCATATTTTGAACCCATCCCACATTTACATTTAGTTCCTTAACTACCCATTTACTTTTATTACCCTTAACATTGCCAATTTATCTTGTTAAGTGGCTTGTTCATTTACCTCAGCCCCACCCTGCCTCAACCAATAGCATCAAAGCAGTTTTTACTACTCCACCCACCCTCTCCACCCTGTTTTCTACGGTCTGGCCTCCCTGCACCTCCTAACTGTAGAACTCCAACACTGTTGAATCTGCCGCCATGACATCCACACTGCTGCATCTACTTACGCTCGCCCCAGCCCCTCACCAGAACTCTTTGCCAACTTCATGTAACAATTGTTACATGAGTTACAAAGATTTTTCTGCCTTTTACTCAGGTAATTATGATCGACTAATCGGTTTTTTGCCAGGACCATGGCCTCCTGAGAAAGCAGGTCTTTTGCCCCCATTCAGTCGACTCCAAGATACGGGAGGAGAATGTATAACTTCGTCGGGTACTTGGCTGTTGCTTATTTCAAGCTGCATTTTGAGGAACCCAAGACCCGCCTCCACGCATTCTTAAAAGCAGCTGCTGCTTTGTACCCTCCACCCCTTTAAGCTAAGGTCCAAACATTATTCTTAATTATTATGTTTTAGGAAAGTGAGTGTTAGGCTTTCGCCGAAAGTTGCGTCAAGGTATGTTTACTATTCAGTGGGGTGCTGCTAAGACAACTCGTACCTTCCACCCCCCCCCCCCCCCTCCCCCCCCACCCCCCCCCCCCCCCCCCCCCACCCTTAGTGAACATATGCTCGGCTCCGTGGTGGTTGGGGAATTTAAACATGGCGGCTGTGTTTACATTGCCTTCACCGTAACGAATACTTGGTACCTTCCTATAGGACCGTTCTTCGGTGACTTAGACTATGGCAATTGACATTTTCTATGTTATTTTAGTTGCTTTACAAAGGAAGGGTTGTAAGGAATATTTTTTCGTTTGGTTGGAACTAAACTTTAATATACCTTGAGTTTGGTGCGGCTATTATGTAACTTTCAATTTCAATTACTGCTTAGTTTACAGCCGCCCAAATGGATATTACTTTTTAAATCTTGTACAGTAACTCAAATAACATAGGAATCAGTCAATTGCCATAGTCTAAGCCACCCCCCGCGGATTGCTTCTGTAGAAATACCCAACTCTGCAATGGTGATGACTTTGACCTCTCTAGCCCACAATTAGCAGATTAATTACGCAGACTGTTGATGCTCTTACAGCTCCACGGATGGTTCAATATTTGTGAAGTTCCCAACTAATCCTGTGGAATTCAACGAATACAAGTGGATTTTTCACAAATTGCTGGATTCCCCGGTGTAGTGGGTGTGATTGATGGCACCCATATAAAAATTGTTGCTCCAAAAGATTTTGAAGAAGTTTACGTTAATAGAAAAAACTTTCACAGCATCAATGTACAAGTTGTTTTTGATGCTAATTGCCTAGTGAGGAACATTGTTGCAAAGTGGCCAGGATCTGTTCATGACTCAAGAATTTTACGTGAAAGTGGACTTTGGCGAATATTTGAAGAGGACAGAATACCTGCAGGATGCTATTTGTTAGGGGATAGTTGGTACCCGTGTAAACGCTGGTTGCTGACCCCATACCTAAGGCCTGAGGGACATCATCAAGAAGCTTATAACAGGTAATGCATAGCCTAGTTACATTGTTTACATTTAAGGTTAAGCAGAACGAAATAAAAATGAGAAAGCACGTAGACTATGATAGATAAAGACATCACAGCTAATGCACAACTCACAGGTATGAACGTTCAATGTAATTTTTTGCAAATACTTAGCCTACCTCAACGTTTCTTAAATGCTTCCTTACAGGACGCCTGATAAATTAGAATATTACCTACCAATTGTAATATTCAAGTTCAGCATGCATGGCATAGGCTAGGGAAGCATTTTATGAAACTGTTAAAAGGGGGGCCGGTTCCTGGGTCTAGGTATAAGCTAATAATCAATTCAGTGACAGGTTAGGTAGGTGTTTAGGTTAGGCTAGTGCCCATACTACAAACCTAAAACACCTACCTAGCCTACTGATTGGTTATTTCCTAGTTCGACTTTCATACTTACATTTTAAGTCAAGATAAACAACTTTTCTTCATAATATGCTTCCTTACGCCATGCCTGCTGAACTCAAATATTACCATTTGCAACAAGAAGACTAACTCGGTAATTTTAATATTGTTCACAGGGCTCACAAGAAAACGCGAAGTATCGTGGAAAGAGGGATAGGTCAGCTAAAAAGAAGATTTCAGGTTCTCCATGGCGAAATAAGAGTCGACCCACAAAAGGCAGCTAAGATCATCATGGCATGTGGCATCATGCATAATATATGCAAAGAACGGAACATCCCAATCGAAGATGAAGAGGATGTTGATGACCATAATCATGATGAAGTGTTCCAGCCTGCGCAAGGAGAACCAGTTCCAGATGGTGTACTTTTCAGGGAAAATATTCTCCGCAACCACTTCATGTAAGTCTTTTGTTGCATGTTATTGTATTGTATCGCGTTTTTACGTTGCAGGGAACAAGTGGTTATTGAGGACCTACAGCTTAATGTCTACTCTGAACCATAACAAGAAGTGAAACATGTCATTGTAGTTCCCCCTTCACGTGGGGTAAAAAAAGTTGGTCCTCGTTTAAGGCTAATTCATAGCCTAAGGATTGTAGAAATAGGTTATTAAACATGAAATAAGGAAAGATAATGTTCACATACATTTCTGGAAAGATAAGTGCACTCCTTAGTATAAAAAAATATAGATATGAGGCCTATATCACAAAAAATAAGAGAACTGAAGAAAAATAAACAATTCATCCAGTGACAAAGCATAGCTTGTTACAATCTGAAAGACCAATTTTAAATAATCTCGGATCTTTCACTCTCTCTTTACATTTCTCGGTAGATCTAGTGTACCTATCCGCGGCGGCCCAGAGTATGGCAGTTGCAGTTTTTCTATGCAGTTTTACCTCCTGAGCAAGAATTTGAAGTAATATTTATTCGGACGACTCTAATTTACCTTTGAACTCTATCCTACGGTAAACCGGGGATTCCCATTGGGAACCGGGGTTTTGGGTGGGGACAAAACCCCAACTCTATCCTACGGTAAGGGGGACCCCCAGTGGGAACCGGGGTTTTGGGTGGGGAGAAACCACTTGGGGGGAGATTTTGCCGTGTTATTGTGGTATTTCCCCATTTATCACTTTTAAAACACGAAATACAGGCGGAAATAAGAAATAACAAAACTAGCTATAGTGGAGCCGTTCCACATCCATATTTGTCTACTACCACTACTACCAACAAACAATGAATCCTACTACGCATGCGCTAATGCTACTGCGCATGCGCTAACTGTAAGGGAGCTTTTGGCCTAAACTCGGACTTCTTAGTGAGGAAAGAAATGGGGGTTTACGGGAGGGATATATGTATTTAGCCAAAACACGTTACAGTATGACCCCTACATTGCTACCGGACTGAGTGAAGGATTGGGTGGTAACAGGGTTCCCAGATTTGGCAGTTTCTCGCCAAATTTGGCTTTTTTTCCTAATTTGGTGGGTAAATTCACTTTGGCTGGTTAGTGGTATTTTGGCTGGTTTTCAAACACTTTCTATTTGAGCTAAACCATGATCCCACGTTTGAGGAATCTCTCCCCCAGATTGGGAATTTTTGAAGGTTTTCAGGAAAATCTGGGAATTTGAATAGGTTTTCAGTAAAAACTTGGTAACATTTAAGCAAAATATGTAGATGGAATTAAAATAAAAATCACACACACACCAGATGACCACAAAACAGGCTGCCGGATTCTCAGGGAACGAGCCTCATTTCAAAATTTCAATTCATTCTCAGTTTTTTTTTCCTGCATTCTTATATTAGTTTATATAATCTAACTAAAACTATGATGCCGCATACAAGCATATATATGATAAAAAATATGCATTTATAAAGATAGATATAACGCACATATATTTGCCGGTTATTTGGGTTGGTTTGGATTACCATTTGGCGGGATTTTGGCTGGTTTCATGGTAGACTTTGGCTGGTTTGGTAGTGGTGTCATCTGGGAACCCTGGCTGGTAACCATACGTTGAGTTACATAAAAGCATTTACCTATTTTGTTTATAAACATGTTATGTGAATTCTAGTGTTTATTCCTTTTCATTTTTCCATAGTATTTGTATAATAACTGTTTGAAATATCCCCACCTAATCATTTCACATATATAACTTGAAATATTATGTTTATAATTGAGGACAGACACCTAAAAATGCCTACGTGTTGATATAGAACTCAGTTTTAGGACGTATCGATACCTACCTACCTACCTACCTGTTACGTGAAATTGCACATTGCGTTTGCATATTACATACACACTCCCTATATCATTTATACACAAGTCAATCCCTCCCCTTTCCAGTATTCACGACTGGCTCTTTACGTTACACCATTTACAATGCATTTCTCACCGATACCAATACCTATATTAAAGTTTGCCATTATTATTATAAAACCTACATTTCAATATATAAATTTTTAAATATATAGTTTGCCATTATTCTTATAAAACCTACATTTCAATATATTCCATTATACACTTTTACAGACATTACAATTTCACCTCCCTTCCAGTTTCCTTACTATTACGCAGTTATGTATGGTTACTTTTTACATTTTACAACACTTCCACACCCATCAAAGTTAGGTTTATATGTCATTTTACTACTGGGGGCCAAATCCCATCCCCCGGTTAGGCAACATACCCTTAGGTTCAGTTTGTTATATGTTGGTTTACCTGCTAGTTTTACTTCCTTGAAGGGGGTTACCCGGTTAGGCTAGGTTGGTTAGTTTCTTCAAGGGTGGATACCGGGGGGGGGGGGTCCAAATTCCATTCCCTACTTGGTTACCTACTAGGTTAGGTTTTGGTTAGGTTACATTCCTTACTAGGTTAGGTTAGGACCTTTAAGGGGGTACAGGGGTGAAGCCCCCATGGTCAGGCAATATTCCCTACTAGGTTAGGTTAGGTTAGGTTGGTTAGGTTCATTCCTTACTAGGTTTACGTTAGGCCTTTAAGGGGGGGGGGGGTAACGGGGGGGCGAAACCCCACTGGTCAGGCAATATTCCCTACTAGGTTAGGTAGGTTAGGTTGGTTAGGTTACATTCCTTACTAGGTTACGTTAGGCCTAGTATTTCCCTACTAGGTTAGGGTTAGGTTTACGTTCCTTACTAGGTTAGGTTAGGCCTTTAAGGGGGGGTGGGGGGGTACGGGGGGCGAAGCCCCCCTGGTCAGGCAATGTTTCCCTACTAGGTTGGAGGTTAAGGTTAGGTTGGTTAGGTTACATTCCTTACTAGGTTAGGTTAGGCCTTTAAGGGGGGTACGGGGGGGCGAAGCCCCCCTGGTCAGGCAATATTCCCTACTAGGTTAGGTTAGGTTAGGTTGGTTAGGTTACATTCCTTACTAGGTTAGGTTAGGCCTTTAAGGGGGGGTACGGGGGGGCGAAGCCCACCTGGTCAGGCAATATTCCCTACTAGGTTAGGTTAGGTTAGGTTACATTTCCTTACTAGGTTACGTTAGGCCTAGTATTTCCCTTTACTAGGTTAGGTTAGGTTACGTTCCTTACTAGGTTAGGTTAGGCCTTTAAGGGGGGGTACGGGGGGGCGAAGCCCCCCTGGTCAGGCAATGTTCCCTACTAGGTTAGGTTAGGTTAGGTTGGTTAGGTTACATTCCTTACTAGGTTAGGTTAGGCCTTTAAGGGGGGGTACGGGGGTGGGGGGGCGAAGCCCCCCTGGTCAGGCAATATTTCCCTACTAGTTAGGTTGGTTGGAGGTTACATTCCTTACTAGGTTACGTTATGGCCTAATATTTCCCTACTAGGTTAGGTTAGGTTACGTTCCTTACTATGGTTAGGTTAGGCCTTTAAGGGGGGTTTTAAGGGGGGGTAAACGGGGGGGTTGGGGGGCGAAGCCCCCCTGGTCAGGCAATGTTGCCCTACTGGTTAGGTTAGGTTAGGTTATTACATTCCTTACTAGGTTAGGTTAGGCCTTTAAGGGGGGTGACGGGGGGGCGAAGCCCCCCTGGTCAGGCAATATTCCCTACTAGGTTAGGTTAGGTTAGGTTACATTCCTTACTAGGTTAGGTTAGGTTAGGTTGGTTAGGTTACATTCCTTACTAGGTTACGTTAGGCCTTTACGGGGGGGCGAAGCCCCCCTGGTCAGGTAATGTTCCCTACTAGGTTAGGTTTAGGTTAGGTTTGGCTTAGGTTACATTCCATTAACTAGGTTAGGTTAGGCCTTTAAACTTTTAAGGGGGGGTAACGGGGGGGCGAAGCCCCACCTGGTCATGGCAATATTCCCTACTCAGGTTTAGGTTAGGTTTTAGGTTGGGTTATGGCTTACATTTCCTTACTAGGTTACGTTAGGCCTAGTTATTTCCCTACTAGGTTAGGTTTAGGTTACGTTCCTTACTAGGTTAGGTTAGGCCTTTAAGGGGGGTAACGGGGGGGGCCGAAGCCCCCCTGGTCAGGCGAATATTCCCTACTAGTTAAGGTTAGGTTTACATTCCTTACTAAGGTTAGGTTTTAGGCCTTTAATGGGGGGGTAACGGGGGGGCGGAAGGGCCCCCTGAAGCCCCCCTTCAGGGGCAAATATTCCCTACTAGGGGTTTAAACGGGGGTTAGGGTTATGGTTGGTTTAGGTTTACATTTCCTTACTTCTAGGTTACGTTAGGCCTAGTATTTCCCTACTTAGGTTAGGTTAGGTTAGGCCTTTAAGGGGGGTAAAATCAAGGGGGTCGCAAGACCCCCTGGTCAGGCAACCATTCCCTACTAGGTAGGTTACATTCCTTACTAGGTTTAAGTTAGGCCTTTAAGGGGGGATACTGGGGGCAAAGCCCCCCTGGTCTGGCAACATTGCCTACTAGGTTAAGTTCCCTACTAGGTAAGGTTACATCCCCTGCTATGTTAGGTTATGTTAGGTTGGTTTGGTTCTTTAAGGGGGTTACAGCAGGCCCCAACCCCACCCCTGGTCAAGCAAATCCCCTACAAGTTTATTAGTTTTGTTATATGCTAACCTATGTTTAATTTGGCTTTTGTATTTTATTAAAACAACTATAGGCCCTATTACACATTTACCACCCAGGACTTAAATCCCCACCCCCTCCTGGGCCCGTTATATATGTATTTGTATTATTTCATATTTTGAACCCATCCCACATTTACATTTTAGTTCCTTAACTACCCATTTACTTTTATTACCCTTAACATTGCCAACTTATCTTGTTAAGTGCTTGTTCATTTACCTCAGCCCCACCCTGCCTCAACCAATAGCATCAAAGCATTTTTACTACTCCACCCCACCTCTCCTACCCTGTTTTCTACGGTCTGGCCTCCTGCCACCTCCTAACTGTAGAACTCCAACACTGTTGAATCTGCCGCCATGACATCCACTGCTGCATCTACTTCACGCTCGCCCCAGCCCCTCACCAGGAACTCTTGCCAACTTCATGTAACAATTGTTACATGAGTTTACAAAGATTTTTTTTTTTCTGCCTTTTACTCAGGTAATTATGATCGACTAATCGGTTTTTGCCAGGACCACACGGCCCTCCTGAGAAGCAGGTCTTTGCCCCCATTCAGTCAACTCCAAGATACGGGAGGAGAATGTATAACTTCGTCGGGTACTTGGCTGTTGCTTATTTCAAGCTGCATTTTGAGGAACCCAAGACCCGCCTCCACGCATTCTTAAAAGCAGCTGCTGCTTTGTACCCTCCACCCCTTTAAGGTAAGGTCCAAACATTATTCTTATTATTTGTTTTAGGAAAGTGAGTGTTAGGGCTTTCGCCGAAAGTTGCGCCAAGGTATGTTACTATTCAGTGGGGTGCTGCTAAGACAACTCGTACCTTCCACCTTACCACCGCCCTCCACCCCTGTGCGTTACCCCCCGCCCTCCCCCTTAGTGAACATATGGCTCCGTGGTGGTTGGGGAATTTAAAACATGGCGGCTGTGTTACATCTCCTTCACCGTAACGAATACTTGGTACCTTCCTGTAGGACCTTCTTCGGTGACTTAGACTATGGCAATTGACATTTTCTATGTTATTTTAGTTGCTTTACAAGGGTTGTAAGGAATATTTTTTTCGTTTGGTTGGAACTAAACTTTAATATACCTTTGAGTTTGGTGCGGCTATTATGTAACTTTCAAAGGTCAATTACTGCTTAGTTACAGCCGGCCGAATGGATATTACTTTTAAATCTTGTACAGTAACTCAAATAACATAGGAATCAGTCAATTGCCATAGTCTAAGCCACCGCGGATTGCTTCTGTAGAAATACCCATTTCTCATTGTCTTTTTAATTATATTGTATCTTTGAACTGACTCATTTCTTCTTCAAATCAATACCACTGTTTTCCCTTTTATATCCAAATCAGGAATTGGTGTTACAGGTCCAACAAAACAAAGCCCTCACTGTTTGGAGGCCATCCCCATCTCACTTGTTTATTGTCATTTGAGACTGTTTTACGCGACATGAAGTATACTTGCATTTTAATAAGGGATTTTCATCCTCCAAAATCAAGCACTTTTCCCCCAGTAGTGGTCTTTTTCCCAGTAAAACTGCATAAAACTCATCTTGCTGAATATCAACATAATGGGGAAGCATTCCTGCTAGGTTTTCATGAATGAGTAACCTCTTCATAGTAAGTGATAGAATATCCACATTAGATTCGTCAAATTCTGTTTCTGAACTTAAAATCTCTGCATAGGGCTCATCTAGCTCTGAGTCAGAGTCCTCGAAAATTTTCCTTTTGGTAGGCTTCTTCCTAGACTGCTGCTTAGCTGGTAATTTAAGAAAATACCTTGACGATTGCAGACAATTGTCTGCAATGATGTGTGGCAAGGTGACTATCAAACAAGAGGAGCAGGGACGGATGTGCTTTTTTACCTCACCAGAAGTGTTCAAAAAAATATCTTGGTAATCCATCCATATTCACTTACCCCATATATCATGTTGGGTAAGGAGCCATCACCTTTCCAGCTGCTCATTACACATACTCCTTTCCCTTTGAAAAGAACTAATTGGGGTCCCCATTGCAAGTACCAATCAGCTGAAATGGTTTTGATTTTCCCTCCCAATTACCACCACAAGAAATTTGTATGAATGCTGGTTTGCCAATGCCGTTGAACTGTTTTCCATGTGGAAGCATCCACTAGAAATGGGTTTAATGAGAGAATGCTACATAAAAATAGGTGAAGTAAAAAAAAATGCCCTCGTGGGTAATTAAAGTGAGGCACTGTTTTTGTTTTACCATATTGCCATAGGGACCAAAATGGGGGTAAAAAAAAAACTTCCCCCTCATTGTGGTGATAGACATTTGAATAATCGATAAAGTTACTTAGATTAATTGAAAAATTTGACAACTTGTTAATAAGATCCTTGAGTTTCAAAGGAATCCTAGCTATATATGAAGCATGGCATTGATTTGAAAAAAATATCCAAAATCTGTTTTGTAATGAGACCTTTTTGATTTGACTTCAAATATTCAATATTTATTCTCTGTTATACCTGTAGCCTCTGTTTTTGCACACAGCCTTCCTATGATAATAGAGTGCAAGATGATATACTTTGGGAAAGTGCTGAGTCTTTGGATAGAAAAAATTGGAGGTCACCTTTTTTTTTTACAATACCCCACATAACCCCCTACCTTCTTTTACCCCACTCTATTATACTTGTTTTATGTTCCAATTCAGAGGTTCTTTGAAGAACTTGATTCTATCATTAGGACACCTTTTTTCCCCCTTATACAGTTCACGGTAATGTGAGATAATATAGTTTTATTAAACTAAATGCACTATAGCTACAGATATTTTATTCTTGTTTGCAGGATTGAGGGCTAAAATGTCGGATGGAGGACCAATTTAATGGAAATGGCTATTGCTCCCACTATCAGCAAGCAAGAGACAGAAGTCACGAGCAGCCACCACCAGAGACAGATGCAAAGGAACAAGATTTGGCCTTACATTTAGATGCAAATCTGCCTCCATCTCTCATCTCTTCGACTTCAGCGTCTATCACATCAGCACCTTTAGAAATCACCGCTCCAGGAACCTTTGACTTCGATGTTCCTGGCGCTTCAGGCTTTGCAACCCCTGGCCCTTCAGGCCTTGTATCCCGTCTTCACCACCCCAGTCCGTTCTGTCTCCATCACACAACCTCCAGCACTCCACACTCTTCATCCTGCACTGACTTGACCCCAGAATCTGTTCGGCCATATCCCAAAGCTGCTGCCTGTCCTCTTGTACTAAGAATTTATTCAGTAAAGCCATCATTTTTTATAATGTTTTATTTGACCCTCTAGTACCTTTACAGGCTCCAAAGTAGTTGCTAACTGAAAAAATATGCCTGAAAAATGGGAATCACTACCCCCATAACCTGTACGGCTTTACCTTACAGGGGGGGATGGCGTACAATTTGGAAAAAGTACAGAAATGTTCACATTTCTCTAATTACACATAAGGTTGGCCTTTGTCACTTGGAGAGTAGTTAGCCAAATGTATAAGGTATCTTTTGGTGCCAGTCTGGTTTCAATAATAGAAAAACTTTTTTTTTACAAATATTTATAATTTCGCTGCACGGCTTCACCCCACGTATCTTGCACAAACTGTTGAAGAAATGGATGGCCCATATGGATACCTCGGGTGAGTTTCGACTTACCAAGCTCATCCACTTTGGGATACTTCGGGCCGTAACCGTAAACTTTTTTCCGATGGTACTGCTTATGACTGACTTATTTAGCGATTCTATTTAACAATAATTACACAAAGAGATACAAGGCATGGATATGACTTTCATATAACCTTCAAAAATTGTATATCAAATTTTAATTTGTTTAGTTTTTATCAAACTTTTGTTATGTTTCTTACTGTTTATATTTTTTATTACTTTTTATATCTTTTCACCAACATATTTCTTTTGACTTTTTTTCATATTTTTTTACTTTAGGTAATTATATAAGAAACACCAAGATGGTTTAGTTATTTATTTACAATAAAAAAAAACTTACAATTACTGATATTTACAAAAAAAAAACTACAATTACTGGTATGCAACCTTGCACCAAAAGTGGCTATTTCAAGTGGCCCATATGGACCGTAAAGGTTTAATTCTACAATCTTTGATTTTTTTATTTGATTATGGAATTTAGGGCATAGCCCAAGCACTGGGACCTATAAGGTCATTCAGTGCTGAAATGACAGTATGTGTCGTGAATTTCGAACTGATCATTCGAAATTCCCGCCATCTAACTTCACAAGTGTTGCGTTAAATTGGGGTAAGACTGAGGGATCTCGCGGGCGATTCATTGAACAGAAAGCTGTCCAATACATGACAGTTAAGACGCAATTCCTAAATGCATGGCGGGGAAGGAGCGCGTCTTATAGTAAGGAGGAAGTTATGAATTTTCATTAATAAATATAATTTGCTAATCACTAGTACGAGATAAATTATCTATGTAGAGATTTGGAGCCAAGGACTCCGTAGCCATTCAAGAATTTGCAGATTACGGCCTTCAGCCAGAACTTTGAGTCAATTCCTTGATCCTAAATGATAATGTAACTGTCATATTTCACATTCAGGAGTAAAATAGATTAACCCTTAAACACCGAAGCGGTAAAAAAAAAAACAAAAAAAAAAATTGTCTCCCGTGTGCCGGAGTTGTTTCAGAGTGAGCACGGAAGCAGAAAAAATATTTTTTTCAAAAAAATCACAGAGCGCTTAGTTTTCAAGATTAAGAGTTCATTTTTGGCTCCTTTTTTTTTCATTGCCTGAAGTTTAGTATGCAACCATCAGGAAATGAAAAAACTATCATTATCATATATAAATAATGCGATATATGGATAGCGCAAAAACGAAATTTCATATATAATTGTATTCAAAATCGCGCTGTGCGCAAAACGGAAGGTTAAAGGTAACAAGTTACTTTTTTTTCGTGTAATGTACACTAAATTGCGATCATTTTTGGTATATAATACATTGTAAAACGATAAAAGCAACACAGAGAAAATATTATCACAAAATAATGCATGAATTCGTAACGCGGACGTAAACCAATATTTTTTTTCAAAAATTCACCATAAATCTAAATATTGTCCTAGAGACTTCCAATTTCTTTCAAAATGAAGACAAATGATTGAATATTACTATACTGTAAGAGTATTAGCTTACAATTGCAGTTTTTCGAGGCCATATCTGACGACTTAAAGTTGACCGAATGTCGAATTTATATTTTTATATGCAATTATTTCGGAAATAAGAAAAGCTACAACCTTCAAATATTTTTAGTTTTATTCTACATGAAATTGCGCACATTTTCATATATAAAACTCTATGAAATGCCTAATATGAAACGGAACAAATTCCGAGAATGGGACGTGCGCATTTCGGAGATTTGTGCCGGAGAATCGCGCGGAGGGAAGAAAGATTTTTTTTAAAATTCACCATAAATCTGAAATACTTTTGCTAGAGACTTCGAATTGTTTCAAGATGAAGATAAATGACTGAATATTACTACTGTAAGAGTTTTAGCTTACAATTGCGTTTTTCGACCATTTCGGTAAAGCCAAAGTTGACACCGAACATGGTTTTTTTTTTATTTTTTTTCTATTTATCGTGATTTAATATGTAAATATTTCAAAAATGATAAAGCTACAACCTTCAATTATTTTTTTGTTTGTATTCTACATGAAACTGCGCACAATTTCATATATAAAACTTTATGTAACGGCTAATTTAAAATGGTGCAAACATTACCACAATCGCACGTATGATTTATTCGGAAGAGTTACCGCACGGACGTAAAGAAAATGTTATTTTTTCATAAATTCACCATAAATCGAAATATTGTGCTAGAGACTTCCAATTTGTTGCAAAATGAAGGTAAAATGCTTGAATATTTACTACAATACAAGCGTTTTAGCTTACAATTGCGTTTTTCAACCATTTCGGTAGTCAAAGTTGACCGAAGGTTGAATTTTGGCAATTATCGTTATTTATATGAAAATATCTCAGAACTGATAAAAGCTACAACCATGGGTTGTTTTTAGTTGTATTGTGATGAAATTGCGCACATTTCCTATATAAAACTTTTATATAATGGCTAATTTTAAAATGGTGCAAACATTACCACAATCGCATGTATGAATTTTTTTGAAGAGTTACAGCGCGGACGTAAGGAAAAGGTTTTTTCATAAATTCACCATAAATCGAAATATTGTGCTAGAGACTTCCAATTAGTTGCAAAATTAAGGTAAATGATTGAATATTACTAAAATATAAGAGTTTTAGGCTTACAATACGTTTTTCGTCCATTTCGGTAGAGTCAAAGTTGACCGAAGGTTGAAATTTTGGCAATTATCGTTATTTATATGAAAATATCTCAAAATTGATAAAAGCTACAATCATGAGTATTTTATTGTTGTATTCTACATAAAAATGCGCACATTTTCATATATAATATTTCATGTAACGGCTAATTTACAATGGTACAAAATTATGTCAGTGACGAAATAATTTCTGAGATATGTCAACAGATACTTTTTAGTGCGGCAAGAAAGAAATTCGCGCTTGCGCACCTGCGTAATGATTGTAAACAAAACAACACCTTGATCCGTGAACTCCCAGCATCCCCCAAGGGGCGTGATTCAAAAGTTTTAGGCTGGTAGGCCTATAAGTATTTTTCCGCGAATTTTAAAAAAAAAACTTTTGTAAGTCGACGTAAAATACATCCAGTCGGCACACGAGAGACAAAAAATGTAGACGTAAAATACGTCCAGTCGGCAGTAAAGGGTTAAGTGATTTCCGTAATATCTAAATAAACTATGATTCCTGCATGAATTACAAGGATTCTGTAGTTCACGCACGAAAGCGTAAGTTTCTTTTGAAGAAGGGCGAAGCGACGCTTCATTCCTGCCCAGACCCTGAACCGTGTAAGTACCGTGAAATTTGTGCGTCTCTCAATTCTCCGACTCCCAGCTATCGCCATGCTAGGTCGAATTCCGTCGTAACTGTAAGTTAACTTTATCCACGTATAGATGTGTCATCCCTGCGATGAGGGACTCGATTTATGCAGCAAACGAAAGCTGCCAGTGTAAGAATGTTATTTGTTTGTGATATTGAGTAAATGGGTCTCGTATTGTGCAGAATTTTCGTACAGTCGTGGACTTAGTGCTTTACAAGCACGTGATATCAAAGACCCTATGGGCTACCACATAAAAAAGTCATGAGAGTTTTCAGGTTCCTTGAATTAAATTAGTGAGAGTAGTAAGAAACTGCGTGTAGTGTGGAATTCTGCTAGGAATTGTTAATGTATTTAAATGTTTATTTTTCGTAATAAAACTGTTTTGTTGACCAAATTTTATTGAATCTCACCCTAAGTTTTAGAGTGCGCGCCTCCTCAAGGCCTTGTCATCGGCCCAGAACATCCGGGCACGAATCATAAAAAAAATAATAATAATAATAATAAAAGTCGAAGAAATTCCCGACAGTATGGCTAGATGGAAAAATGAGAAATGAAATGAATATGATTAACTGATGACAATCCTATGCTTGAACAGGACTGCACATCAGCAAAGGCCATTTTACTCTCCCCCCAGCATTCCGATCCTCCAAAGTTATGAAAGATCGTTTTGGCCAGGGGCCCTAATTCTACAATCAAACAAGTATGTTTCCTAGATAGAGCAGAATGTGTGAAAGAATAAGGGGTGGTGATGGATGATTGGGGAGGGGTGGATAAAGGAGAGTGGGGAAGACAATAGACATTAATCATCTGGGCAAAGATGCCTGTAACTGACTTATTAACAGGCTTTTATATTGTGCTTCTAATTCATAGCTCTTTCTTTTTGCATCAGCTGCAGCTTTTTTTGGCTTCCAATAAAGCCAATTCTGCTTTTTGTTGCATTGCTCGAAAAGTGTCCTCAGGCAAAGGAAACAGAAGACGCTTTGCAGGTGGAGCGTGGCTATTTTCAGCAGACATGCTTGCATGTACTGTGGATGGTGAAGGAGTCTGACCAACACCACATGATGATGATGGTGCTGGGACTGAAGACTTTGGATGGCTTGATGGTGTTGAAGTCTGCATTAATGCCGTGGAGATATCACCTTCAAAGGTGACATCGAACTGCCCATCACTCTACGTTCGCATGCCTCTTCCACTGGCTCCTCTGACTTATCCCTGAAATATAAGACAGCATCTGATATTGTTTTTTCCCTTTTCCTTTGTTTGCATGCTAAAAAACAAAACATGGTAACTCTATTGTCTGAAAGTCAAATAATAACATTTTCCTCTCACATCAAAATAATTCAACTCTCACCAAAATTGACTGGAAAGAAACTATTTTTCCAAAAACTTGTTTATTAGTACCTGAAATCAACAACTGAAGAATCCAAGTAACCTTCCAATCCACAAATGGCTACATTTTTCACTCCTAAAATTGCCTCGACGGCCACTGCAATCTCTGATAGGGGCTTGTGGGGGGGGGGGGGGGGGGGGGTGGGGGGGGGGGGGGGGTGGGGGGGGGGGGGGGGGGGGGGGGGTGGGGGGGGGGGGGGGGGGGGGGGGGGGTGGGGGGGGGGGGGGGGGGGGGGGGGGGGGGGGGGGGGGGGGGGGGGGGGGGGGGGGGGGGGTGGGGGGGGGGGGGGGGGGGGGGGGGTGGGGGGGGGGAACCACCACCTGTAACCGAAACAGTATTATTGATTATTGGCAACAAAAATTTCATAAAATAATACAGTAATAATCTTAATGCTAATTGCCAAAATAATATGAGTAGATTTTGAGTTTAGGTCTGGGTCTAAAGTTCTGCCTTACTGCTCATAATAGATAATTTATATCGTACACTACCTGGTAATGTGTGATAGGCTAGTGCACAAAACCACTAAATTTGTAATTGTAGCCACGAGCTATGCATTATTTTTGCCAATAAAACCCAGAAAAATCACTACAAAACACTTCATATTATGATCTAGTATCAATAAAATGATTGGGGAAACCTTTACAGACACCTAACAATGTTGGGGGATCACAGGTAGGAACTGGGGGTTTTGGGTGGGTGAAGAGTTAAACTATAACATTAGCACTTATAATAATGTTAAATATGTAGGATTTGAAATATTTATGTAAATTATGAAAAAAAAAATATCCAAAAATTGATGTAAATAAAAAAAAAAGTATTTCATGCATCAATGGAATCTACAGGACATTTGCTATTGACGTAGGTTTCTATTTTTTTCCAATGTCAACCACGAAGCTATTACCAACAATAATAAGTAATTAGGTATGTGCACTAGCCTAACCAATAGTAACGCTAACTTAACCTCAACTTTAAACATCGTTATTTTTGTTATTAGTAGGCTACCTATCTATGCATTCTATACACTATACTACTCCTTAATTGTAGGTATCTACTTTTTTAAAAGCGCACACAGACCTATTCTATAGATTTACCAAAGGATTTTTGGGTATATTTTTAGGGAAAAAAATAAAGGTGTGGAGTTATTCTCAATAATGGTCATTTTCTCGTTTAACGTTGCATAATATGAAAGCTTTTACATTTATCATGTAAAACCACTGGTCAAGGTTTACTTTGAACAGCACAGCTGTAATGTAGAGTCATGGCTTACAATTTTATCTAACCTAACCTTGCTGTGAAAGCAATGGCTAGACCACCATCAATTTTTTTACCATGCCTAGTCTCACATAGGACTTAACTAGTAGTCTAGTAATTTCAGTTATTATCATGGATAAAAGAATGGCTTCTTACCTGTTGCTGAAACGGATTTTCTGTGGTTGCACAGCTCTTCCCTTCCCTGTGCTTTCAGTGCCCACCATTTCTTCTCGACATCACACTTGCTGCGGGTCGACTCGGGAAAAAAAGCATGCCGTTTTCGAACTGGATATTGGTACGGCAGCCGTATCCCTGATTGCGAATTGCGATAGATATTGGTACGGCAGTGAATTTGCGCATGCGCGAACCCTTGTTTACCGCGGTCGCCGTAGACATATCAGCGACAGCAAGAAAATGAACTAACAACGTGAGCCATGTAATAATACATTAGTTTTCGCTGAAAAACAGATATTTTCAGGTTTCAACAAGCTGAAAATGGCAATAGACGTCTACGAAGAGTCAAACTTCCAGAAATTGTATTTCCGTAGGTCACGAACGATCGAATCGGCCCTGAAAAGAGCTCCGAAGAGGAGATTCAAAGAAGACTTTAACCTTAGTGCGTCCAATATGGGAAACATACTGATAATATAGACTTGATTTGAATGAATACTTACGATTGATTAGGCCGTTTACCACAGGATCGACTTGGTAGTTTTCCTTACTACCATGAATACAGCAGAGCACGATTTCTGTGTACTTCAAGTTTTCTTTGAATCCTTTTCGGAGCTCTTTGTAGGGCCGATTCGATCGTTCGTGACCTACGGCTACTTTACAATTTCTGGAAGTTTGACTCTTCGTAGACGTCTATTGCTTTTTTCAGCTCGTTGAAACTGAAAACATCTGTCTTTCGGGGAAAACTGATGTATTATTACACTGTTCAGAGGAGATTCAGAGAAAATATGAAGTACACAGATAGATTAGTTAGTTTTATTTTTCATGTCTATAGTCAAAATCTAAGTATGTTTGAATATTATTGCGATTTTTTATATTTTCATTTACTGTCAAAATGTTTTGGTGCTTTGGTGATGACAGTATGGTGCTTCACTTTGACATGTTCAGCGAAACAATTCAGTTCGACTATTATTACTAATGTCGCCGATCCTCTAGTGCCGTACCTATTGCTCTTAGCAACAGTGTACGGCAACTGCTGCATGATTAGCAAACTGCCATACCAACAGCAAGTCAATAGGGCACCACTGACAGAATCTGACGTACCCCCACTACACTGTTATTTGTACGGCAGGATGTCTGAAATTGACGAATGCGCAATTCACTGCCGTACCAATATCTAACGCAATTAGGGATACGGCTGTCGTACTAATATCCTGTGCCTTAAGTTTTTTGGTGGCGTCTTCCCATGTGTCTCGTCTCATCTTGGCCGTCACCTCCGTGTTTATTTTTTTTCCTTCTATTACAGCCCTGTTTTCATCTATAAGCTGCAACAGACGAAGACAAGCGTCTTGCCTCCAATTTGCTTCCTCTGCCTCTTGGGTTTTGGACTACTACTCATAGTTGGTGTAGAATCCATTTCTAATTAGCAGGCTATAGCAGACCGAAAGCCCGGAAACTATGGTCTGTTTGTTGTTTAAAGCGTCCGCCGGCGCCAAAATTACAAACAAAATATAGGTACCCGGAAAATAAATACTTTTAAATTCAACAATAATATACAGATCACAAGGTTAATATCATAACTAATGAATATATTGAATTTTTAAAATGCTTATTTATTAAAGTAATGGCGAAAATCGTATATTCATGGATTGTAGCACTATATTTTCCGCTATTCTCCTAAACATACCGTTTTTCATAGCTAAGAGATTCTCTCAGAGCGTTGATAAAACACTCAGAAGTTCCTCTTAACTATGAGTGATTGAGTGACTTAAGAGAGAATATTTAGGAGATGTCATAGGAGCTATGATAAATACCATAAGAAAGATATGGGATAAGTGTAAAGGAACCTGGAAAAACTAGATGCCGAAGTAGCTCCAGGACTCATGCAGAAGAGTGTGTTCCTAGAAACAACACACATAATGAGAAAAGTGATATACTCTTAAGGAGGCAAGATGTAACCCGGAACCCCCACACCACCCAGTCGAATACGATGACTGTGATAGAAAAAAAAAAATGTTCCTTGATTGTTATTAAGTTATACTGATTTTCCATAGGAATATTTTTTCTTACAGTTGCTCAATTTTTGTTTTGTTTTTTCAACATTCGACTACATAAAAAAAATTAAGATATAACATAATTACCTAAAGCTTTTCTAAATAATGACTTTCATATTCCTCGGTGAACTTCAAATGTCAGACACCGTTATTGGATCAGATTGAGCTTACGGGCTGCTAAGAAGCGAGAGCCCGTTCCAGAACAAAGCTGGCTTAATCTAGACCACATCAGATTGAGCGTTGAACGAGATGGGTAAAAATGTTCAGTTTAAGATCAATCTATTTCCAAGCTTTTGGTTTGTTTTAGAATAACAATAATAAATTCAAAATTATATAAAAAAAATAACATTTAACTTCTACTGCAAAACCAAAATGGGTTACCGACAAAAATAGATATTACTATAACAAAATAGGACAGCGACATGCCCTTTTCATAGCACTATCTACTTACTGCCTTTAAGTCTGGAAATTGCAATGGGAAATGTCAAGAAATGTCTTACGAGAAGGTTATATCTTTAGGGAAACCAATTTATCGACGTCTATAGAAATTCTTATGACAACTATTAAGATTACCGAAACTGTCTCATAAAGGTCTACCAAATTACTTCGCGAAGAAATTACAAGCCCTGTTACTGACGCATAATTAGTGTACGATAGGGTCACGTTTCCTATCTAAGAAATGAACAATAGCTGTAGCTACACTCTGTTTTAACCTCCATTCAGGTAAGCAGTGGGATATCTAATTACCTGGGAGATATCTTTGAACCGAATACCATAGACTATTAGGTAGCCTAATCTGTCCCATGAAATTAAAACAATGATGTGAGCGCTTGAAGATATTCTAGATGGGCTTAATGATAAAGCCATACCCCCTCAAAAAACAGCTATGGCAGTAAAGAACAAAATCTGAAAAACCTATACGTATAGAGACAAATAAAATGTGGTCCATCCAAGGACAAAATGGGACCGTTAGGAGCCACGCAAAAATAGACATTGTTGGTAAAAATCAGCATTTCCTATCGCGCTCTATAACTTTCCTTTGTCACACAGGAATAAGATTCTTACCTCCCGCTATTTTACACAACTAATGCCAGTTCGTAAACGCTAAGAAGTTATAAATGGGAATTAAGTCATGAAGCCAATGTATTACCTTCTGAAAATCATTTATATATACTAGTATGTTGCAATGACGGGTGTTGAAAATTAAAATAATCATCATTTTGGTACGCAACAGTTGTTAATAATCATCTAAATCTGGGTTCCTATGTCTAACATAAATATAAGGAATTTTGTCGTCCACAAATTTTAACCACCTGTTTCGTGACAGCCAGCCACACTTAGCAGCCATTGAAAGGGCACTCCACTCACGTAAAATGGGTTTCTTAATCCCTGTGATCAACTGTCATTTTTAATCTTATAAAATTCATGGCTATTTCTATATAAAACATTAAATTTCTTTGGCTGATTCTGTGGATTAGTATTTTCAGGAAGAAGCATCAACATGTCAAACAAGTATAAGGCATATTAGCAATTTTATAAACAATGGGAACAATTATAGCAATCCATCAGTTATCCAGATCGTCCTTATCTGACTCACCTGGACCAAAGCCCTGAAGATATATATAGTGCTCCCCACTTTTACAAGGGGATGCGCTCCAGAACCTACTGCGGAAATGCAAAATCTTCAGAAATGCACAAATTCCCTCTAAAAATGGTTATAACTGCCAAATATACATGTACCCCTTAAATTAAAATGCTTATAGCTGTCTATTTTAACATTTCACTGCTTAATCTGATAGTTCAACCATAAGTATACCTTAAATTATGATACTGAAACAATACCATTTCAAACAAAAATGCTAATCGAACTATTATCCCAAAGCATCTAAGTCATCTTAGATCAGTAGCTACCCTATACAGCTGTCACTCTTAACTACACACGCCCCCTAAAATGCTTATAACAATGATTTGCTCATTTAAAATATTAAAATAAACACAGCAAAATATCTATAAAATTTTTAATACAAATTAAACACGTAAATCTGTCTTACAGATGTTTCAAAACAATGACGTTACCCCTTTTTATTTTTTTGGTGGAACAACACTGTTTATCACTTGCTGCATGACTAAAATATTTTTTATGACGAAAATAATTTAGTGTACTATTTATAACGTAATAAAGTTCCATTAAGCTCATTCCAGGTAAATCCCCTGACTGAGCATAATTTTTGAATGACAGAGCATATTGCACTTATGTTCCTATTAAGCTCATTCCAGGTTTGTTTGTTTGTATAGTGCTTTTACGTTGCACGGAACCTGGTTATTCAGCAATGGAACCAACGGCTTTACGTGACTTCCGAACCACGTCGAAAGTGCATTCCAGGTTGGGCCCTAGACAGAGCATACGTAATAGGTGTATGATTCTCTCTCAGGGTAATGTATGTATTTGAAGTCAAGTTTTTCTATGATAAGAACATGCAGTACAATACTTTAAATATACTCACTAATTATTTTAATTTTATTTTCCAGTCTGCGTTTACTGGAAAATAAAATTAGAATAATTAAAGAATACTTTAAATACTGTGCAATGAAGTGTTATGAGATCCTTCACACGAATCCTACGCGGCAGATTCACCTACCACATGCACTGTTACACTAGAATAATGAAGTCTATGGAGCAGTTCAGATGAAGCTTTTTTTTTTTTTTTTTTTTTTTTTTTTTTTTCCGGGCGGCAGTTGTGGTCTGTCTGACGTACTAGCGGTAGTGTGTTGATCTCCTTGCGATGCAATATGTTGTAAAATAATTTTGTATTCCTAATTTATTGTATTGTAGCTAATGTAATGTATTATTGGTCTGTATTTTATTGCAGTAAATGCACATTACATTTAATTCAATTGCATTGCCAGACCCTGTTCATTAAGTACACATAGATCACTTTCTATTTGATGTCCTCCATCTCAAGCAAACTACAAAGTGAACTGAGCAGTATTTGGGAACCAGGATTTCTTGACACCCTAAAGTGTGCCAATTTTCCCGCGCGGGTAAAAGCTGCTCGTACGAAGGAGAGAGAGAGAGAGAGAGAGAGAGAGAGAGAAATCATACACCTGTAGGACAACGCTTTTTCCCTATTTTCATTGTAACCATCATCAAGTCGCGTTGTCTACTTCCATCCGATAGAGCGTTCCGCGGCCTTTCCGCCGATGTATAACACATGCAATTCCATTATTTGTACGCTTTATTATATCTAAATGAATGTCTGTAAGAAAACACAATTTACCGTCTCGGATTGTTGTTGGTTGTTTAAGATTAAGCTGGCTTTATGCCAGCACGAGCTCTTGCTCATAGAGCAGCCCGTAGGTCTCGGAGTCATTTCTGTTTGCGGTGCGAGACTGCACTACATATCCGTCCCGCACCTGTCTATGTCAACTCAGTTTGTCTGTAAATAAATTTTACGGGCTGCTCTGTGAGCAAGAGCCCGTGCTGGCACAAGGCCAGCTTAATCTTAAACAACAAACAAGTAAAATAAATCATCATACCCAGCTACCTGTCTTAATCTCTGGTCCTCACAACTGGTGACCTCCCGGAGTTGGTGACACAGCGGTTTAGGCCCACCTTTAACGGATAATTACGGCTGCTCACCTTCAGAGAACCTTCAACGGACTCAATACGGCGCCACAGTTTAGGACTCTGAGAAAAAATCCACTGCGAGGACGACACCAACGCCATTAACGGACTAATCACGCACTGCTTCCCAGCGTGTTTTTGGCGTTTATTTCGAGGACGGGTAGCTGGGTGCTGGTCACCCAACACAAAATTCAGGCGGCGGTTCAGAAACATCCATCCGACGTCGCGGCCTCCTTTGTCCTCACCCGGACGCCAGATATCTTCTTGACCCGCCTTAACTGCGGGCTCCTCGGTTTTTCGTCCCCCCGGCGCCATGTCGCACCTGCGAGTCCCCCAGACGAAATCCCCTGCCTGCCGGCGCCGCTGCTACACCCAGGGATGTGCTTTACCCACCCGACGTCGCTGCCTGTGGGCCTCCCCTGCCTGCCGACACTGCTGCTATACCCAGGGACGTGCTTTACCACCCGACGTCGCTGCCTGTGGGCCTCCCCTGCCTGCCGACGCCGTTGCTACACCGAGGGACCTGCTTTACACACCGACGTCGCTGCCGCACACGAGGGCCTGCTCGGCCCCCTGACGTTGCTGCCTGTGGGCCTATTCAAACCCTCGACGCCGCCGTTATTCCTGGGGCTCGCTCGGCCTTCCTGACGTCGATGCCACGCCTGTGGACCTGCTCACCTTTTCAAACGCCGCCGCCTTTAGTCCTCCTCGGCCCACCGACACTGCTGCCACGCCTGTGGGCCTCCCCTGCCTGCCGACGCCACTACCTGTGGGTTTCCTTGACCTGCTGACGCCGCTCATCCTGTGGTTCTGCTCGTGTCCGCGACGCCGCTGCCGCACCTGGGAATTCCCACGGCCCATCCCACTCCACCACCATACACAATGCAGCTCTCTCTCGCAGTCTTGGTCGCCCAGCATACAGTAGAACCCCCAACCCCCCAGCTACCGCCAGGGGAGGCATCCTGTCGAATCAGGCAAAACCGAAGGACTATACTCGAAGACGCCCCACATCAAGTGCCACAAACGACACGGGTCGCCCCCTGCCTCAAAGATTGTCATCCAATAATTACTTCATAATCATTGTCTTGGGCAGAGTATTTGTAAGGACAACGCTTTTTCCCTATTTTCATTGTAACCAATCATCAAGTCGCGTTGTTCTTGGACTTTATGTTTTATGTTCTTGGAAGATAATCTTGCAAATTATGCTGTGCAAAGCTGTTTATTATTCCTTAGAGTGCAAGTAGTACGGTGTGCAACTATGTATTTAGATCAAAAATTTGTTTTTGTTTTCTGTATTCCAATTTTGGATCTTTCAGTACAGTGAAAACCGGGGACAGGTCACTGAAAGGGGCCTGGTTTTGGGGATGTCGGGTCACCCTGACACATACATACTATACTCTGTTTTTTTTTTTTCCATCCGCCTGTGGTGGTCGCGCATGGTAACACTGCGTCCCGGGCTTTAGATAGTTTTACGCTATGTTGTAAGTTTTAGGTAAATAAAAGGATATCTGGGTGTACATTTGCAACTGAAATGTGTTTTAATAATTCACTGTAGCGAATTACAACCGTTAATATACAAAAAATAGGATATTTTTTAAAGCCTGGGACCGCAGTGTTTACCATGCGCAAACACCACAGGCGGATGGACAGATGGAAAAAACGGAGTATATATGCTATATACAAGCAGTCCCCGGCTATTGGCAGACTTGTTTAATGGCACATATTTAGCACAAAAAATAAGCGATTCATGGTGCCATAACAGGCCGAAATTCAGTTATTGGCACCTTAAACTGGTTATTGGCGCCATAAGTGTTCAATTGCCAAGTTTCGGTAAATGGGGTTTTCACTTATCAGTGCCCAACCAATAACCAGGGACTGCTTGTATATATATAAAGGTTCTCTTATAATAATACCATTAAAGGTATGCTAATTAAGATTAGTTTGGTAACAAATAACATCATCATTTAGAAAAATTCCTTGCAGGGTTGCCCATCTTTTTTATGTCGGTCAATCAAGCGAAGATTTAGGTGTATAAATAAAGCAGCATATGTATTCAATTAGAACAGCCCAGACTTCAAATGCACTATTTAACCGAGGGAAAAATCTCGTATAAATTGGGACGATAGCTCTGTAATTGTTAGGTCTAATGATTATGTTTCAAGAAATTTACTGGAATCAGCAATTATGCAAATCACTAATAGAAAAAAAGAAACCTAAATCTTAGTCATGGATTGTCCATTTGGACCCATATGTTTGTAAATATTTATGAAGGACCTAAAATAAAAGAATTAAATACCAATTTATAGTCCCACTTTTTTAATTACGTATTTAAATTTTTTTTATTTCTCATATTCTGCATATTTTATATCTTATATTCGTCACTCATTGTCTGAACACTTGTTAATTTCATGTTACTAATACAGAGTGTATTGTTTTATTTTTCGAATTAAATTGTCTTTGACCTGTGTGGCAGCGGTACCCGGGTTACGACGGGGGGTTCCGTTCTTGAGACGCGTCATAAGCCGGAGAAAATCGTCGTAAGCTGGACATCCCCGTCAAAAATCCTAAAAAAGAAAAAAAAAAACCTAAACTTTTATTTTTAATGCTTTGTGCATTGAAATAAAACTATGTAAACTGCATTTGCCTTTTGTGGCATTTTTCATATAAAAACCCCCTCAAATATTGATTTATTTTTGCATTTTGGTTTTTGGGTCATATTTCATCTCCCAGATGAGCGTTGTAGGCGTTCGTAACCCTGGAAATAACATCTTTTGACAAGCGTCGTAACCTCGGAACGTCGTAAGCCGACACCGTTGTAACCCGGGGACTGACTGCCTGTATTTGACTGCACCGCTTCGTATATCCTTAATCTAGCCTTTGGGATCTTATTAAATTTGTACTGTCTGTTAGTTTATGCCTGTTTTCAAAATTAATTTTGTTCCGACTAAATTACCTGTGACCACGTGTGGGTTGGTTTCCTTTTAAATCTTTAATCTACACAGGTATTTTTTCGTCTCTTTAAAGTGAATTGGACCTTTTGTTAATCATGTAATGTCCATTTGTATATGCTTACCTGTACTGTGTTTTTTCATTGTTCTGATCAATCTTGCCATAAATAAAGGGTCATTAAGACCAAAGATCTTGGATAATCTCGCTTTTTCATTTTCCTCTGTGGCATTACCTTTATTTATACAGCTTCATGTTTCATTAATTTTATGATCAAGTTATTCTATATATGTAATAATAATAAAGACTGGATAATGAGATGTATGAGACATTGTTGTATGTCAAGAACTTTGACATTCCTTAGAAATTGGGGATTCATCATTTAACGTCCCATGGAGACAGAGTCCGAGTGACAGCCTAAAGAATGCTGATGACTTTTTTTTTTGGGGATGGTGTTGCCATTAAGCCCTTACCTAGCAAATCGGTGCCATAAGAGCTTGTCCAAGGTGCCTTTGAAAACTGGCTGCAACCAGTTACCTGGGGCGTGTGCATTCCGAACTTTTGAGTGTGAGTTCGTTTATATAGGTACGAGCTATGTCCGTTCATAATGGAGGTGGTAATTTTAGCCACAAGGATGGAGGAGGGACCGTTTTACGGGCGAGAGAAAAAGCCAGGATGGGCTCTGCGGACGTTATATATTTTATTTCTGCGAGTGGAGATTCTGGGCTGAGATGGTAAAGAATTACTGTGCTTTAGCCCAAGATGTGGCTTAACTGTTTTTTTGATATTTTGTAAAGATGTTTTATTTCATTTAATCTTTTGACTTTGTCTTTATAATTGTGTATGCTCATTAGTGTGTTCTCCTGTTCTTTTAAACAGGCGGATCTAGTGGAGGGACTGTGTTCTGGTAGGGGGAACCATATTTGGAGGAATGGCGATGACTAATTACTTTATAGACTGTTAGTTACCGGGGGGGGGAGGGGGGGGGGATTATCTTATGAGTTTAATTGAACTGAGTTATCATTCCATTTAATTATCCTGTAAGAATCTTGAGTTATTCAATTAATACTTTACTTTGAATAAATGTATATTTTTTGTAATGCATAACTCTGATTTGATGACCTAATGAGAAATGGAGGGGAGGTATCAAGAGAGAGAGAGAGAGAGAGAGAGAGAGAGGGGGAGGGACAGGTATTGCCAGTGCCTACCGCTTATGGCTATTGCTACCTAAGTGAATAACGGGGGGCAGTGGCCCCTTGATTTATATATATATATATACTATATATATATATATATATATATATATATATATATATATATTATATACAATATATATAATATATATAGATAGATAATATATATTATATACTATATATATAGCATATATCATGTTTGTATCTGTGCAGTTGTTAAAAAAATTACATTGCTTTCCGCCACATAAAATAGATAATATTTTCATTATCTAAATTTTCCTTGAATAAACAACAAATTTTGTGTACGTTGAAAATTGTACTCTTACTGCCTACAGAACTGTAGGTTAAAGGCCTATTTTGCTTGAACGGATCATAGACCTATTGTATACCGGACTACATACCACTAGACCATCAAGATGTTATGTATGCAACATAGTACTTTTTACCTTTGTAAACTCGTGTTACATAACCTGAATAATTAATTGCTTTACATATCTCGGGAATATATGCCCCAAGGAACGACTTATGGTGTGTAAGCCTAGTGTGTCCAGCAATCTCTTGTACAGTGATTTTGGTTGTCTCATACAAGTGTAGTTTTTTTTTTATTTCTATAAAAAGGGAGACTATATATAATTATTCCATGTTGGATATTAAACCAGTCACTAGGGTAAAGTTTCAAATCATTAAATAAACAATTGTGTTCTTCAACCATAGTTCAATTCAGGTTCTCCTTTTTCGCTAGTTTTCCAATTTTTGCTGCAAGCACACAGCCTATAACTCATCACTGAGCAGAGCGACTATACTGTGGGCAATACACATACTGGAGTCAGAATGGAACCTGATCTGCCGATCGTATCATCCACAGAGCCCTTTATACTCAGTCTGGGGCCCACCCTGGAATGAGCTTAATGCATAACTACATTATAAGTAGGCTGTAAATAATTTTTATCGTAAAAATCAAACCCATGACCAGAGGTGAGAAGCAAACACCAACCAACCACGACACTGAGGCGCTCGGTGTTGAGAGAGAGAGAACAGTAACTGAGGTATGTTTTACACAAAGCTTTATTTTTTATTTATATTTTAAACTACTGTACTCTCATCTATATTTTTATTTTTTCTAACCAAAAGACAAATGCAATCATGTGTGGAGAACCATACATATGCACTCACTCATTTTATGACGTCAGTGAACTTGCTACAGCCTGTTTGGTTCTGTCTTGCCTTATATATTTATAAAATATTTTTAGAGACTAGCAGTGATAAAATATTTTTGGGCACCATTATATGTGATAGCCATACTTTATGTCAAATAAACTTGTACTGAACTATGGTACAGTAATCAAGTGAAGCAAAAACAATGGAAGCACATACACATACATCATTCGATGGCGTGAGTAACCTTGCTACAGCCAGTATGGTAATGTCTTGCCTACATATATATAATTTGCATTTTTTAAATTTTTACTATGATTAGAGGTGAAATATCAAGTGATAGCATATTCTCTTGTATACTGTTATGGTCTGTGATAATCATACTTAAGAGACAACTAAACTTGTAATGAAATGATATAGTAAAGCAAGCAAAGCAAAAATGACACAAGTGATACAGTAATGTTGTAAAAACCACTCCCCGAACATAGAGTGAACGACGTTAGCTTTTGTGATTGATTTTGTCTCAAAAGCTTGACACCACCTGACATCACGTAACATGTTTATCACTTATTATTGACTAAGGTGACCAGATTTCTGAGACAAAATCCGGGGACATCTTCCGTTCACAGATGTAAAAACCTCCAAAACATGACGTGTTTTTGTATTGGAAAAACGAAACCAGGACACTGCAGTCCTACTTTCATAAAGAAGTATTCAGAAGTTTCTCTCACCCTATTTATCCTAAATTGCAAAGGAATTTAACAAAAATTCAACTAACAATGAATTTTTTCTCTGATCAAAGTAGCCGAGATCACGAACACCCATAAAATCAGCGCAAAAAATATGTATCAGCCACACACACTACCAAAACCAAGGCCATCTCCTTATTTCTGGCATTAGTTGTCTGTCTGAATATGAAAGGCTTGAAAGGGGTCCTAGTAAGACTCAATTACACTAGCAAGATGTTCCATTCTGGGAGCCTGGGCTCTTGAGGGGACAGAACTGCTCAGTTTCTCATTGGCAAGGATAACTCAACTGAAGTGGAAAGATCCAGAGCCTTCAGTTGGAAGACTTGAGATAAGGCTGAGCAATAGTCTTAACTGCAGAAACTGAGAGAAGCTTGTCTGTAATCTGCAGAGCTAAGAAGGTACCCAGTCATTTCTTACAGCCATGCAAGGGAAGCCTCTCTTTCTCAGGATACACTGGATAATCTGCATGCATCAAGGTAAGGGCGTGAAATGCCCAACGGTGCTTGAGAATGTGGGGGTTGACACTAGAGTATGGGCCATGGGGACAACTTGCTTAGTGCCTCAACCAAGTGTCAGCAGATTGATGTACCAATCAGTGTGCAATCAAGAAGTCACCATAGTCGTACTAAGACCAGGGTTGATGAGCACTGTTGATCACCCTGTGGAAGAGACCGAGGAAAAAGCATAAAGACTGTCTTAAGGATGTTGGAATGCATCTTCTGTCACTGCCCAAAGGTTGCAAACAGACTGATCATCAGATCAGAGAACCCCACATCTGTCTTCTGCTACTCAGTAGGGTAGGGACCACTCAGTCCCCACTAAGCTGATCATTCCGTTTCACAAAAAGTGTATGACGGACAATGCAATGGTTTTAAGAGCAACCAACTTGAGCACCTGCAGCAACTGACATAGGGTTGCAGACACTTGCCTAGTTTGTTGGTGAAAGCTATGATGGTTGTGTTGTTAATCATGTCTTGGAATGCTAGCCATGCTACCTGTATTTCCAAGATGATGTGTCTTTTTCCGGACCAATGCATCTGTACATAGAAGCATTTCAAAGAGATGAAACCCCCTTTAAGAAGTCTTGTCATCTAGCCACAAACATCAGGTCCCTACTCAAGGACACAAGACATGACGAGAGATCTTGGAGATGGATCAGTGTTGCCTTAATTGCCAATGAAGTGCACATAGGTGTGACTGTCTGTGAGGTTCCAGCTTCTCTAACGACTATGCCACAGCCAAGCTGGCAGTTCCCGTTGGGACAGGATCTGTGCTGCTACCTTCCTGAGATTGCTCAGATGAGAGTCCAACAGGAAGGATCTTCTGCTGCAAAGTCCAAGAGCATACTGAGGTACTTTATCTGTTGCTGGGAATAAGATTGTTTTACTCCCAGGTGATCGCATTCCTAACTCAAGATAAAAGGCTAAAGGTAAATCTCTATCCCTAAGGAGATATTCCCTGGAGGATGACAGGGCTAAACATTCCTTCCAGGTACTGCAGTAAATGAATAAGCCTTTGAATGGGTCCAAGCTGAGACTTAGAGGAGGCTTTGTCAGTCTGAAGCAAAAGACCTCCCACACAGAACTAAAGTACTTCCAAGGATCTCAATGAATGGGCACATGAAAGTAAACATCTTACAAGGAGGTGAGATGGCTCCATAGTCTTGCCTTTAGAGGATATTATTTAAAGCCTGGGATGCAGTGTTACCATGCGCAAACACCACAGGCGGATGGACAGATGGAATAAACGGCATATACTATATACAAAGAAGTCCCCGGCTATTGGCGGACTTTTTTAATGGCAATCCAGTTTTATGGCACATATTTAGCACCAAAAAATCAGCGATTTATGGTGCCATAACAGGCTGAAATTAAGTTAATGGCGCCTTTAACCGGTTATCGGCACTATAAGTGCTCAATTGCCAAGTTTCGGTTAATGGGGTTATCACTTATCAGTGCCCAACCAAAAACCAGGGACTGCTTGTATATATATAAAGGTTCACTTATAATAATACCATTAAAGGTATGCTAATTAAGATTAGTTTGGTAACAAATAACATCATCATTTACAAAATTCCTTGCAAGGATTGCCCATCTTTTTATGTCGGTCAATCAAACGAAGATTTAGGTGTATAAATAAGGCAGCATATGTATTCAATTAGAAAAGCCCAGACTTCAAATGCACTATTTATCCGAGGGAAAACACCAAACTATTCCTGAGACAGACTACTCTCCTGAGAAATCTGTGAGAAATATTAACTCTCCCATTGAGGTTTGCCCACTAATTGGTGATCTGGTGTGCTGAGAAGCTAAGGGCCCAAAAGGTTGACCTCTTGTCAGAAAATATGATAATATCTGTCAGTATCCATTCATAGGTTGAACCACAAGAGAGCCTGAAGAGATGGCCATGGACATGATCTTTAAGGCATTTGCCTCCTTTGCATCAAGAGTAAACCTCCTGATAGAATATCTCAAGGGAAGGTTGTTCTCCAGTTAAGACAATGCGTCCAACAGCAGTATAGTAGTCTCCAATTCCTCTAGTTTGTAATCCTCCTTGGGAAGGTTCAAGCCTACAAACATTCAAATTAAGTTTCAAGCGCTTGTATCTCCTTTGCTGCCTAAGTACGTACTTTTGTTTCAATAAATGGTTTCTAATAATTTTCTTTTATACTTGAATCTTGTAACATATAAGCTTTTCCATGTCTAATTTTACCTTTTTTAAATGATTTTAAAATATAAACTTACTGTAATTTTTTACAAGCAACCCTACCTTACATCTGACAAGTCGACAAACTCACCAAGAATTCAGTCACACCTATGAACAGACAAGTGGCCATTCCTGGCGACCAGCACAGATTTCAAGCTTGATAAGTTAAACAAGGCCATCATCTGCTCCTACCTAGTTGAGCCTCCTCTGGAACCTCTACAGAACCTGCCATACATTCTTGATGTGGCGAGATGTGCAACTCAACATCATGCATTGTCAAAGAAAGTGCTATCTACTTTCAGAGGACCAGTTCCAAGCTCCTTACAGCTCAGAATATGGGGATGCTTCCCCACAGAGCCCTTCACAAGTACTAATCACCAGAACTACTGAAAAGGACCCATAATTTGTGGAATCTGCAGTAAAATGCACAAAGCCAAGAATTGTCGGGATAAATTCGAGAAAGGGGCACCTAACATGCCCAAGTGTCCTAACTGTTCTGAACCACATCATGCATGGTTCAAATGCTGCAGTGCACAGTTAAAAGCAAAGATGAACCTATTAATAACGACACCAGCAACTGTACCTCAACAATAAACCTTTCAATCGGAATCAAAGCCAGAAACAACCAGACAACACATGGAAGCAAATTCAGTTTTATGTCAAGAGAAAGATACATACATGCCTTGCAACCAACACACTCATATTTTCCTCCTTGCTCCACTCCCTCACCTCAGACCTCAAAATCTTTCTGCAATTGCTGTTGCCAGTGGCCTCATGTGGCCATGCCAGCCTCCTCCTAGACATTGAAAGTGTAACAGAAACGTCCAAGTGTGAAGGATGCATCTTCTATTTAATGTGATTTTATGGGGGCAATATAAGAAATGACTGGGGCAGACCACATGAATGTAAAGCACTATTTTATTCGGTTCCTAAATAAGGCTGAACAAGATTATTGCATTCCTTGACTGGCGATTCTCCCAGCAAGCAACACTTTGGCAAATGTCAATCGCCCTGATTGGGAATTAGCAATTCTGCCTTTCCTTTCCTTGTTCGGTAACGTGTCTAATGACTGTCCTTCAACTATTGCTCTATCTTCCACTTAAGCTGTCACTACTCGTTCCTTTATCACCTGCTGAAGGGAGATAAAAATAAATAACAACTATGCACCTACATTCTAGTCCTCCTTTGCAGGACAAACATGGGTTGTACCATAAAATACTCTGACAGCACACTATTCTCCTCAAGACACAATCATGTCTTCCCTCCAGTTATGGCAGAAAACCTTTTTCTTCCTAGGCCAGATGTTTTTTCTTTTCCCACCATCAATCCCTACTAGATAAAAAAAAAATTCTCATGCCTTATAATGTAAGCTAAATATGGTATGGAATCTCCATAGATTTTAATTTCTGGTTTTCAATTTTTTCAACTTCAAATCATTGAATGATACTCAAAGGCTGCATGTGAGCAAAGCCTGTGCTGCCATAACACCAGCTCAATTAAAAACAACAAGAAGAAGGATAACAATTAGAATGACAAAACTAGGACAGGAAAGCACTAGTTAAACAAAATATACAATGATGATAATTTATTCTTGCAATGAACAACTTTCACTTCAGAGGCATACAGTATCATGTGGGATGTAGCAAAGTCAACAATAAATGTTAAGATATAAGGACCAAGAATAGGACCTAGAAGTAGTAGCTTGAAGCTTTCACTGAACTCACCCTCATCAATCCTCAGAACCATGATAGTGTCATCCTTTAAATAAATGGATGGCAAAAATGATAGATATAATAAAGACAAGGACTGGGTGAATATATTAGCGAAAGGATGCATACAATTCCTCTTCCATCATCATCCATGCCTATGGCCCAAGGGCCTACACATAATCATTACCTTGATAACATAATCATCTGATATTGAACAGATTAATATATTCACATATTTTGTTGAGGCAAACAGTTACTTCAGGATAATTCCTAAATATTATATACATACCTTTTAGGAAATTCTAATATACCAAAGGGCTTCTTTATGAGTGACAGTGCCATTCAGAACCACCTGGAGCAGGTCAATGAATGTCTTTTGTCAAGAGTCCAATTCACTTCCTGAGGTAAAAGTAGGAAATTGTTTTCTTGGTGATAATAGTGGGTACAATAATACTCGACTTTGTCTTGAGGGCTTTACTGGAGTAGGAAAACTCTCTCTCTATCAGTGCCTCCTGCTCCTAAAACAAACTGCCTTTTGCCACTTACCAAAAGACTGAAACTGTGACTGGCCTAGATATTTGGTTTGTGGAGTGAGGCTCAAATATCTGATTAAATGTCTTCTTTGGTCTGTGCTTTGACACCAATTTTCTATGCTTTGCATTAGTCATAGTGGTACCCTTTTCAATGCTAGGCCTCCTAATATCTCTTTATATGATAGTTCACTCAAGCATTACTAGGAGTAATGGGATTAGACCATGTTCATGCTACAAAACCTGTATATATCTATTTCATCAAAAACACTGAGAACTGAACCCTGACTTATGAACCACCACCCAGAGGAAGGCGTCCCCAAACTTGTCATTTCTTGTTGACACCTATTACACCTGGGGAATTGATTCACTCATGTAAGTCGCACTACATACTTATACTGTATATTTCATTTTACAAATATGTTTAGTCTATTTGAAAAATCAATTTACAAAGAAATGTTGATTTAGTTACTAATATCAAACTTATGTTAGCATCTGAACCCTTTACCTTTTCCTCAATGGAGCAGTGATAAAGCATTAATAAAGTAACAGAATTCAAGAGCAAAATACTACCTGAAAGTAAAGGACTATGCATATCAACATAATAATGCCACACAGACTGAATAATACTACACCCTTTTCAATGATTCATTGTTACAATAACTTGAGGAAGATCTCCCCAAAAGGGGAGGTAATAATTATGTCTTTGCAGCGTCCCTTCGCTCACAGATGTAATGAAATCTGACTCTTAATTCTAATATTCTTCTTAGCTTCATATGACACAATTTTGCTACTTCTCAATTATATTTTGCTCCAATTTTTATCAGTAATTTAAGAAAAAGTTTTCTCTTTAGTTTTTTGACATGTGACTTATGTCTAGTTGACCTATACATTTACCATAATAATAATAATACTGTAAGATGGAAGACTAGGACTTATTGACACATCAGAAAGAATAGATAATGATATAGCTGGTTAATATTTTTAATCAGTAAGGACAAAAATACCACATGAAATTGATGACATTTACACGCCTGCATGTGTATCTGAATGGCACCTGATAAGTTCTGGTGGACTGTCTCTTATTGTTTATAGATTTCAAATATAGCAACGAAAACAGTTTTAGCAAAACTTGCAATAGAGAAAATTCCTTAACACGAGTACAGGTACATCAACTTGAAACATATATTTGGAGTACGAAATTTTCTCTTATAAGACGAATCTCAAGAATGCACTTACAGCAATAAAACATTACTGGTAAAATGGATGCAAACTATAAATTGTAAACATTTACAAATAAAAGTATCCCTTTCTTAAACAAAACAGGAGCAGCAAATTTTCTCTTAGGAGTATTTAAAGAATGCCCCCCAAAAAAGTCACTGGCAAAATGAAAATGCATAAAATACAAAACTTTGGAAAATGAGAGAGAGAGAGCAATAAGTTTCCCCTGAAAAATGACATCAAGAATGCACTTACAGCAATGAAAACCTACTGCCAAAACCAAGAGGGAAACTTTAAAACGTAAAAAATTTTTAATGTGGAAAGTGGCCCTTTCTCAAGTATAATCGAAACAGGTTTTTTCATAATAACAATATTAAGAATGGATAAAAAAAGCTACTGACAAAACAATTAAGCAAACTTTAACAAATAAACATCTCATCTTTGAGAGAGAGAGAGAGAGAGAGAGAGAGAGCGACCTTACCTTACAGACCTTACAGTTCGTTCGGGTTGCCCCAGGTCCCTCAGTGTGAGGCACCTCTAATGTCTACCAGAGAGTTGTGGCCGAGAGAGAAGAGAGAGAGAGAGAGAGAGATAGAGAGAGAGATAGCGAGAGAGAGACGAGAGAGAGAGAGAGAGAGAGAGAGAGAGAGAGAGAGAGAGAGAAACTTTCTTTTCATAACTAGCATTTTTTTTTAAATTGATTTTTAAAGTGATATCTAGAAAGCAAGTAGAGAAATTGCCAAAACAAAACATTAAAAAAAGGAAGTATCCCCTTTCTAAAGAGTAAAGTTTTCTCATAAAAAGATACCACCAATGCATTTCCAGCAAAAATGGCTACTAGCAAAACAGTGGGAAATTATAAAATGTAAACATTCTAGAAATAATGTGTTCCTTTCTTACACACTATTGTATCATTCTCCCATGATACCTTGTAAAATCTCTCTTCTGACCTATAGGCTAGACTGCTGTATATTGCCATCATCTAAAGGAAAAAATGCTGTAATGGTCAATACAACATACTATATAATAAAATATTCCAAGGCACTATCATTCTTAACTTGAGAAATAAAAACCAAATTGTCAAATTCATACATCACAGTAAAAATGCACTAAGTATAAATTGGGAGAAGCATTCATGAATCTTGACAATTCAGCTCATTTTATCTTAACAGAATCTGCCAGTCAAATTCTTTCTCTCACAGAAGAAAACCACTAAAAGTACCAATGAAATGCATGGTGTACACCTTATAATATTGTAAAAAAAGAAGAAAAAAAATTATCGTGCTGCATCGTATCCAGGGAAGAGTGTTATTAGGATCTTGCTCAAGTGTTTGTTCACATCAATTTTGTAGTCTTGGCCCAAGTCATAACGGCATGCAGGACAAGAGTATACTTCTGCTTTAAATGATCGCTGAAGACACGGTGAGCAAACATTATGCTTACATTCAGTTGTGACAGGCTTGAACACCAGCTCTTGACAACAGATACAGAGAAATCTTTCTTCAACCGCATTCAGGAATTGCTGTCAAGAAAATATACCATTGCTATAATCATAATATCACAAACAAGAGAAACTTAACTTCTAATATAAGAAAACCTTACTTTATAATAATTATATATATATATATATATTATATTAAATTAATATATAGTATATATCATATATCTAATATATAATATAATATATTATTATATATATATAATATTATATATATATTATATATATAATAGTATGTGTGTAATATAATATAATATAGACCTTACTTATATATAAGTATATATATACATATATATAATCATATATATATAGATATATATATATATATATATATATATATATTAGCGCCGACAGAACTCGGCTATTTTCAACCATATAAGTGAACATAACCACAGAATAAACTGGAATTTGTCACGTGTAATTTATAGCAGCAACTGCCGGTACAAGAGTCAAATGATGGAATCGGCCATAATAATAGAGAGGCAGGTAATGAATATCTGAAAAGGAGCATGGATTTCAGATACGATCGACAAGGTTTTCATTCAACCAACACTTCAGAAGATTAAAGGAAGATTATCAGCGGGGGTGACCTAAATTGGTTTGCCTGTGGATGGACCTCTTGGTATAAATACCACTTTTTCTGTAAACTTTTCTCATTCATCTACCTGAAGAGGGAGACAGCCATCATACATCAACAGCCATTTGAGAGCCAATGAAAATGCAGTGGCATGAAAACCCCCCAACCCCCATTTCACCAACAGCATGTAAGCAGATGGACATACCCTTCAGCCTTAGTCCATCATCTATCTCTGCCTTACAGGATGTCTGGAAGCCCCAGACGAAATGTCACAGCCCATTAGCCAAAATTCAAAATTGACAAAATTAGCATTATGCTTGAAAACTCTATGGGTTATACCCTGAAAGTTTAACTACTGCCCCCCACCCCCCATTTTGGAGTAAAAATTGAAGTTTATAATTACTTACCTTTGAGATGCCAACCTTTGGTGCGTTGCTCACCAGTTAAAGCAACAATGAAAAAACTATAATTAGAAAAATAAAGAACCTCTATTAAATTAATACAGCTGAAGCCGCAATAACCTCTTATAAAATAATAATAATAATAATAATAATAATAATAATATGGTAGTAGCCCTTTACACAGGTTTTATTAAATGTTATTTCTGCTTCAGCAGCATTAATTTTATAAAAGCTTTTCTCTATCTTTCTTATAGCGACTTTTTCTTTACTGTTAAGGGAGGTGAGTAATACACCTATATTAGTCATTATACGATATTGGAGGTGGCATTGGCGAATGAAATCGTAAAGTATACTTCGTAGAGTTCCACACAGTTTTTTTATAATTCTGATAAAATGCTTATATGTAATTCTAGTTATAATTATATAAATCTTGCAACGTTTTGTCTGGTTCTCCAGACATCCTCTTGGTGAAGGGTCAGTGAGGAACTGTGATAGGTGGTGTAGCCCATCTTCCTTATATTCAAGGGGTTCAGTGAACCAAAGTTTGGTTGGCTGCATATGCAGAGCTGGTCTCTCATTGGCTGTTGGGGGACAGCTTCAAGTCAGTCTCAGGACCTGATGGTTCTTTACTGTAGCCTTGCAGATCTCAGGGGTTACGTGATGTCATCGTGGGTGGAATTTTGATTGGCCAACTCCTGATGGCTCTTGATGGCACCCTCTTGGGCATGGCATGAGATCCACCTCACGAGACGCATAGAGGTCATACTGATGTAGGTACCAGGACATCCATAGGGCAAACATTAGAAGTGCTAGACCACATTTGTTGGTTTGAGGGGATCATGTGCAAGCAGTGAAGGATTGTTTTGAATAATTAGGTCTCTCATTTATTTGTTCTTGTGGTACATTACAAGGTCAATGCTTTTGCCCTCCTCAGTGGGTTTTCTTTAAAGAATCATTATCTTTGCAATACTGGGCATGCACAAAAGCGCTGTAGAATATCCTAATCTTGTCCTGGGGGTGGCATTGCAGGCTCTCACTACCATTATACCATTTCTCCAGGGCAGAGCGGATTTCACTGGCGATGAGCTGTTTGGATAACCGTTGTTTACCAGTATCTGCGAAGCTCTATCCAGTTCTTGTTGTGTGCCCTGCCCTGTTGAACAGTGGGCGAGGGGCCCCCTTATGAAGATCATAACTGTGGTGCTCTTATACCTGCCAGGGCACTCGCTGTTTCTGTTGAGACATGCTGAGGTTACTTTTCTTTGTTCCGACTGCAGTATGAAGGCAGTCTTCCGTCTTAATGACAAGGACATCAAGAAGGGGAGCTGATTGTCGGTGCAATGCTCAACTGTGTATCTATCATATTTACTGAGAAATTGTATCTAAGAGACTCTCCTCAACTGTCCCCACATAGAAGTTGGAAAAGAGGACCCCCAATGGGGAACCCATAACAACACACCATCCTTCTGACAGAACATCTGGCCACCGTGGGTGGAGAAGGGGGTTCTCTTTATACAGATATCCAACAAAGACCATAATGAAGCTTTTTGGATATTTAGAGATGCCGTTGACAGGTCCTTATAAATGCATTCAAGGAAGATGTTGATGATCTCGTCTACAGGAACGCTGGTAAACAAGGACTCTACATCACGCGAAATGATGGTTTCTGTACCTGGGGAGTCATGAATCTCTTCTAGGAATACCGAAGAGGACCACAAGCTATAACAGCTCGGGACATAGGGTGTCAGGCTCTGATTAAGGTGCTTGGGCATGGCATAAGTAAGGCTGGGCATCTGGCTAATAATGGAGTAGAGGATTTCCATCTTTATGGGTTTTGACATTATTGTAGAGATAGCCTAGGCCATAGTCACCTTGGATGGGCAGGAGATGGGTGGCATTAGTGGCGCTGTTGACAGTGCTAATGACACGGTTGGCATCCCTCTTGATTTCTTCAGTAGGGTTTCTAGTAAGGCATCTCAATTTCATGGTGTCAGACAGGATGGCATCAAGTTTTTCATAGTACCTCTATATCAATCAAAATAAAGGCTGCCGTCTTGTCCGCCTATCTAAGTCTGGTCTATATTTACCATTTGTTAAGACTGAACTGCGATGATTCAGTTAGAAGCAGCAAGAGGAATACATCATGTTGATTTTTGAGGACTGGTGTGGTGATAATGTCATTGTTTCAGTGTTCTACAGCCAAAATGGAAGTTAGGAAAATACTTTTTAGGGATCCTTTAGGTGATAATGATAATAAGAATTTATAGAGGGGCTAGGTAAGGTTCTGACTATGTTGATGTTTTTGTCCTTAGTAGAGTTAAATTGAAGGTAACGGATGTTACAGAATATACAGTTACCATCCGAGTTACGACCTGCGCGAGTTACGTCCACCCGTACTTACGACAGTGTCCGACAGGGGTCTATTTTTTTTATACTTGGCGGCATTTACTATTTGGCAGCGCGGTAGCGTAGTGCGTGTGGCACGGTATGACAGTTACGACGGCGCCGGCAGCACAGCATCCCAGACAGACTCATCCCAACCACCTCACTCACTGTCTAGACATTGTAGCAGTACTGTAACATTGTAGCAGGAACATTTTTTTCATTACACCTTTGCCATGGCCCCTAAGAGAAAGTCTGACTCATCAGAATGCAATTCTGCCAAGAAAGCTAGGAAGGCACTGACGTTGGAGATGAAGATGGACGTAATCAAGAAATATGAAGGTGGGATGAAAGTTAACTGTATAAGCAGAAGTCTCCATCTCTCCCACTCCACGGTCTCCACCATTCTAAAGGACAAGGAAAGGATTAAGGACGCAGTGAAAGGAGCAGCCCCAATCAAGTCTACTATTATCACCAAACAGCGTGAAGGACCGATAGCAGACATGGAAAAGTTGTTATTTACGTGGCTGGAAGATAATAGACAAAGAAATGTGCAAGTGATGTTGCGAGCAGTGCAAAGCAAGGCAACAAGTTTATTTAAAATGTTAAAAGAGAAAGGAGGTGAAGAATATGCTTCGTTGGAGTTGATAGCGAGTGATGGGTGGTTTCGTCGATTCCGAGATCGGTACCAAGTGCACCATGTTCTGACGAAAGGCGAGGCTGCTAGCAGTGATGCGCCTGCTGCTAAGGCATTCGTTGAAGAATTTGATAAACTAATTGTGAAAAAAGGATATTTGCCTGAACAGATTTTTAATGTGGACGAAACTGCCTTGTTTTGGAAAAAGATGCCGAAAGGCACGTACATAAGCAAAGAATTCGCGAGTGCACCAGGGCATAAGGCAATCAAAGAAAGATTCACGCTATTGTTCGGTGGAAACATCGCAGGACATAAATTAAAACCTTTTTTGATTGCGCTTTAAGAAAACCCACGCGCACTGAAGAACGTGAACAAACATGCCCTTCCCGTTTATTACCGAAGTAACAGAAAGGCCTGGATGATGCTAGCACTGTTTGAAGATTGGTTTTTAAATGGTTTTGTTCCTGAGGCACGTCAATATTATAGCGATAAGGGCATTCCGTTCAAGATTTTATTAATGCTTGACAATGCGCCTGGCCACCCGACGCACTTGGATGATCTTCATCGTAACGTGCGCATTGTCTTCCTTCCCCCTAATACCACCCCCCTAATCCAACCCATGGACCAAGGTGCGATTTCTACGTTCAAGGCGCACTACGTAAGAATTTCCTTTGACCAAGCCATCGAAGCTATGGATGAAAACCCTGAGCTGACTTTGCGCGATTATTGGAAATCGTACAACATTTACCATTGTATCAAGCATGTCGCTAAAGCTTGGGATTTGGTGACAGAAAAATGTATGAGTGGTATTTGGAAATACTGCTGCAAACGCTTCCTCAGAGATTTTGTTGGCTTCGATAACGAAGAGGAACTAAGCAACGTCCGAGGAAAAATTGTTAGCTTGGCAAAGCAACTTGAGTTAGGATGTGATGAAGAAGAAATTGAAGAACTGATAAGTGAATAACCTGAGGAATTAACAAATGAAGAACTGTTAGCAATAGAAGAAGAAAGGAAAGCTGAAGAAAGAAGAGAGGAAGAAAAGGAAGTTGTAAAAGAGGAGGAGCACGAACGAAAGTTTACTGTAAAGGGATTATCGGAAGCCATACAAATGCTTAATACAATGCTGCATAAATTGGAAGGAATGGATCCGAATGTTGAACGGTTTGCCCGGATAGAGAGATCTATGCAAGAAGTAATGAGGCCATACAAAGAAATCTACGATGAAAAGAAAAAGCAGAAGATCCAAACGACACTTAGCATGTTTGTCAAACGAACACAAAAGCCCGCCTCATCCAGCATCGAAGCCACCCCCTCCCCTACATCGGCCAGCGCAGTAACCACCCCTTCCCCATCCCCTGCCTCGCCTGACTTAACAGCTGATCTTTCTTTCGACCGTGCGTATGAAGAAAGTGTTGATGACGTCGAACCAAGCACCAGTGAACATTAATTTTGAGTGTTGTTTTGCTTATTTTTTTACATGCATATGTATTTTCTATTTTGTACTACAGCTGTATGTTCTATTTTTGAACTGTAACTTTTCTATTTTCGTATTTTGATCTTCATTTGTATTTTTGTATAATAATTTCAACTGTAGTAATAAATATTTTATTTCTAAAACCATATTATATTAAGATGTATGTACGTAGTATATCAACTAAGCAAATGAAAAAAAAAGCTAAATACATTGCACCTACAGTATAATATTAAAAATATCTCTATGATAAAATGATAAAAGTGAAACTAAAAGGCATAAAAATGATAAATACATAAACAGCTTGTACGTATAGTACAACAGTAATATTATTCAACAGAAAAAGTATGATAAAAGTGAAACTAAAAGGCATAAAAATTATAAATAAACAGCTTGTATATACATATGTACAGTAATATTATTCAACAGAAAAGTATGATAAAATTATAAAAGTGAAACTAAAAGGCATAAAAATGATAAATAAACAGCTTGTATATACACAATAATATTATTCAACAGAAAAAGTTACTTAAAAATGCAACACATTCATATCATATGTCCTCAAGTACAGTATAATCTTCCACTTTAACCGAGTACTTATATCCACGTGTCGGCCATTTTGGCTGGTATTTTCGACTAACGACCATTCTGACATACGACCTGTTGGTCGGAACGGATCTAGGTCGTAACTCGGATGGTAACTGTAATAGAGTTGAAGGAAGGGTCTAAACCTATCGCTATGGATGTTTTTTTTTTTTTTCTCTCTCTCTCTCTTCCAGGTACCCCTAGTTTGGTACATTTTAAGTTGTTTTTGGAGAATAAGGTGGAAATTTTTATGGGTCTTAAGCCATGGTTGGATTTTCTTTTGTAAGCCTGATCTTAGTTTTTCTAAGAGGGCTAGGTAGTTTTTGATGCAAAGCCTAGGTGTATTGTAGGAAAGCATGTGATATCAGATACTTTTAGTAGATCTTTTTGTGTGCATGGAGGGTGATCATGTGCATATTATAGCTGGCAAGTGTGTATACTGGGATCTTGCTGTATTGGAGAAGACGTAGCATGGAGGTGGGGTTTTAGTAGTCACAAAAGTATTTTGTTTTTCTTAAGAAATTACTTAGTGACAAAGGGTTATATTTTTCCCTATTCAAGTCTGAGTTGTAAACAGATTTACAGGCAGACCCGGTCATCGGCGGACTTGGTTAATGGCGATCCGGTTTTGTGGGGCTTGTCTAGTGCCATAATGGCACCATGAGAGAGAGAGAGAGAGAGAGAGAGAGAGAGAGAGAGAGAGAGAGAGAGAGAGAGAGAGAGAGCTTTTTCATACTGCTAACTTTCCTCCATCTCTTTATCATATCTTCTAGTTAAATAAGTTAAAAAGGCAAAAGAGATAGATGAAAGTATCAATAGTAATATTGTGATCGTTGTTTAAGTGTCACAGCCATACACAACTGAACAAAAACAGATGTTTTGCCACAAAAACCCAACTGAATCTGATAACGTTTTGCTTGCATTTAAGCCATCGTATGATAGTGAAAAATTACTGTAGTTATGTTACAAATCATATTACTTAAGTAGAACAGAACTTATATTGGCAAGCACTATAGTACTGCTAAATTTAAGTTGCAGTTGTAGCTGAACCAGAGAGAGAGAGAGAGAGAGAGAAGAGAGAGAGAGAGGAGAGAGACGAGAGAAGAGAGAGAGAGAGAGAGAGAGAGAGAGAGAATGTTCACACCTGATGACTACAAATTATCGTGCATCAGCAACATGGATAAAACTCCACCGCAATTGTGGAGAAAAAGGGTATTTTAATAAAAAATACTTGTTATGAAAGAACATATTATACTGTTCTCACGCCGATAAAAGATAAATACGTCACTCTCATATCATTATGAAACAGGAGAACGAAAATAACAAACGGAATCTGTTTTTCACACAAAAAAATGCGCCTGACCCCATCTTTTAATGGAAAAACTAACCGAATTCACTATGTGTATCTAAGTCATAGTTCAACTTAAAAGCACTTCATATAACAAAAAATAACCTTGTTCCATATAAATAGTTTCTAGATCTATTTACGCTAAAAAGAAGCAAGAAAATAGCTTGAATCGAGCTAAATACACTGAAATAAACCTGTCTCTGCCCTTAGCTGATTTTTCCAAATCAAAACACAGATCGCTTTGTATTTTATAATACTACACATAGTAATATGAAACTACATACAGTATTATTAGATACAGTGAAGTAAAGCATAACTTTTTAAAAGAGCCAAGGAAAAGATGCATATTCGTTATGTTTGTATTTCATGAAGATCTCTCCGCACTTCGGAAGAGTACCGAATTACCAATAACCAGACAACAGTGCCATCAATTAATGTAAAAAATAACTAAGTGTACTTTAAGTATTTAAGTCAATTTTTAACTTGAAAACAATTCATTGTCAAATATGAATAGTTTCTAGAGATTAATTTACGCTAAATAGAAACAAGTAAAGCGCTCTGAGTTGAGTTAAATCTTATCTCCGCCCTCAGCTGATTTTTCCAGACCAAAAACATGATCGGTTTGCTTGCATATTTTATGATACAATAGTAATATGAGACTACATACAATATTGTTGGAAACAGCTTAGTAAAGGATAAAGTTTTAAAAGAGCCAAGGAAAAGATGCCTATTTGTTGTTGTATTATATGAGGCAGTTTCGGCACTAGTCTAAGCCACCAACTGGTGCAACCACCAGACAATGGTGCTATAAACCCTACAGAAGGTAAAACCCAGTTATGAATATATTGACCAAGCGGTGTAAAACCGAAATGCTGCTAACCAAGGGCTGCCTGTATATTTTTTGGAAAAACATGTTTTCTTAGGTGGAGACTTATGTAGGGATGTTTGGTGTGTACTTCATGTATTGGAGTCTTTCTTTTTCCCTAGTAGGCCTTTCTGTATAGGGTTCCTGAGGGTTTGATATTGATAGAGAATTTGTGAACACGATGCTCGAGTGTTTTGTGTTGAAGTTATGGGAATACAGAAAGCGAATATTCTTCCACATAGGCCTGAAACTAATGGGTTGTACGGCATGCTAATAGGAAGGTGCTTGAAGCCTTAGAGTTCCAATGGGTGGTAATGATACTACTTGGGTTATGTACATTTGGGGTTGCTAGATATAGCATAAGCACAGAGGTTAATGTCATGAAGGACTTTGAAGTACTGTTCCTGTCGACTGTCCCAAAATCTCCAATGAATGGAACCATTAGAAACGTCTTCAGCGGTGGTCGTCCAGGAAACAGACTGATGTGCCGAGATACTTTTGATACGTGTTGCCAAGGCTTTATTTACAGCTGATACTTATGCTGTTGGCTGTTGATTTTAAAATACTGAAACTAGGTGGCTGCATGGAAAAGAAGCCTTCATGCTTGTATATTGTTGTGATGCATGAGCCGGCCCAAAGTGTGAATGTGCTGGTGATATGGCACCATAAGTGTCATAAAACACGTTTAGATGAATGGCGGTTTTTGCTCATCAGCAAGCCAGTAACCGAGGACTGCCAGTATGTACACATGTTATGGACATGACTGCTCTCTGGAGCAGCTATGCTTTGATTCAGCTGTCCAAGAGTGATTTTTTATGTGATTATATTTTTGTACGGTATAGTTTTATAGATAATCATGATGTTACTTTTTCATTAATTCTTTCATACTTTCCATGCTATAATTCCATAAGTTTTTGCATTCCAATAAAAGCAGACTGGAAAATAAAATTTAAATAATCAGTGAATATTTCGGATACTGTACAGTAAGCTCTACCATCCAAAAACCTTTTACAATACAGTGGAACCTTGGTTTTCGTATATAATCCGTTCCAGAACCTCCCACGAAAACTGAAACAATAATTCCCATAAGGAATAATGTAAATAAAATTAATGCATTCCAGACCCCTCAAAATATTAACAAAAAATGCATTTTATAGGGAATAAATAGTTTTACACACACAAAACAATGGAAAACAAATAAGACTAATAAAATGAATAAATGAACACTTAACATCACTCTTACCTTTATGGAAAACACTTGTTAGTCTATGGAAGATGGAGAGGAGGGGAGAGGTTATTGTTTGGAAGGGGAATCTCCCTCCAGAAGGATTTCAGGTATCAAGGACCTATCTGGGGTTACTTCTCTTCGTTTTTTTTACTGGCACTATTTGAGGTTACTTCTCTTCATTTTTTACTTGCACTAGGACAAGTTTTGAGTTATTGGACCCCTGTCGCACAACAAAACCGTCCAGATATTTGTTTCTGGCTTTTCTTTAACATTTGCCTAAAGTTCAACACGACTTTGTAATTAAACATGTTGGACACATGGATTACATCTTCTCTGTTGGGATGATAATTCTCCACAAAATTTTTTACATCATTCCACATTTGCAAACATGTCCTTAATCCCTGAAGTAGGCACATTATGTATGCTCATTCGTTTTCTGAATTTTTCAATCCAGCCTCTGCTGGGAAATTAAAAAACAGCAACGCTTGTTGTAGGCATCTTCTCACCGGGATCAGCTTGCAACTTCCTCCAACACTTTGCTACAAGTACTTTCTTAAATTCTAGTGTTTCTCGCCTTTCTTACACAAGGGCTAGCATTTTGAACTTTCATTGGTCCCATGATAACTTATTTAGCAGTTGCACTTGAATAAAAAAAAGCACAAAAGGCACGAAAACAACGAACCCAAAAGCAGAATGGGTCATGAAAGAAGATGGGATGCTTTGTTTGGGCACGTGCCAGGTCCTGGATGGAGCATTTCCGAGTGTACAAAAACAGAGGTTGGACTGTACAGTAATATAATTTCAAATACCATAAATACTCATGTAACATGCGATCTCGCATATCATGTGGCCCTCAAATTTTCACCCTACAACAAAGATTTGATAATGTATCTCAAGTAACATGCGAGTTCAATGTTTGAGACAAATTTACAATAGGCTAACCTCTTTTCCTCCTGTTTATCTATCACATTTTCTAGTTAGGCTAACCCCTTTTCCTCCATCTCTTAATCTATGCCATCTTCTGGTTGAAAACACTTTGTATAATGTAAAATAACCTTGTCCATATCAATAGAGTATCTTGAGATTCATTTACGCTAACTAGAAGCAAGAAAATCGCTCTGATTCGACTTCCATACAGCAAAATAAACTTCCCCCAATCGTCCTCAGCTGGTTTCCAAACAAAAACATTGATTGCTATTTTTGTATTTCATAGTACAACAATAGTAATAGGAAAATACATACAATATCATTGGATGCAGTGAAGTAAAGCATAACTTTTTAAAAGATCCATGGAAAAGATACATATTCATTATGTTTGTATTTTATCAAATGATACTAGTAAGTGCATATTTACATTCGCTAATTTTATATCTATGATGCGCCCCCCTTAATATTAGCTCCAAAATTAGGCCTTCAAAAGTCACATGATATGGGAGTACAGTAGAGACCCGGTTCACGACCGTATTAGAACTCGACATAATCGGATTTCGCCACTAAATTTCCAATAAACTTTGTATCTTTTCAACCGAAAAACTAGTTTCCGACCCCAGACCATATGATGTTTGTAAACAAAACTGTTTCCGCCAACCGCCGCTAGTTGGCATCATCCAGTGCTACCAAATGTAGCATAAATTCATGTTTTTTAGCATAATTTGACCCAAGAATTGGAGCTTAGCATAATTTCTTTCACACTAAGGGTTCTAGTACAATTTTAGAATGTATTTTCACTAAAATTTTAAATAAAATGCAGAAAATTCCTCAATTTCGTACACAGCTATAGTGAATATATGTATCTTCATAGTGAAATTGCCTCAAAAGCAGCACTAACAAATGAGTTAATTGCTAAGTTTGAACCCAACTAAGGAATGTTAAATTTTGTGAATATAAATAAATACCCACAGTGGCATGACAAACGATCAGTAAAGTGTTAATAATGTTTTTTCTTCACGAGTAAAGAATTACTTTTTTTCCTTTTTTAAGTTTTATTTTTTTCAGTAGATATCAAAATTTTAATTATGTCTAAAAGTGATTTTCACATAATTTTCAAGTATTTATTCATTGTGTATGTGATCTGTTAAAGAAAAATGGTGCTTCAGTGGCATGATAATGATCAAGTAATAACTACGTATGTTATTCTTCTTGAGTAGAGACTGGTTTGTTTGTTTACCTTTATTTAAGTTTTAATTTTTCAGTAAATATCAAAATGTTATATTTGAAGTAATTTTCACACATTTTCAAGTATTTATTAATTGTGTGTGTGTGACCTGTTAAAGAAAAATGGTTCTCAGTGGCATGATAATGATGCAGTAATAAGTAAAATTTGTATGTTTTTCTTTACATTTGTATGTGTGATCACACATTTGTCAAATAGTATACTAGTGATTGCATATCAAATAGTATACTAGTGATTGCGTATGTGATCTATTAAAGAAAAAAGGTGTTTTATTTCGAGTTTGCTAACATGTAAAGACCATCAAATTATTAGTTATAATATTGTCTGTTCGTAACTTTGTATCATTTCACCTAATATATAAATGTTTTAAATTTCCATTACATCGTTGTTTTAGCTCAAATGTATTAGAGAAAATAGATAATGATAGATTAATAGCATAATTCTGGCACAAAATTGCACCATATTTGGCATAAATTCTTGCTTGGACCGACTAGCATAATTTAGCAAAACGGTTGATAACACTGGTGACGCCACTCAGCATTGTTTAAAGTACGCAGCTATTGTTTACAAACATTCAAACATGTGTCGTGTCTCGTACACCTTGCGCGCATTTAGTTTGCTTTTTCGGTGGTATCAACTCTATACGCAGTTACCTTTTGATTCATCATAGGTCCCAACATTACTACTGGCTATCTATGTTCTAACCTTTTGCTATTGTTAATCTCTGAAATAATAGAAAGTGTTTACATGGCATCTCGCGTTTTCCTTCTTCAAAATGTTTCCATCATTTCCAACTCCAAAATAAACCTTAAGTTTCGTCTATCCTCTCCTCTGCATGAAAGTGATGAGCGAAAAAAAGATTTAATCAAGCACCCTTGCTTGATTTTTTTTTTTTTTTTTTTCAAGCGTAGACCTATTCTAAAATCATGCTCACACTTGAGGCGCACGTTTCAGTAGCAAATGCAATACGTATTGAAGTGTTAGGTTTAGAGTGAAGGCAATGTTACGTGCGTAGGTTACATGTGCGGTTCGGTAGCGAATGCAATCTTTAAGCTTTGTTAAGCTTGCCGGTAAAGAAGAGGTTAGCCATAGCTTAAATCAGAGAAGCCGCTATGCCATATTAAGTGCGTAGTAATTAAGACGAATCTTTTATGTCGTACTGTAATACATCAATGTTTACGTGTAAGATTTGGTAGTGAAACCAGTTACATACGTAACATGTTCGGTTCGGTAGCAACGGAATCTAAGCTTTTTAAGCTTGCCGGTAAAGAAGAGGTTAGCCTTAGCTTAACTCAGAAGCCGCTACGGTATACATTAATTATAGAAATTAAGAAGATTCTTTTATGTCTACTGTAAAAATACGTCATTGTTTACGTGTGAGATTTGGTAGTGAAACCACTGTTACATACGTAACGTGTGCCGTTCGGTAGCGAACGCAATCTTAAGCTTTGTTAAGCTTGCTGGTAAAGAGGACGTTAGCCTTAGCTTAAATCAGAGAAGCCGCTATGGTATAGAATAATTATAGAAATTACGACGATTCTTTTATGTCTAGTGTAAAAAGACGTCAATGTTTACATATGTAACGCGTGCGCGGTAACGAACGCAATCTGTATGCTTGGTTTACTATAACGTCCTCGTAAAATAGAGGTTAGCTTGATATTAATGCTGGTACATATTGGTATAGTAATTATAGAAATTAAGAAGATTCTCTTACTTATACGTACGTATGTATATATGTACCATGCAGTACCATAATAATTGTCAAAGTCCAATAAGCTTGAAAGCAGCCCTGATATTGGACAATTTGCCGTAAAAGACGCACCTTTTTTTATAAGGACATTTATGAAACAAAATCGTTAGTATCATAACATTTACTGAAAGATAATTTTCAAGCGATTTTGTGTACAGTATTGCAGTTGACTTCGTATAAGATTTACCATAAATTAATATCGAATGCAAACGTTTCTACGCTATGGTTTGTTTACATCCTTAAATGCAGACTTACTGTAGGCAAATTTTCGTAAGTTTTGATAAATATACATTGGGTTTAATTTTAATAGTTTATTAATTTACTGTAATAATTAGACTTGCTTTTCAATGTTTTTATTATGTTAGCAACACGTTTTATGCCTACCCTCTACACTACGTTCTACTTACTAATCACCTAGGTAGCCTTAGCCTATGGTGCTTGGTCAACAATCGGTTGGACGCAGGCCAGTTTTCTTTTATACTGTATATTATACATTTAAAATTATAAATATACATTTAACATGATATTTATTTAACTTTTAACTTATTTAGTTGTAATTTACATGTAATGTATTGTATAAAAAGGCAAGGTTAGGGTAATAACTGATGGTCAAGAACGGATTAATCCATTTTCAGTTATTTCTTATGGGAAAACTTGATTCAGTTCTCGAAATAATCGAATTTCGAAGCTCCTTCTGGAACAAATTATCGTTGAGAACCGAGGCTCTACTGTATATATGTTACATCTTACACTACACCTGGGGCATCCCTGTATGAGCTTAACAAGTTTGATTTGTATTACAGATAGCTTTAATTTGTAGTAAACATTTTATAGATATTTTGCAGTGTTTACATTAACATTTGAAAATTCATGAATCATTTATCATAAAATTGTATTTAGTCATGAAAATAAAATGAAAATAGAGTAATTAGTAAATATTGCTCTATGAAAAAATTTGCAAATTGATGAAATTTTCTCGTGGACAAGTGAATAATACGTTCCACAAAAATCCATAACAAAATGAAATGCAGATATGTGAGGCATGTAAAAGCTAGGTAAACTGTATATTCTTTGTCCTAGAAAAACTAAAAAGAATGTTAAAAAACGGCATCTCTGCAGTTTGAATGAATTATTTATATTTACATTATTTTAAATGAGAAAAACTGATTCAGATAGCGAATTTTTCAGGTCACGAACTGTGTCCTCGAATTAATTAAGTTTGTGAACCGAGGTATAATTGTACTCAAATTAGACTGTTATGGACTGTAGTTCTTAGTTGTTATGATAGTGTGAGTTGTAATTATAATTTTACAAAACAAAATAAAATGATCAGAAAAAACATGTATAACTTGGTAAAATTAGCATACTTTTATGAGTATTTTGGAAAGTGGCCCTGAACAGGATTGTAATTATTCACTTTCAACTTCCCGTGAAAGGTACAAAAACTTTTTAG
>NC_087200.1:174322404-174343951 GCF_015104395.2 Macrobrachium nipponense | reverse complement strand
TTATGGGAGCCTGGGGGGGGTACCTAGTAGTACCTGGAGGAACCACCAGTCGGGGTTGGTTGGTTAGTGTCTTTTATCATGAATTGTGTAATGGTGTAAGGTGACAAGTTGATTCTCTGCTCTTGTTTTTATGGTACCTTCTGCACCCAGGGCAAGGGCATAAATTATTTTATCTTGAGTCTTGTCAGCGATTGGGCAGATCTCCCGCTGCAAGACTTCCATCGATATAGAGGCGACTCCCAGCTCATGCCACGCCACTGCAGGTTTAGATGAGCACCACCAGAGGCAGCAACTCATGCTGTAGCTCTTACCAGTGTTAGCCATTCCTCCCAGTTCAATAATACTATTCCTTTAATGAATTGAGTTAGTTCATTCCATTCATCCCACACCAAGTTAATTACTAAATAAGAGCCCGCCCTCCTCCTCTCTGATTTTCATGGAGTTAGCAGCAATAAATAAGAACAATGCTGCAGGCTTCTCTCGCTTGTGAGGCCCCATTGCAGTGGACAGGACCTGTCACCCTACATTGCAACCATCATTTGCACACAAATTTTTTTTATTTGATTTAAGATGCCATGCGAGGCTAATCCTTAGCTAAGTAATTACTTGGTAAGTATATTCATAAAACCCTCAATTTATTATCATTTTATTATAAAAATATGTTTATTATGCGCATGTCAGCTTTAAAAGACCACAGAGCCATTTTTTCTAGCACTTCAAAGAGCTCATCTGAAGTTTTATTCTATTGAGGGCTAAATTGGAGTAAAGGAAAATTAAAAGGAGTGGGACTGTTGGTTGGGAAGATGCCAATGGGTATGGAAGAAGAGTAAAAAGGCAAAAATATTGTCCAAAGGTATGCTACAAAGAACCTATAGTAACATCTACCAACATTGTAAATGGTACTCCATAGAGAGTTGAGTGTGTGTACTTATACAGGTAATTTGCATGTTAAAATGGAAAAGGTCAGCATACCAATATACATCACCCTATATGCAGTTGACTTGACTGAGATCTTCAAATTTTTAAAGTTTTTCGGGTGCATACTTAGATATTAAAAAGGGATTTTGACGAAGGAAAAATCTATTTCTGGGCAACGACCTGTGTCGCCCTGTGAAATGGTTCCTTTGATACTATTTCTGAAGAATAAATATTGCTATTCATCCTAGAGAAAAAAGAAACAATATAATGCCAAGATAAATGGCTCGCTCATTCTTATAGAAGTGTCGGTATAGTAAGGAGCGAGTGGAATCACTACCAGAGGTCCCTTGCCATTTAGCTTCTTCCTTCGACAAAACCCGAACTACGGAGGAGCCGTGCTACAGCTCCCGGGTCTACTACTACCGTGAGCGCCTCCGACGCCTGAGACTCATTCCTGAAGATAGCCTCCAAGCTTGGGGTAAGCTGGGTGAGGATAATCTAACCTACAGGTGGGGTTTCACAGGGCGACACAGGTCGTTGCCCAGAAATAGATTTTCCTTCGTCAAAATCCCTTTTCTGGGCTTGACCTGTGTCGGCCTGTGAAATAGTACCAGAGAATGCCAAACACCAAGCTTTGAGGAACAGTACAGATAAATTAAGAAGTAAAGTTAAACACTTGTAAGGTTAATAGTATAATAATCAACTAAAATTACAGTCTTACCCTAAGGGAAGTATAAGCCCTAAAACACGGGTTATCACTTAAAATTAGTTAGCCTAACAACAAACATAACAATACAGGTTAGGCAAAGACAAGATATAAGTTGATATATACAAAAGAATGGAACTGAATCCGATTAGAATGATGAACAAAAGCAAACTCAAGGTAACCCAATACATGGAGGCGACTAAACTAAGTAAGGGTGCAATGGGGCAGGTTAGAAGGGAAGGCTACAAGAAGTTATAGTAAAAATTAAGAATCAGGAGAAACTGTGTTTCCAGCTGCCACTGCTGGAAATTTGAGGCTTCTAAGGGGTTTTAGGTAGTGCCGTTTGAAAACTGTCGGAGATTTCCAGCCTGTATACTTCTTAAGATCGTCAAAATTCATGTGTTGGAAATAATTAATAGATGTGCCACCGCCCTAACATCGTGGGCCCGAGGAAAGGACTCTGGATGGCCTGTTTAATGAAGTATAAAATTTGTTGCCTGATCCCTTTTAGGGATAAAGTACCACCTCCCTTCCTAATGAACAATGGGCCTGAAGATTTCAGAGTTGTTCTGCTTAGGTAGGCTCTTAATGAGTTGACAGGACAAAGGGAAATGTCTTGAGGTAGTGGTAGGATTTTCCACGAGGACCATCTGTCCTGTGGGTCTTCATTTTTGGCTAGAAAATGGCGATCTGGGGATAAGAGGACTTCCCCTGAGGGGAGGAACTCAATGTGGCCTGGTTCCCTTGATAAAGCTGACAGTTCTGATATTCTAGCTCCGGAGGCTAAACTTAATAAGAATAGGGTTTTCCTCAGGAGGGATATATAATTGCAAGAGTCATTGTTAATGTCCGAGGCCAGTTTGAGGACATCATTTAAGAACCAAGAGACTGATTTAGGTCTCGTTGATGGTCTTAATCTAGCACAAGCTTTTGGTATGGACGTAAAGTAGAATCCGTAAGGTCTATGCTAAAACCAAATTGGAAGATCTTTTTAAGAGCTGATTTGGTCGTAGTGATAGTGCTTGCTGCTAAGCCTTTCTCAAACAATGATCTGAAGAAAGTTATGGCTAGGTTCGTTGTCATGACTTGAGAATTTGACAACTTAAGGAACTCTGCTAGTTTTCTTGACAGATGAATCATATTGTCGGAGAGTAGATTCTCTTTTATCTGATTCCAAGAATGAGATATTCTGGGGATCAATTTCTGCATTCCTCATGGCTGCGAATTTCAGAAAATCCATAAAGTTAGGTTTCTGAATTCTTGAGGAAGCGGACACAGTCTGAGTTGCACTAACTGGGTTAGTTTGGGGTTGGGAATCCGTAGTGGTCGGAGTCTCAACTCTAGGAGTAGAGTGGAACCAATTGCTCTTGGGCGGGCCAGTTGGGAGCTACTAGAGCTACTTGGCCTTTGAAGTGTCTGAGTTTGTCTAAAACTTTCATGAGAAGGTTCACCGGAGGGAAGAGGTAAATATTCTTCCATTCGTTCCAATCGAGGATCCATTGCATCCGTAGCGTATGCTAGAGGATCGAGGTTGGGGTGCCACGTAACAAGGGAGTTTGTGGTTTGACTCCGTGGCGAAGAGGTCTACTTGGAGTCCGGGGACTTGTAGACTGATCCAATTGAATGAACTCCTGTCCAGTGTCCAACTCCGATTCCAACGGAGCGGAGCGTGATAGAGCGTCTGCTACTACGTTCTTGACTCCTGCCAGGTGAGTGGCTGACAGGTGCCATTTGTTTTTGCATGCCAGAGAAAAGATGGCTATCATGACATGGTTCAAGTGGCTTGACTTGGATCCGCCCCTGTTGATGCAGTGTACTACTACTGCACTGTCCAGAACTAATTTGAAATGAGAGTTCTTGGGCGGACGGAGTCGTTTCAGTGTGAGGAATACTGCCATGGCCTCCAGTACATTGATATGTAGCTGGCGGAATGTTAACGACCAAGTTCCTTGAACTTTTTCGTACTGGGAGTATCCTCCCCACCCCTGTTAGTGAGGTAAGTCTGTGTGGATCACTAATGATGGAGGGGGAAAACTGTAGAGGAATTGCTTTTGAAAGGTTCTTTTGTCTCCGTCCAGGGGCGGAGACGTTTCGTAAAGATTGCTGGGATAAAGGCATCTAGTTTGTCCCGTGATCTGCAATTCGCTCTTGAGCGCCATACTCTGTTTTATATCTTTGAGTTTTTGGCTCTGAGCAGAACGTCTGTGACTGATGCAAACTTGAGTGAGCCCAGTATCCTCTCCTGGCAACCTCCTGGATGTTGTTGTCGTTTGATAAATTGTTTTGTAGCTCTTGCAATTTCTTTCCTTTTCAACGACGGAAATTGATAGTGTGCGATTGTAAGTCCCACTGAAGGCCTTAACCACTGGAATCGAGATTCCGTTGTTAGTCTGGTTTTACTTGGGTTTTGTTTATTTGAAAACCTAAATGTTCCAGGAATTTGATCACTCTGACCGTGCTTTCTGTGCATTCTTTGGGGTTCCTTGCCCAAATAAGCCAATCGTCCAGATAAGCCACTAACATTATTCCCATGTTTCCTTAGCTCTTGCACTACTGCTTCCGCCAATTCCTTTGGTGAAGATCCTGGGGCTATGTTGAGCCGAATGGCATTACCTTGAAGGAGTAGGATCTGTTGCCTAGTTTGAAGCCTAGGAATGGACGGGAAGTGTCGGCTATGGGAACATGATAGTAGGCATCTGTAAGATCTATAGAGGTTGTGACGGCCCCACGGGGCGGGGAAGTAAGGTCCGTACCTGCGAAAACGGTCAGCATCCTGAACTTGTCGCAATGAATGAATAAGTTCAGATGGGACAAGTCTAAGATGATTCTTCGGTTTACCGAGTCTTTCTTGGCACGCTGAACAAGCGTCCTTGAAAATTTTAAATTGTTGACTCTTGAGACTACTCCTTTGAGAAGGAGGTCTTCGGTATACTCTACCAATTCCGTTGTTGTGCTTGATAGAATCTGTTGGTTGGAGGAGGGCCCTCTAGCCAACTCCAACCTAGTCCCTTTGTTACTATACTTTGAGCCCAAGGGCTGAACCCCCCCCACCGCTGGCGGAAAGAGGTACAGCCTCCCTCCTACCTTGGGATTCTCACTGCTGGTTTGCCGAGGGGCGGGCCACCTCTGCTCCTCGGAAACCTCTTCCCCTGTTAGCAGCCCTGCCGGATCCTCTGAATCGAGAGGCCAACCTCTTGCTCTACTGCCTCTCGCAAACCTATTGAAAGCCTGAAAGTTCTGGCTTTCATAGTTGGCAATTGTAGGCTGGCGAGACAGCAAAGGCAAAGTGGAGGGTTGAGATTGCTGGGACTGAGGGGTCAGAACAATGTATGGTGTTGACCCTTCGACGATGGTTGCCCTTGTGATGCTGGGACTGCCTGAACCAACGTTTGTTGAGAAGGCTGGAAGGGGAGAGAACTTCCTTGGTTTCTTCTTGTTCCTTGGGTTTAGGACCAGAAGATTCCTGCCTCCGCTTTGCTACCAGTCCCCACCTGACTTTGTGAGCACTGGTTGACCTTAGAAGCCTCATGAAGGACTTCTGCTACTACTGGTGCTGGAAAGAGGTCCGGTTCCCAAATTGAGAAGCAATCAGTTTTTTATTCGGTTCATGGCGGATAGTAGCTTCCGCCAGAACGTGCTTCCTACAATTTCTCCTGGCTATGAGGAAGTCGTAAAGGTCACACTGCATGGTGTGCAGCAGACCTTTAGCCAAAACTTTAAATAACGGCTCTTGTTGGTATACAAGAGCCGTCATCTCCGCCATAGTCATGGAGGAAAGGGATCTCGCGAGCCTAGTCGGGCGTCGTACTCATCTGGATGAGAGAGTCCGACAACCTGGGGGAGGTCTCTCACTAAAGAGAGAGGTGGCACAGTCCGCCTTTAGTTTTCCTACTGAGAAAGTAGGAACTGCCCTTCGAAGTACGTCTCGGAGCCTGGGACTAAGAGAGAGGTGGGTTCCGTCTCTCGTAGTTGAGGCAGGGGCTCGTCTTTCAGGGCGGCCTGAAAGGTTGCTTCCACTACCTTAAGGGTCAGTGGGTAGCGGAGTCCATTCCACCGGAGTAAAAATGGTGAAAGGACTCCTAAAGGCTGTGATGCGGGTGTTTTCACACCCCCCATTCTTCCAGACTTCTCATTAGAGTCTGCTGTGCCTGTTCCCCTCGGAAGGATCACTGTTTCCTTGGGGAAACCTAACCTTGTCCTCTCTCATCATCGCTGCTTCCGTTAGTCGGTGACGTAGCCAATGAATGGTGGTTGAAGGTCTCTGGGGTGGAACTCGAACGTCCTCACGCCTTCGAGTTCCTATGCCTTCGATTGTCAACATTCCGTTGACAAACGGGGCATACGAAGCGATCCTCCAAGGGTTGGCCGCCTTGAATTCCGGCAGTTGCTGGAATCTGGCATTGGTAAGAGGAGAGGAAGGTGGCACAGATAGAGGGGAACCTGCCGCAATCGAGGTTTTGGATCCCGGCGATGGCATTCTCCTGAGCGGCCAGCCGTTCCGCCAGCGATTGGATCGACTGGCCGGAAGACGTAACAGAACTGGAGAGCTGGGAGAGCACCGAGCCGACCTTGTTGTCAACCAAGGCCCCTACGATCACTCCCACCTGCTCCAGAATGTTAGCCGAAAAGGATTCGGGATCAAAAAGAGGGACTTGAGCCGATCCTTACGTGATCTATGTTTGGGGGGACCTCGACGCAGAGGAAGAGGCCTCCCTTGACCTAAACTGATCCGGGGTGGTGAGCCGGAGTTATAGTTGTCTGTCAGATGACCGATTTCTTGGGGAGAGACTTTTTAAGTTTCTCCTCGGTCATCTTAGCCTTGGGGATCACTGAAGTAGCCTTAGGACGGACAGACCGCTGCTCTTCAGTGAAGCCCCGGAAGAAGTGGGAAGTAGAAGGATCAGTAGAAGGTGATGGAGAGAAAGGGAATTCAGGAAAGGGCCCTGAGAACCCACAGGAGCTGCCCCTACTACACCCTTACCTGTAACATGGAGTCAATAGCCATGGGTTCCAACGTCGAGGTTCATTTGCCGCAACGTCTTCTGCAACGTCCTCTGGGGAAATCCCCCCTCCTGTAGGGAGATCATGACTTGAAGGTCCGGCCAGCAAAGGGGCGCGGCCGCTATCGGGTCCACCACTGATTCCTTTTTCTTGGCTCCTGGGAATATTAGGTCCGCCATATCCTGGGTAAGAATGTAGGGGCGGCCCTTAGAATTCCGGCCAAAACCCCCTACCCAAGCTTTGAGAGGTCGACAAAGCTTTCTTCTTTTCTTCATCAGAACCCTGTAAAAAAGGGTCTAGAGTTAGGGAGAGGATAGGGGATGGAATTGTCTGTTGTGTTGAGATTATTATGAATATGTGGTCTATATGTGAAAGGTATAATATAACAACAAGTATTCCAGGTGACGAATGAATGAAGAAAGTGCTAAGAAACTTACTACTAGTGAGGATCTCCTACTAGCAAGTAGCAGGTTGGCAAGCTTCATGATGCCAACGATAAAATCCTCCACTTTCACTGCACATCCTGCATGAGAAACGGCATACTATATGGCCGCATAGGTCTTGGAGGATGGCAACTGCACCCAATCTCCTGGCACAACATCTGTAAGTCAAGGATACATGAGTACCAATGACAAACCTCCGTGGAATAATATGCAAACTATCCGTGGGTGCCGGAGTAGGACCGACGGAGGTAGAGATCTACGTATGAATATTACGTAGAAAAATTACGAGGGGGAAGAAGTCTCTGCCTCCGCCTAAGCTCACTTGTCATATGACTAAAAATAGACTCCGTAGGGCCACGGAGTTATTCTCATATGGCCCAAGGAGTTAACTTGAACTACTTGAGTGAGCATGTCAAAAAAAAAAAAAAAAAAAAAAACTTCTAACGAAGCAAGGGAGAAAAAAAAAAAAAAATAGTACGAGAGGCGGAAATAAAAAACCCCCGCAGTAACGCAAAAGATTCTAAACATTAAATAACACAAAATAAAACAAAAATAAAAACCCCTTATATCAGTAAGTGCTCGTTTGTGAACTATCCTAAGTGGATAGGAAAACCCAGTGATTCCCTCCCCCCTCTCTATGTTCGGTTAGCGGCGGATGGAGGACCCCTGCGGACTGAACTGAGGGGGAAAGAGTAGGGAAGAATGTGGGGTAGGGGAGCCCCCTCCCCCGTGAGCGACCAGTTAAGGACGGAGAAGAAGGGGGGAGGTCCCGAGCCCCCGAAGGCAGTGACGAGTGAGAAGTACCAGTAGGGGAGGGGAGATCCCCACCAGTCCCCGTGAGTCAACCACCCTCTCATGCAGACTCGGACGCTAGCTGGTGAGAAACGAGTCCATCACCCATCGACGTGGATGGCAATGTATGGAGGGGGGGAATGGGGGGGACGGGAGGGGGTGGACCCCGTAAACCGGGTGGCCTCACCGTGGGATAAACCGGTGGTTTCCTTCCCCCAGCCAGGTGAAAGATACGATGGTGGGGAAGAACCGTCGGAGAAAACAACATCAATAATCCACTGATATAAATAGGATTTTTATAAATAATCAAATCAAATAAAATTTAAAAGCGATATCTTAAAGCTAGACTAACACGGGGAACACGAAGCTAAGCAAACAGAAAATTAGGTTAATCGCCGATCCGAAGAAAGGGGTATGTTAGCCTAATTTTAACCTCTAGTTCAAGAAAACGGCGGGCAAGGGCTAATCACCAATCGACAATTGGGGTATGAAAGCCTAACTTTTAACGGTAAAATAAATTATAACAGGGAAGCTAATCGCCCATACCGAAGCATGGTGATGTTAGCCAACCTAGTACCTATAATTATTATTAAAGGTAATCAGGAACTAGAGAACGGAAAGATGAGAACATCAGAATAATTAAGATGATATGACTCTCAATCCGTGACTGATAAAACTCCCTAACAATGTTAAGGCGTAGCTAGACTAAGGTCCCCCGAAACGTGCGGTCGGAGCGTGCCCCGTGGAGGCCTAACTAAAAAAACTAACTGCATAAAGATATAGAGACTATGTATAAGTAACCATATCTAAAGTACTGAGAAAAGGGAAATCTCTAACGGTATGGAAGACCGAAAGAGATAACCCGTTACCGCCATGCGGGTCGAGGGCATCATACGGCCGATAAGGCTCCGATATGTATAAAACACGAAGATCATCATAAAATGAGCATCAGTAAACCAAAACCAAACGTACTTAACTTAGAAGCAGAAGTTGAAGACATCTTTGAAAATAAATCCAAATAAATCCAAATAGAGCGAAACACAGCCACCGAAAAAATTTAACGTTTGGTTTGTAACCGCGCGTATCGAAAGGATGACGTCTCCAGGCGTCGGAGGCGCTCACGGTTAGTAGTAGACCGGGAGCTGTAGCACGGCTCCTCCGTAGGTCGGGGTTTTGTCGAAGGAAGAAGCTAAATGGCAAGGACCTCTGGTAGTGATTCCACTCGCTCCTTACTATACCGACACTTCTATAAGAAGTGAGCGAGCCATTTATCTTGGCATTATATTGTTTCTTTTTTCTCCTAGGATGAATAGCAATATTTTTATTCTTCAGAAATAGTATCAAAGGAAACCATTTCAACAGGCCGACACAGGTCAAGCCCAGAAAATAAGTATTGCAGAAGTGTTAAGGGTAATAATGGGACTTAGTATAAAAGTAATGTCTTTAATAGGTGTTTTAGAAAGTAATTTTTTTAAAGATTATTGGAATATGATTTAATAAAATAGTATAAAAAAAAATAAGCTGACAGAAAAGAATGGCTGTGATATATTCAGATAAAACTGAAATGAAGATCCATCTTGTCAGAGTAGGTAAGGCTTTAGTGATTGTCATTTAAGATGGTTAGTAAAATGCCCCAAAGGACTATAATCTCCACTATTCACATGGTACTTAACTCATGAGTACATACATACTGGAGATATTCTCAGATTTTTTTTTGTTTTTGTGTTTATTTTTTTTTATTGTAGGGCAATGACAAGACAAAGAATGTGAATTATTGAGTGAATACTACAGAAGTGACGACTTGATTGATGGAAAACATCTGGAGGCTGGAAACTTGGTGGGGGGAGGTAAAATTGTAAAGATCCTCAAAGAACCCCAAAAAACAGGATGTTGAAGATGGCCTGCTTTATCACATTGTGTTTTGAAGGGGGGTAAGTTTCTGTTGTGTGGCTGGTTATACATTTTGCAGCATTAGAAAAATGAGAGTAGGATACTGGCAAAAGCAGAGTAGACTAATGCAATTTTAAATGCTCATAATTTAATATAATTTGTATAAGAATATATTTGTATTTAAAAGTAAAATATATACTTTAGGTATGATGAAGATCAACCAAGTTTACTCACACTTAAATGCATCCGGCCTCGTGCAAAAATCAACCATCAAGCTTGCTATGAACTTTTAATAACCTGGTGATATAATAATGGCCAATTATAACCTGGAGGAACCAAAGGAACGAGGTCATTGGTATGACTGTAAAGTAAGTTCAAGAGCTGTTTAAAAGGTTAAAGATTAAAGAAAAGAAAACGTCTCATCAAGAAATCTGGTTATGGGCTACTGTATGACAGGGTTTTTAATGTATTTGAGAAATTTTTTAAGTTCTTGCTTGCCGTTAAATATCTTTTAACTACTATTTAAAATATGTAGGTAAAAATATTAGTCTAGAATATTTTATTGTTATGAAAAGTGGTATTTGTTTAATTAAGATTTCAGATTACAACAAAGTGGAAGTATAAAAGTTGGTATTTTGTTACTCTTATTTTGAATTGTGAATTTCTGATTTACAGTTTACTTTCGTGACTTGTTTTTTTTCAGGTTACCAAATTTTGAATACGAGAACCCAGAAGATGTATGCTACCGGTCTTCCTAGTAGTAGTGCCTCTTCCTTTAGATGATTGCCATATCAAATTTGTGGATGAACTTTACCAAATTGAAAAGCATATCAAAATGATTGATAGAGATCCAGAAAAATGGATCACCAACATGAGGACTGGCTCTCCTACAAAGAGTAAGTTATCTGGTGTTTTTTTTGCAAAATTGCTCTGCATTTTGTGTTGATATTTCAAAGTATTGGAATTCCACTACAGTGAACCACCCATATTCGCGTTCTCCAGATTCGCGGACTCACACATTCGCAGATTCTCTGGGGAACGTTTCCCTGCATTTTATTAGCGGAAAACTTCGCTCATTCGCGGTATTTTTCTGTGTAAATATCCACAAATTCCTTGTTTTTTTTGATGAATTTCATCATAAAATGCACTTTTGTGATAAAACTATTAAAAAAAAACCATGTATGAAAATTTTAGTGGGTTTTTTCTTCTTGAGTTTTACTAACAAAATAGGCTGTTTTAGCATTTTATAGGGGTTCCAACATTCGCGGATTCCCTAACTATTCATGGGGGGGTATGGTAACGCATCCCAGCGAATACGGGGGGACCACTGTCAGTTCTGTTGACTGGAGAGAATTGTTAACTAATTGCAATATATATGTGGTAGTAAACATATATATTGAATTAACCATTGACACTTGTTCACTCATCAACATCACAGTGTGCCCTTTCACTCGACCCTGGAAATTCCTGAACGGCCAGAAATGCAGCTTCTGTTTCCTGGATATTTATGTAGAAGTGCTTGTTGTTGTTTTGGTCCCACACACTTGAAAGCAAGAACTCAGGTGTGCACCCCATTTATAGATAAATTCATAGGTAAATGGCTTATAAAAGCAGAATTATCTCAGGAGGAGTACCAGTGGCACTCCTAATAAGAGGTTCTTGTCATCTAGCCACAACTCAAGTCTCTTTACTCTTCTGAAAGACTAACAGGAAAGAAAAGGAGGGGGCCCCCTTGCCATAGACAATAACTGCCTAGCCTCCACCAAAGGGAAGCGGAGTGGAGCCGCCCCCCAGAGGAACCAGGTTCTCCAATGATGACAGGTGACCCAGAATGACTTGCCCACTGCCAAGCAGGTTGTTTCTGTTGAGACAGGAAACTTCTATGCTACCTCCCTGAACTTACGATGTGAGAATCTGAAGGGAAAACTCAACAGCTGCTGTATCTACCAGCATGCCCAGGTACTTTATCCTCTGATTTGGCATGAGACCAATGACCTCTCAAGTTTATCGTCACGCCAAGACTGTGGACAAAACTTGAGAATGGTGATCATGTGCCAAAGGAGCTGTTGTGGTAATGAGTGCGTCGGGACCCCAAGCCAATCGTCTAGGTACCTCAATTGATGTACCCTGTGCAAATGAGCCTAAGCCAAAAATCAGTATCAACACTTGACATCAACACTTGAGAGGACAGTGAGAGCCTGAAACAACACCTGAACTGGAAACAGTGTCTCCCCCTCGAGGGTAAAGTGGAGTCACTCTGAGTGGACTGATGGATACATATTTGAAATAAGCATCCTTTAGACCAGAAGCATTCAGTCGCCTTCTCTGATAAAAATCCAGAAACTGAGTGAAAACTATTTCTATCTGGCAATGAACTGAGAAAATTATTCACGAATACATGCTGTATTTTCATACAATTTTTTTGTGACTAAATGCTCTTTTGTTATTTTTTTCCGATACGTAATACAAACCCCTCGGTCCTTTAACAATAGGAAGGTAACTAGCGGCAGCTGGGACGGTCGTAAGCTTTGAACAAGGGGAGAACGGTAGTTAAGTTTTAACTGCTTGTCCGATCGTGCGCGCGAGAGGTGAAGAATCACTTTTGCTTTTCGGCCGTGGTGTGACCAGGACGTGCTCGTCATCGCTCTCTGCCCTGCCCCTATTTCGTCGTGTGCTTTGAAGTTTACAATTTTCTTCTCACTGGTTTGTTTAGTTGGTTGGTGAATGAAATTGTAAGTACTCTTTTCATTTTTTTCATTATAATTGAAGTGTGATTTAATTATGGATCTGGAAATGGAGCTTTCGCCGCGCCCCCCCGGTTTCGCCCGTAGAGTGTGTCCCGGGCTGGCCAGGGCGTAAATGTGGCGGCTTTCGCTCTTTCCCAGAGATTGATCCGCATGAATTGTGTTCTCGTTGCCGGGGGCCTGGGGGCGAGAACTGCTCCCGGGCCGATCCGTGCAATGTATGTGATTAATTGGTCTGAGGCGCAGTGGGTGCTGTATGAGGGTAGGAAGAGGCGTAGACCAGCCAAGGAGTCTCGTCGGAAAGCTCTCCAGCGACTCCGTGACAGATACCTCGTCATCCTTCCTGCCCCCATGGTTGGGCGCGCCTTCCCCCTCCCCTGCGGGGGGGGGGGGGGGGGGGTGGGGGGGGTCGGTTTTTTTTTTCGAGTCCATGCGCCTCATTCGATCCGTCGAGTTGTGGAGGAGGGCGCCCGATACCCGGATGTACAATTGTATTCGCGGTCTTCCGTCCGCTCTGGGTGGGGTTCGTCCTCCCCCAAGCGTGAGGGTGCCCCTCTAACTGACCCGACTTTTCCTCCCTCCCTCAGGTGTGCCTTCTGTGAGTGACGACCTTGGGCAGGGTGTGGGCGTCATTGGGACTGCAGGGCGCCCCCAGTATCCAGGGCTTGATTCACGCGGTTGGCAGGGTCGGCAGTGGTTACTCATGGAGTGGTGACCACTACAACGACTACCTTGTCTACTCCAGGGTACGCCGCCCCTCCGCACGTGGTGTATACGCAGCACATTGCTTCGGTGACCCCGACAGCGTCGATCCAAATGCCGATCGCTGCTGTGGCCAAGGAGGGGCGTGCCTCCTCCACCTGGTTTCTTTTTGTGGTGCCGAACCCCGGACTTCCGCTGCCCAAAGAGTTCTCCCCTGGACCTGCGGCCTGTTCCTAGGATGACGGTGGCTGATTGTAAGACGCCTGGGACGCCTGAACTATGGTGCCGTACCTGTCGCCAATGTTGTCGCTGGCCTAGCCGCTCGCGCCGCTCCTGTGAGGCTTGCTGTGCGTGACGCTCCTGCTGTTGATGTTCCTGCCGTCCTGCCCACGTCGTGTCTCGTCATGGAAGTGCTTGCCCGGACTCAGGTCTTTCCGGACAGGTGCAGTCGGGCCGTTGTTGCTCGGCAATTGCCCCGGCTCCGGCCCTGGATGGAAGACCTGACGTCCGTCCTGAGAGAGCTGACGAAGAAGAGGAAGGTGTCGTCGTCGTCTTCTTCGTCGTCTGCTGCCGCCTCTTCCCTTTCGACTTCTAAGGCTTCCAAGCCGAAGAAGAAGGCTGCCACCTCCCCCCCTCCCCCCCCTAAGAAGGCTCCTTCAGGACCTTCGAAGGGCTCGTCTCACTCAGGTGTGACGGGGGTTCTTCTGCTGGTCCTCCCTGTTCCTTTGGGATCGGGGCCCCGTCTCCTCTTCTGAGAAGAAGAAGAAGACGGGGACCAGGGGTGGGTGCTGGCTACCGCTGGTACACCCCTCTCGCCTGGTCTTGGCAGCTCTTCTGCTAAGCCAGGTACCAGCTTGGCTTCTCGTCCGCGAGAAGTTTCAGAGTGTACGGTCTCCTTTGGGAGATCGTGCAGCCAAAGTTAAGACACCGAGTTCGCTCAGCGTCAAGACCAAGGCCACGGGCAGCAAGAAGACTGTCGAGAGCCGCTCAGGTGACTCTCGCCAGGCCAGTGGCCGCTCTCTCAGCGACCAGCCGGTACCTCGGGTGGACGTGACGGTCTCTGACCGGCCACGGGTTGAGGCTGGGAAGAGGTCCCCTCGACCGACGGTACCAAGCGGTTTGACGTGCTGCGAGGACGCTCACCGTTCTCACCGCGAAAGCGAGCTCTGCAGGTCACCTGACCGCCGCTCCCATAGGGACGGGCGGATAGGGCGACCAGCAGCAGCTTGTCCTGACGCACGGGACCGGGGTTTGTCGACGTGCTCAGTCGACTGGAGGAGACCGTCAGGGGTCTGTTTGCTGGTCCTCCTTGGTCTCGAGAGCTGCTCTTGTTGGAGGGACTGGACGGTCCTACTCCTCAGGACGCTGTAACTCCCCCGAGATCCAGAGGAACTTTGCCCAGGTTATTGCGCTGATTCGTCCAGCACAACGACCTGGGGGAAGGATCGCGCTCCCACCATCCGAGCCCACGTTCCCGGCTCGAGTCATTTTGGGGCACGAAGTGGGAACCCAAATTGACGGTGGTGTTTGTTTTTTGCCGCGATCAGAGCTTGCAGACTCAGTCCTTGACCAAGTGGAGAATTTCGTCTCAGGACGAGAGGATTCACTGAAGTCAGGACGGTCTTCCAAGCTACTTCCTCCTCCTCCTCCCTGCAGCGACAGCGGAAATTCTACGTGCCTTCAGAGGATCCAATACCGCCCAAACAGGTTAACCCGGAGCTAGCTAGGCTAACTCCAGGTGTGTCCCTGCAGCAGCTCCTGTTGGAGAACCTGTGGTTCTCGCAGCGGGAGGCACTGGGCCTGGAAGCTACCGCTATGGCAGCATTCCAGGCAGTCTCTTGGTTGGATCTGTGGTCCCTCACAGTATCCAAAGTCGCGGCAAACCTGTGGGCCAACTTGGTGCTCCGTCGTAGGGACGCAGTCCTTACACGAGTAGCCAAGGGGGCTGGGCGTGAGGCGGTAATGGACTTCGTAACGGACCTATCAAGAGTTCCTCTGCTCTCTTTCCTGGAGAGATGGTGGACGCTGCGGTGGAGAGATGGCGCACTGATGACAGTGACCGTCTGGTTCACCAGGCAGTCCTCGAAGGTTTCTGGGCAACCTCGAGCTACTGCGGCTAATGCCTAAGAGTTTTAGCTAGCGCTTCCTCGGCTGCTAAGACGGCTGCTCCATCGAAGCCCCGAGGAAAGACTCTTGCTGCTTCAACTTCTGGTAGAGGAGGCCGTAACCAGCCCTCCTTTCCTTGAGGTGGTGGGGACGAAGTCGAAGCGAGGTGGGAAACGCCTGGGGACGGCGTTCCCCCTCACCTGCTGCCGGAAGTGGGGGGGGTGCCTGGCGAGCCATTGGGCAACTTGGCAGCGCTACGGTGCCGAGACCTGGATAGTAGACGTCCTTCGGGAGGGATATCTACTACCCTTCGAATCTCGGCCACCCCTCACCTCCAACCCGGTCCATCTTTAGACTTATGTCCTAAGGTTCTTCAAAGGACAACGCTCTTCGGCAGGAAGATCAAGACCATGCTGACCAAACGAGCTGTAGAAATCGTAGAGGATCGGTCACCGGGCTTTTACAGCCGCCTTTTCTTAGTGGAGAAGGCATCGGGAGGCTGGCGCCCGGTGATAGATCTCTCTCCCCTGAACCAATTTGTTTCGCCAGACTCGGTTCACGGTGGAGACGGCATGGTCCATGCTCGACTCCATCAGGGAGAACGATTTCCATGCTTTCAGTGGACTTGAAGGACGCGTATTTTCAAATACCCATCCATCAGTCTCAGAAAGTACCTCCGCTTCATCTTCGACGGGACGGTGTACCAATTCAGGGCACTTTGCTTCGGTCCTGTCAACCGCCCCACGGGTTGTTCACGCGAGTGTTCACTCTGGTGTCTGCTTGGGCCCATTCGCACGGAATACGTCTTCTGAGGTATTCTCGACGATTGGCTGGTCCTGGCGAGCTGCCCGCTCGCAGTTGCTGCAGGACAGGGATCGACTTCTCAAGTTTTGTCGCGATCTGGGGCATCGTGATAAACTACGAGAATCCGATCTCGAACCCAAGCAGAAGATGAAGTACCTGGGTATGCTGATCGATACGGTAGCAGCTCAAGTCTGCCCCCGCAGACTGAGGATCAGCAGATTCAGGGAGGCCAGCCGGCCGGTTCCTGTCTCGGCAGGAACAGGCAGCTCAGCAATGGCAAGTCGTGATCGGCCACCTGTCGTCACTCGAGAAGTTAGTTCCTCACGGACTTCTTCACCCTGCGGTCTCTCCAGTGGAGACTAAGGGGAGGAGTTGGTCACAGGTAAAGGATCCACCTTACGTCCCCGTGTCCCTCACGGAGAAAAGTGAGGCAGGACCTAGCCTGGTGGCTCGACGACAGGAACTTCTTAAGAGGAGTGCCTCTATGCACCCCCCCCCCCACCCCCCCCCCGGAGATGTTGCTGTTTTTCAGACGCATCAAACCAGAGGGATGGGGCGCACACCTGGAGGAGTTGCTGATGCAAGGTGTGTGGGGACCATCCCGACAAGCACCCTTCACATCAATGTCTGGAAACTCAAGGCGGCGTTCTACGCTCTCCAAGAATTCCAGGACCGCTTGGTGGACACTTCAGTGGTGTTTGATGTGCGACAACACCACAGTAGTGGCATACGTCAACAAGTAGGGGGACCTAGTGTCTCTCCCGCTACAACCAGTTTGATCGTGCAGGTGCACGAGTGGGCCACGGCTCACTCAATAGAGCTGTCAGCACGCTACATTCCAGGCAAGAGGAATGTAGTAGCAGACAAGTCAGCCGTCGGGATCAGGTGATAGGAACGAGTGGTCTCGTCACACCAGAAGTGGCGGAAAGGCTCTTCAACCTGTGGGGGCGTCCAGTCATAGATCTGTTCGCCACCCGGCACAAAAAAAAAAACTCCAGGTTTTTTGCTCAGCCGTGCCGGAACCCATGGGCAGCTGCAGAGGACGCTCTTCAACACCCCTGGGACAACCCTCTTTGTCTTACGCCTCTCCTCCCTTCTGTCTGATTCGGAAAGTGATCAGCCCGAGCGCTGGCCACTCCAAATCTCAGGATGATCCTGGTGGCTTCCCAAACGACCCTCAAGCCGTTTGGTATCCGGACCTGCTGGCTCTTCTTGGCGGAAGAACCAAGAGAGATGCCCCACTGGCACAACCTTCTAGCCCAGCCACACGTAGAACGGTACCACCGAGCAGTCCAGTCCTACAACTTCACGGCTGGCTGTATCCACCATCTCTTGCGAACGAGAGGCTTTTCTCGTAGCGCAGCAACAGAGATGGATGGACACGTCCGACAGTCCTCTGCTGTGTACCAGGGGAAGTGGGCCGTCCTTCTGTGGTGGTGTCGTAGACTGGGTCTATCTCCTCTCAGAGCCACTCTTCAGCAGGTAGCGGATTTCCTCGTATTCTTCGCCGAGAGAAGCTCCTCTCAGTACCCACAGTCAAAGGATACAGAGCCGCCCTGGCCCTTGTCTAAACTGAGGGGACTGGATATCTTGAATTCGTTCAAGATTTCCCCTTGCTTATGAGGAGCTTCGAAAGGTCTTACCCACCAGGGAACTCAGGCCCCCTGAGTGGGATGTTGACTCTCGTCCTTAGGAGTTTGACTCGAAGACCATTCGAGCCACTCCGAGAGTCGTCAGACAGGGATCGACCCTCAAGACCCTCCTCTTGCTGGCCCTGGCATTGCTCGAAGAGAGTAGGGGAACTTCATGGGTCTGTCCTTCAATGTTAAACATTCCAGGGGATGGGGATCTGTGACGCTCGATTTTGTCCCGAACTTCGTAGCTAAGACTCAGAATCCATCGATCCTGATGACAGGTTCGAGTCTTTCACAATCCCCTCCCTAATGGGATTTCACCGACAACGATACGGATGAGATGGCTGCTTTGTCCTGTGAGGGCGCTACGGCGCTATCTGAAGAGAACTCGACACCCAAGCCTGAGTGGTCGACGCCTCTCGTTAGCACTTGGGGTTACCAAGAAAGAAGTATCCAAGAACACACTTTCTTTCTGGCTGCGTGAGGTGATCAGGAGAGCGTACCGACGGCTGATGGTAGTGACGACATCCGTACGCTCCGTCCAGAGAGCCCATGAAGTCAGTGGTATTTGGACCCTCTTTGGCGTTCCGTAAGAACTTCTCCATGGCGCAGGTCCTGAAGGCAGGTGTCTGGGCCAACCAGACTAACCCTTTACGTCCTTCTACCTTCGGGATATTGCCCACAAAGTCCTTGGATACTTTTTCCTTTGGGACCTGTGTGGTGGCTGCTCAAATGTTGTGTAAGCCTACCCAGCACCCGAGCAGGCAGAACAGCATCGATTCCTGGTGTGACTGTAGGAATGAAATGGTGTGAATGAGAGTGCGACTGGCTCTCTTCCCCATCTTCTCTCCTACCTGTGGGCAGAGGGTCACGGTCGTCACCACGCTGGAAAGGAATATGATGCAGGTAAGCTACTCGACAGAGCCCCAATCTATTCTTTGTTTAGTTAGGGATAGGAGCAAATATCCTACACTTCCTCAACAAGGGGGAGGGAGTGGATGCCTACTGAGACAAAACCCAAACTTTTATGTTGCCTTTAGTAAAGGAACAAGTTTCTTGCTTGCTGGTACAAGGAGATACGCTTGCCTCTCTCTTAGTACTTGGCTCAGAGGTCTGACCATTGATCTTGCGGTGCACACCCCGATCAATCGGACAGAGGCTTGTGGACACCTCCCTCGCTCTTACGACCAGGGAGTCATTCCAAGGTTGGACGAACACCAGTCTGTCACCAAAAAGACTCGGATTCCTCCCACCAATAGGTGAGTCTCTTATTGTTGAAGGACCGAGGGTTTGTATTACGTATCTGGAACAAATGACAATTTGTGGCGAAAATTGCATTTTTCCTAACTATACAAACTGAGGTCCTTTACATATAGTTCCACCTCCATGCCACCCTCACTCTGCAACCCCCTTTTTGCATGGCCTAAAGCAAAAGTGATTCTTCACCTCTCGCGCACGATCGGACAAGCAGTTAACTACCGTTCTCCCCTTGTTCGAAGCTTACGACCGTCCCAGCTGCCGCTAGTTACCTTCCTATTGTTAAAGGACCTCAGGTTTGTATAGTTAGGAAAAATGCAATTTTCGACAAATTGTCATTTTATTGCAGTGTCTTACGAACAATTATACAGCTGTAGGTTCCCTATGAATGGCAGACAACAGATTCAAAACTCTGCGGTGGCGCCACCATGTGCTGATGTAGGTGACGTCATCTCCTTCCACTCGAGGGAGCTACAGGTGCAATTGCCCAGGTAAACATTCAATTCGTTCTCTGCCGGCTTCTGGTGAATATCGGTGGTCGGTGCAGACTTTTTCTTCATTTGTTGGGAAGTATATCTCTCCAATATTGGTGAAGTATTCAACTCCGTGTTTGTAGGATTGAAGCTGAATTTCTTTTCTGCAATTTTGTGGTCCTTACCATCATGTCGGACTCTAGTCCTTAAGTAGTTAGGGTTTGTGCGCCGGAGGGTGCAAAAACTAGATTAGTTAAATTAATTTATGATTTGCACACTAAGTGCATTAAGTGTAGGGGTTGTGAGTGCTCTAGAAACTCTACTTGTGATGACTGCAAGGATTGGATAGTGAACAACAATGGAAAGTTTTTGTTCTCACTCAGGGAAGATAATTAAGGATAGGAAGAGGAAGGCGGCTCTCAGAGCTGAAAGTAAGACTAGTTTAGTTTCTTCTGCTTCTATCGAAGCACCTGCTCATATTCCTTCTCCTTCCTCCTCTTATTATGCCTCCGATCTTGAGTCCTCCTACTCCTGCTCCTGTAACTACCTTGCCAACTTCCCGTGGAGTTTCTTCCTGACACCATTGCCAGCCTTGAGTCTAAATTTGAAAAGAAATTTGGTGTATTAGCTAACACGGTTATGCAGTTAGAATTATCGGTAAAGTCTTTCTTAGAAAAGACTTCTAGTGAAGTGAAGTGTCAGTGCAGTGCAATCTGAGGGGGTGGCTGTTTTGTCCCGATAGTTCTCCTAGACGAAGGTCCTGTCCCGCTCCCCCGCCGGGTTGGGGAGAAGAACATACCGGAGGTCCAGGGAGACTGTCGGGGTTTGCCCACAGACAGTCTTTCTTTCCTCCGTTGATCCTTTAGTGGCGACACCAGGATTGCGACTAAACTACACTATTGGAAAGGTGTGTCGTTCTGTAATCGGTTATCGACATAGTCGAGTGATTCATTGCCGATTAGACGTCGTAAGTGGCATGATTCTCTAGTCTCGCGTCCGTTGAAGAGACGTTCGACTGAAGAGGTGTTCTCTCCGCCCCCTGTGAAGAGGAACAGAGAAGTAAATAACTCTAGCCCGTCGTGTAGTGTAGCTACATGGACTTCGTCTCGTATTCTGGCGACAGCGACAGCCTCCTTCGACTCGATTGTGGAACGACCGATTCTGAGTTCGTCGAGATCTTCGACTCATCGAGCTGTTGAAAGTTTACCTTCGACTTCGCATGCGACAGATAATTCGACTGGCGTGAGACTCCGGTGTCGATCGTGTCTAAGTCCACAACCCCAGTTGCTACGACTTCAACTCAAGAAGACGAGAATCTAGTTCCCTTACGTTGACAGTTAGGAGCATGCATGAACTGGATGAAAAAAAGCAAAACTTATGTACGAAGAACAATGAGTCGAATCAAGAACCCGCTTTTGTCGCCTATCTCTTAGGATGATGAGGAGGACTTAGAAGCGGACTCTATCCCTCTCTCGTGCTATTCGAAGCTTTTACGCTACCTTCTGGATATGTACCTGGATTACTTCGTAGTAGCGCTCCCACCCGGTCGCCTGCTTCCATCATCCTGATGAGAAAGAAGAATTTCGATCTTCTTCTCCCGAAGTTCGTACTTTCCAAGGCTGCTAAATGTTCGCTTCGTGATATAGAAGACTGGTTGAAGTTCAAGAGAGAGCTCGGGAAAGCAACTTTTGTCTATCCTCGTCGAAACTTGTAAAAAAAGAGGTATAGGTTCTATGTAACCGGAGAAGCCCCCCTCTATGGGAGTGTCCTGCCTCCTTCCAGGGGGACTTCTCTGGCCTGGTGGATGCAAATAGAGCGTCCGCGAATGCGCGAATTTTCCGCGAATAATGTGGGGAAACGTTCCCGAGAGAAATCCGCGAATCCAGAGAACGCAAATACGGGGGGCCCCCCCACTGTAATTGTCTTTTCTGTGTAAGTTATCAAAGTATTTTCTTTCTTTATATAACTATTATGATGTTTGCAAATGACTAGGAGATTGCATTATTGTTCCTTAAAGTATGATAGGTTTTTTTTTTTTGCTATTGGACTTGTAATAAGTAATAAAGATAGAATATTC
>NC_087200.1:174274904-174317404 GCF_015104395.2 Macrobrachium nipponense | reverse complement strand
CATCTCAAACAAACAAGTCCAACAGAGATGGGGAAAGGATTTGCATGTGCTGGCAGACAGAAGGTCTGCACGCTTGTTTCCTCAGAATCACTATGGTCCTGTTCCTGGAGTGGAAGTTGGAACACTTTGGAAATACAGGTTACAGGTATGAGAAAAATAATTTTGGTTTTTGTTGAATTTTTATCAGAATTTTATTTACAGATTTCTATATTTGATGGCAAATTAGGTGCCTTGTCATCTTAGCCAGAGCTATTCAGTTTGAAAAATGTGTATTTAAGTAAGCATGTACGTATAGGTATTTTCCCATTTATAATAGGGTAGGTCCCAAAATACCCATCGCTTATTGGAAAAATCGTTATCTTCGAATATAACCTACCCTACATAGATGGTAGCATAGCTTGTACTGTGCAGTATACCATGTGCATATATAGTATAGTAATTATTAATATTAGCTAATTCTCTAGGCACAATGCAGATTGACTTATGATAATTCAGTACAAAGAAATTGAATAACACTAACATGAGTTAGCCTAGCGTACACTATGGTATATCATATACATATACAGTAGCCTAGCCTACAGTATACTCTATATACATAGGGTATAGTAATTTTTAATAACGGCTAATTCTGGAGGTTCAATGCATTCTGACATGATAATTCAGTACAAAAAAAATTGTATAACATAAAACAAAAATTACGTATACTGTAAGGAGTATCTCCATATAATTTGGTAATCCGGTAAGACATCGGTATAATTGAACAGTCAGGCTGTTGATGGTTACATATAATTATGAAATACAAACATAACGAATATGCATTATTTCCATGAATCTATTAAAAAGTTATGCATTACCTCATTGTATATATAGTATGTATCTCATATTATTGTATTATAAAATATAAACAAAGCGGTCAGTGTTTCGTTTTGGAAATGGGCTGTTGGCAAATAAGAGTTTATTTAGCCTTATTTAACTTAATTCCAAGCAATTTTTCTTGCCTGTAGTCAGCATAAATGAATATGGGTGACAAGGTCATTTTTTGTTCTACATAGTGTTAAGTTGACCCCATATACTGAAAACTGGGAACCAGCTGGGAAGAAGATAGTGATTTTAAGTCGAAATAGGGCTGATACTGTGAACTAATTTTTTTTTTGTTCGTTGAGTGTTGTAGGGGCATGTTTGTGGGTGGGGGGGGGGGGGGGGGGGGGGGGGGGGGGGGGGGGGGGGGGGGGGGGGTTGTGGGGGGGGGGGGGGGGGGGGGGGGGTTGTTATTCTTTTTGCTTTTTTTTACTTGATTTTCTCATAATTTGAGCTTTTTATGTTTTTATCTTTTATCTCTATTTTATCTTCGGTTGTGTTTGATGACATATCAAACTTTGTTTTCTCAGAATCAGCAACAACTTGCAGTTTAAGTTTAGTATTATTTTCTTGCTGATCTTTTATCCGTAGAGAATAAAGTAATAACATAGAAGTATATCGGTCCTATTCTACATAAGATCATTTTATAAAACTTCGATATAATAGTTTTACTATTGTAGGATGGTGGAAATACAAGCAAAATGGTGGGGTGTTGTTATCCGATTTGGTTGTACTTGGCAGAAAAGTTGTTTCTCGTTCAGTTGTTCACGGCTGGAGACATTTATGCAAAGAGTATACGTAATTTTGGTATTTAATACTTCTATCATTCTCTTTTTTTTTATTCTTTTTTTTTTTTAATAAATATTACCTTAATATAATTTATCTAGCCCTAAATCCCCCAAAACTCCACTAAAATTTACCACATTGGTAACCCAGTCACCTCCTACTCTGTCAGCCAGTTGGCAACACTGCCATTGACAGTTGCAAAACTTTCCTTGAAAATCGGGTTGCTAACGAGCGCCCGTGTTGTTGAGATCATGGCTGCTCTTTTTAAATGAAACCTTGTGTGCCTTTAAAGCATTATTTGTCAATGCGGCTTGATGTTATTTGCCATTTATGAAATCCGCGAAATTAGTGAATTAACTTTTATTTCTATTGTGGTGTATATTTTATTTTGACGAACTTTTGTGCGACCCAGATTTAAGTGACCTGTCCTCTGGATAGCCAAGGTGATTTAACTCTTCCTTCTGCCAGCAAAATCAGAAATTGCACATCTTGTGGGACAAGGATGAGTAGCAGGGAGTATGAACCTCATGACTTTTGTAACTTGTCGTGGACAGGTTTGTGACTGTTAGCGTATGGGAAGATGGGAGAGGGAGGGGAGGTGGGGAGGAGGGAGGAGGTTTGAGGTTGTTTTTGGAAGGGATTCTCCCTCCAGAAAGGACTTCAGGTATCAATAACCTATCTGGGGTTACTTCTCTTTTTCATTTTTTACTGGCACTAGGAGAACCCAGGTTTGAGAGTTACTGGACCCCTGTCGCACAAGAAAACTGTCTAGAGACATATGTTTCTGGCATTAAACATGTTGGAGACAAGGATTGTAACTTCTTTGTTGGGATGATATTTCTCCACAAAATTATTTTTATATTAACACTTTGCAAACGTTCTTTTACTCTTAAACACTACGAGCCTCTATTTACAAAAGTGTCTGTCCGTATGTCGGCGGCGTTCGTGAGTCAGCGCCAAAGCGGGAAAAAAAGTTTTTTTTTTCAAAACACAGCACACTTAGTTTTTTAAGATTAAGAGTTTCATTTTTTGGCTCCTTTTTACTTTCATTGCCTGAAATTTAGTATGCAACCATCAGAAATGAAAAAAAATATTATCATATATAAATAGTGGAATATATGACCCCGGAAAAATTTTCATATATAATTGTATACAAATCTCGCTGTGAGCAAAAGGGTTAAAGCTAATGAGTTTATTTTTTTTTCGTTGTATTGTACACTAAATTGCAATGATTTTGCTATATAACAGATTGTAAAACAATCAAAAAGCAACACAGAGAAAATATTATCACAAAATGATGCATGAATTCGTAACACGTAGACCATAAAAAGTTATTTTTCTAAAATTACCATAAATCGATTATTGTGCTAGAGACTTCCCTATTTCTTGTGGGAAAGATTGGACTTGAAAAGGCTTGATAAAAACGTGATCATCATGAAAAATCTTCCAAGAAGAATATTTCAGGGCTCTATTGACTAATGTGTGAATACAGGCGGTCCCCGGGTTACGAACGGTTTGTTCCGGTCTTTACCCGACGTTTCCGAGGTTACGACGCTTTTTGTCTTTAAATATTCAATGGAAAAAGTCCGTCCTGGGTTACGACGCTTGTTTTCCGGGAGAGGTTACGACGCTGACCGGGCTTTATTCCCGACGCTCCGAGTTTAAAACGACAGGCGTTTTAAAAACTAAAAAAACCATCAACTAATGATAAAACTCCTTTATAGTTTTAGCACAGTATATTAATAAAAAAAAAAAAAAAAAAAAAAAAAAAAAAAATAAGTTTCTGGTTAGATTACAACAAAAATTTTGAGGTTATGATGATTTTCGACACTTTTTATGTCGTATTTTTTGTATTTTTTCTAGTTTTTTAGTGACGCCTCATATGCGGAACTAGTTTCCGAGCGAATGAATACATACTAGCTTGCAGTGCGCAAAGTTTACATAATAACAGTCCAAAAGCACAAATAATGAAAAAAATCATTGCTTGTTTCCAGTAATAACTAACGCTAAGTTTCTGGTTAGATTACAATGAGAGAGAGAGAGAGAGAGCAGAGAGAGAGAGAGAGGAGAGAGAGAGAGAGAGAGAGAGAGAGAGAGAGGAGAGAGGAGAGAGAGAGAGAGAGAGGCGTCTTCCGACGCTCCGAGTAAGGACAGAGAAGTGTTCGTTTCGTTAAACGGCTCTGACTCATGCCAGTAAATGTTTTGTTGATACTAATAATATAAGCCTATTTAAAGATACGTTTACTTTAATTAGTCTATATGATACGTAAAATAGTAATCAATGTTCTTGTAGCCCTCAAGATTTGGCAAAATCGAAGTATCCAAAGAGAGATATTTCATATCCAGTACACTGGAACCTTGACATACGAATTTTAATTTGTTCCGTTACCATCGTCGTATATCAAAACAGTTGTATCTCAAGCATTTTTTTCCCATTTAAAATAATGTAATATGTATTAATCCGTTCTAGCGGTATGAAACCACACCTAAACACAGCTAAATACATATACAAATATTTACACAAATTTTATCACAATAAACGAGTAATAACACATAATGATAAATAACATAGCAATGTGATAAATGATAATAAATGTTAATAAAATCAATTAAAAAAAAGAAAGGAAGTTTTACTTACCACAACGAAAGATGACGTGAGGCCAGCAGGGGGAAGAGGTAGGGAAGGGTGGCCAGGGAACGATTGTTTGCTCTTTTTATTTACGTATGTACACTAATAACTACGTAATAAACACAAATGAAATAACATTGCTAAACTAATTTTTATTTTTTTTTTATTTTAATCAGTTTGTAGTTTTAGAAATAATGGTGATGCCTTTGGAAGGTTTTATGCTTTGCTATAATTTCATGTTTTGCTTCCATCGAAATCATTTTCTTGGGTTTTTTCTTATCCACCTGCTTTGCTCTTTAGCTTTGAGACCCATGGTTAATAATAAAATAGACAAAAATAACACGAAAAAATAGGCGCAAATACAACGAACTAACAACGACGTGTTAACATGCAGCACCAACAAACAAACAAGCTGAACGCCATTTATCGGATCGCCTATACAACTAACACGTCATCGCAAAATCGTATCTCAAATATTTCGTTGTATATCAAAGCTTATATTTTCGCAAATTTTCTGTTGTATCTCAAAACATTCGTATATTTAGGGCAATCGTATGTCAAGTTCCAGTGTAATTTGATCAGAGAGAGAGAGAAGAGAGGGAGACGCCTTGGCAACAATGGTCACCGTCTCGGGGATTGACGTAACATTTATTTTCTGAACAGATAGGACAGAGAAGTGTTCGTTTCATTAAACGGCCTCTGACTCATAGCAGAAATGTTTTGTTGATACTAATATATAAGCCTATTTAAAGATACGTTTACTTTAATTAGTCTATATGATACGTAAATAGTAATCAGCTGTTCTTGTAGCCCTCAAGATTTGGCAAAATCACTCCAGGTTGTACATAAAACTTCAAGAATGTAGTGTCACCAGAGGATTACAATAGTTTTTACCTTCAAGAACCAGCATTCTTTTATGAAAATAACTCCAGGTGTACATAAAACTACAGGAAACAACATGTAGTGTACCAAAGGATTACAAGTAAGGTTTTTATAATTTTTCTTTTTATTAGTTTAAGACATATTTCCAAGCGTCGTTCCGGCTTACGACGATTTTCGGCTTACGACGCGTCTCAAGAACGGAACCCCCGTCGTAAACCCGGGGACTGCCTGTAGTATTAAGTTTAAAAGATCGTTGACATGAGCTATAAAAATTATTTGTTAGTCCTGTAAAGGTATGTTTTCTGTAAACGGACTTGGCAAATTCAGAATTGTTCTTGTTATTTTCAAATCCAGGTAAAGTAAAATTCCCTCATTTTCGACTTCATGTAAAATTAATATTTGGATGAATATTGTTAATGAAATCTAAGAACAAAGAAACATTGCCAAGGGTGTGAAATAATGCAAAGGTATCGTCAATGTATCTACAGTAAGTGAAGGTTTGAAGTTGAGATCACACTGTGATCTCAACTTCAAACCTTCACAAATATGCTAACACTCGCAAAGGTTCTGCAAAGCACGAATGCGTCGAAGAAATCGCTCTCCGATGATGCGTCGCTGATGCTTTGTATTGCGTGAACTCCCAGCATCCCTCAAGGGGCATGATTGAAAATCTTTGCCAAAGTTAAGCTTATAACTTTTTCCACAAAAAAAAAAAAAAAAAAAAAAAAAAAAAAACTGTAGTCGACGTACTGTACGTCCACTTAGCACCTGACAGACAATTTTAATCGATGTACAATATGTCCAGTTGGCGTTTAAGTGTTACTCCCTGAAGTAGGCAATTATGTATACACATTTGTTTTCTGAATTTTACAAACCAGCCTCTGCTGGCCTAAATTCATTATCAGCAGCACTTGTAGGCATTTTCTCACTGAGAGAGGCATTCAACTTTCTCTAATTCTTGCTACAAGTTTCTTTCTTGAATTATTTTGTATTTTTGTTGTTTCTTTGGCCTCATTATGGCTTGTTTAGCAGTTGCACTTAAGTAAAAAAGCACAAAAGCACAAAAACAACAAACACAAAACATAATAGGTCACGAAAGAAGATGGATACTTTGGGTACTACTCGACACAGAGCCTGGTCACGTGCTGGGACCCGGTTGGAGCGTTTGAGTGTTCGAAAACCGATGAAACATACAATAACAGACAAAATTTCATCAAAAAAGTCTAAGAAAACCGAAACGTATGAAAAGAGGCGTACAATAACCAAGGTTTGACTGTACTAACATATTCTTCTAGTGAAATGTGTCTGTTATCAGATGCACTGACCAAGTAATAGGTGCATAACCGTGGGACAATTTTCTTCAGGGTTGTGACTGAGATAAGTATCTCCTAATAATTATCCTGAAACTCAGTGCAGCCTTTCATTCCTCCTGAGAGTTTACAGGTTTCATTTTGAGACACAGTGGTATTGTTAAGCATTAACACCACAGAGCAACATTATGACCAAACAAGAGGGTTTCTTTTTTCCTCCTGTTTCAGTTTATATACAGGTGCTCGAGTGTAACTAGTAGTTCACTCGATAGCTCTGTAAGCCAAGAACATTCCAACCTGGAATGTACTCCCAGGCAACTCGGCCTACGGAATCAAGTGAGGGGCAAGGTACTGGTTTCTCACGGAGACATCGTTCGTCTTGGTATTGTTTCTACTCGTCAAAGGTTAAATACTAATGTGAACACCTCTGTCAAGCCATCACAGACCTAAGGTCTCTGGGCAACATTTGATTATGTTCCTGTCTCATGCTCCGCACACATCATTGCAAGAATCATTGGACAGTATAACAGAAGTCTTTGTCTTTTGCTCCATCGCAACTGACCCTTTGGCCGCTGTGATGACTGAGAATGATTTTCTTTAGACAAACTCGGCAGTTTTGTGCAGTTTATTCTTTTATTCTGTGTATCCTTGTGTTTTCACGACTAAAAGACTTCTAGCCTTCAATGCAAGCACAGACTCTCGCCAAGCAGCAATGAAATAGGTGATTAACTATTCAGTCCTCTGTAACATGCCAGGAATTAGAGCCGTCTTCACTGGTTGGTGTCATTAACGGGACTTTCTCTGTTCAGAATTGTGAGTTAACTTCTCTCAGATTCAATTTTGTAAGACGTAGGTCCACATTCACCCCTGTCTTTCACATAAGTAGTAGTATTTTTCCTCAGTTGAGATTAAATTACTAATGAGAAACTTCTCCCTCTTGCCATCACAGGTACCTTAGGTCTCTAGTTGGCTTTTGACTTCTGTTTAAGATGCCCTTGCAAGAATCATCAGACCAAGTTTTCTTTTTCAAGATTGCATCTTGTCTCTCTTTGGCATTGGCAAAGAGGATAAATGATTTGCACGGTTCGTGCTCAGCATCACCCTTCACAAGGTCGGTATCATGTTGTGACTCCATCTCGTATGTTCTGTCATTCAGCATCTTTTGATGAGTTCAAATCTTTCATGATCTGCTATTTGGGCTTTGTTTTTGTTGATCCAGATCAATAATTACTTTGTCCTATTGGTTGTGTTGCTGTACCTGCGGAGTAATCGACAACCTTCGCTGGACATTGATAACCCTTCTCCACTACTGATTTGCCAATGCAGAAGTGTCTAAGGACACTTCCTCCTCCAAGTCCTACGAGATCAAGAGGACCTTCTTTGCAGATGAATACATCGCCTGCATGCTCTCCCAGAGAGCACTCAGTGCCAGTGGCCTCTCCCAGAGAGCATAGGGTGGCAGTGTCTTGGTACCTTCATCACATTCTAAAGAATATATCAGACTGGAAGAGAGATGTGCCCTAATTAGGACCACATTTATGTCTCTTCCTTTGGGTCTTTGCCCATAGGACTTTGAAACCCATTTTTCTTGGATCTGTGGTGGGTGTTCAACAAGTTGTTTGCTTACCCAGCTCCTTCAAAAGGACAGGTTGCATCTTGCCTATGGTGTTTGATTCCAAAGATAAGAAGGATGCATGAATGACTGACTTCTCCTTCCTCTTCGTCCTTCTATTCCTCTTCCTTCGGGTTGAGGATAGGACTTGTCAGAACCCTAGAAGTAATCCCTCTCCTTCCTCTATCAAGGGGAGGAAGGAGACTGGCAATAAGGCAAACCCTTCTCAGATCTTTGCGTTAATGCTTCTGACTGAATATTCTTCCCAGCCTTTTTCATATGAGTTATGATTCCTCACGCATTTCGAAAAGGCCCACGAGTCCGACAATTGATCTTGCAGCTCTTATATTCTTTTCAATTTGTCAGAGGCAGGGCACTCCTCATTCGACCAGGAAGAATAACCTAGTTGTGCTGAACTCCAGTCGGTTATAGAGATTCATTCAGATTCCTCCCACCAATTAGTGAGTCTTCATAATGTAAAGGATCAAGGTTTTGTATATCATGTAGGAACAAATCACAATTTTAAAAATTAAATTGTATTTTTCCTAACTATATAAGCCTGAGAGCCTTTACATTTATGCCCACCTCATGGCCCCCCTCAATTTGAAACCTGGGCTGAAAGTCAAAGTGGAATGTTTACATCTGGGTAGGCTGCTTACCAGATGGTAGTTACTGCCTAATCACCTTGTTCAAGAGTTTTAACGGCCGTGTTCCAGCTTTACCTTTTACGTATGGGCGGGGCCTTGAGGACCCAAATACGTAAAGGAAAATATTAGAGGGGAAAATGCAGAATATCTTGATTCTAACGTACCTTAAAAAGGATTGATTTGGTTACGTTTACTCTAGAGAAGGTCGCCATAAAAAAACCAGCCAATTACTCTTACATTATTTATTTACAAGAGGCTGTTGAATGGCCTGGGAAAAGTAAATGCCACTTGTCCACACGTGGACCAATCCTATCTCTGTCAATAGGGTAAAGCTGGCCATAAACAGATTAAAAGTCAATGCTGGTTTCCAAAATTACTCATTGATATCTTGGTTAAGGAAGCACTTGCAAGCGAGGAGACAGGGACACGTGACTCAGCCAATCTGGAAAAATTCCCAGATACACAAAATGAAATAAAGACTTCTTGCACAATTAGTTATTCAATTTTGTCTAACACACAATACAAATTAACTTATAAAAATTTTTAAGAAAATATCAGCTTTAATAATCTAGGGTAATTTGACCACTTATATTACACCATTCAATCGTTATATAATTCAATGGAATATAAATGGATTATTAACGAGAATGCACTTAGGGGAAGTCCAAACGACTTATTAGCGAACATGAACCCAATGATTATATGTATACAACACATAGGAAAAACGTGTTCCAAAAATAGGTAAATATCTATTAGCTACAACATCACAGGAAAATGAAAAAATTTAATTTAGGAACAGCAATATATGTCCATAATAAAATTATATACGACAAATTAGATATAGATTACACTGAATTGCAAATTTCAGCAATAACAGTGAAAATAGAAAAATAATGTGTTTGATATAATTAACTTATACAATCAGCCTAATAAGAAGTATGATTTAAACAAATTACAGAAAATAATAAAAGAGTTTGAGAATCCAATATTAATTGTAGGAGATTTCAATGCGCATAACTCAATATGGGACTATAACACATTACTCCAGATAAAGATGGAGCAAAAAATAGTAGAAAACTTAATGAACGCTAATAATCTTTGTTGTCTGAATGACAGCGAAGTAAATACATATTATTCCAGAACCCATGGAACATTTTTCCACAGTAGATGTCACCCTTTGTTCAACAAATATAGTTGACAGACTAGATTGGAATATATGTGATGACTCTACTCAAGTGACCATTTTCCCCATAATAATATCCTTATTAAATAATGAACCAAAACCATATTCTCCACATTACAACATGCAAAAAGCAGATTGGGACATTTTTTACTTTCATACCGATAAAATACCGCCCCTATGATTATTTGAGAAATCACAATGAGACGAACGATTTCATTGTGTCCTTCATTAAAAAGGCAGCAGACAAAGCTATTCCACATTCAAAAACCCCATAATAAAAACTTAAAGTCCCCTGGTGGTCAGATGATCTAACTGAATTAGTACGAGAAAAACACTCTCTAGCAAGAAGGTTAGATACTCTAAAACAGAAGATTCAATAAGTTAATAAACAATCAAAACCATTCACTAAAAAGGACAATTTTACTATTAGAAATAGATGTATTAAAACCTTTATATATAAAATATCAGCCAATTTAGAAAAGAAGTAATAAAAGGTAAATCATATCTTGGAGGTCCTATGTGTCAGAAATAACAAGCGAAACATCCATTCAAAAAGTATGGGAAAAATTCAGAAAAAATAAATGGAACAAACATAGACCACCCAGACAAGCTATATTAGATAATGGAAATAAATTTTAGATCCCTTCGAAATAAGTAACATACTTGGGGCAAGTTTGCCAAAATAAGTAGTGACGAAAATCTAGACAAACATTTTAAAAAAGTAAAAAACAAAGCAGAGTCTATTATACTTAATTTTGAGATAAAGGAAGATATATATTATAATAAAAAGTTCAATATGGAAGAGTTAGAATATGCTCTCTAGAACAGTAATAAATCTGCCCCTGGAGGAGATGATGTTTGCTTTGAGAGATTTGCCACCTAGCACCTTTGGCAAAATCATACTTATTAAAATTTTACAATCATTTATGGCTCCAAAACTTGTTTTCCAGACAAATGGTGAAATGCAATAATAATTCCTATACCCAAACCAGGAAAAGATGCTAGTAATGTGAATAATTATAGACCTATCTCATAACAAGTTGTATATGCAAGTTATTGGAGAAAATGGTAAATGCACGACTTACATGGCACTTCGTGAAAATAAAATTTAAGTCCTACACAGTTTGGTTCACAACGTAATAAGGGTCTACATTAGATTCTCTGTGTAGTTTGGAAGACCATATACATAGAGGATTTGAAAGAAAACAAACTTACAATAGCTGTCTTTTTTGACATTCAAAAGGCATACGACACTACATGGAGGTATGCAATATTAAAATCTTTACATAATAACAACATATGCGGCCATCTTCCTAAATTTATTAAAAATTTTATGACTGACCGCACTTTTCAGGTGAGAATAGATAATGTTTTTTCCAAAATATTTCCACTTGAAAATGGAGTACCACAAGGTAGCGTCCTTAGTGGTACTTTGTTTCACATTGGCAATTAACAACATCAGTAACATGCTACCGGTGGAATTAAGAGTAATTTGTATATGGATGATTTTGCAATATATTCCACAGCATCACGCATAAAACATGCAGAAAGAATGATTAATAAAACTATAATAAAAATAGATGAATGGGCTCATCAGTAGGATTTAGATTTTCCATAGAAAAACCCAAGCGGCGGTCATTTTTATAAAAGAAAAATTTGGAAAAAAGGTGAAGAAGCAGAATTAAAAATGAGAAACCATAATATACCAATTAGCCAAACTGCAAAATTTTTAGGGTTGATATTTGATGCACACCTCAACTGGAAAGCCCATATAACTTACATAAAAATCGAAATGCAAAGCGCATTAAACCTAATTAAAAAACTCTTCTCACACAAATTGGGGAGCTGATAGACATACTCTTACTATACTTTATAAAGCAACAGTGCTATCAATTATTGATTATGGAAGTGAAATATACGGGTCAGCTTCAGAAGCAGCACTGAAAATATTAGACCCTATTCACAACGAAGGCCTAAGAATATGCACAGGAGCATTTAGATCCTCACCAGTCTCCTCTGTACAAGTTGAATGTGGCGAACTGCCACTATCCCTCCATAGAGAATTCATAACCTTGAAAAGTGCATTAAGAATCAAAGCAAGTGATTCACCAACTAAAAGTCTATTTGAGTTAAGGGATGTCTTTATAAACAATCATTCACCACCTTTCCCAATTAGAGCTAATAGACTGTTAGTCATTAAATATAAATATACAAGTACCTCCATAGTAAAGTACCACCCCATTGGACTATGATTAAAGTAAAGACTTGCACTCACTTGAAATATTTATCAAAAAAGTTCCGTATATACCCAGAACCCCTTAAACAAAAAACCATAGAACATATAAGACAAAAAAGTTCACATTATGCAATATATACCGACGGTTCTAAATCGTAAACATGGAGTAGGATGTGCAGCTATATCACAGAACAAAACATATCAGTTTTCTTTACCCAATCATGCCTCAGTCTTCACAGCAGGTTGTGTGCAATTAAAGTAGCTATCAAAATTATAAAGCAAACTTCAATTAATAATTTTGTGATTTTAGTGACTCGAGAAGTGCCATAGAAGCTCTTCAGAATTACAATCAAAAAATAATATTGTACAGCAAATTCAATTTGGAACTCCACAAATTATATAAAAATGGCAAAAATATTGAAATACAGTAAGACCCTTGACTCACGAACACAATCCGTTCCTAGACCTTGGTCGTCCGTTCCAAATTGTTCGTGACTCGGAGCTAATTTTCCCCATAAGGTTTAATGGGAATAATATTAATTGGTTCTCGACCCCTACGAACCAATATATATTATGTATATTTTGCCTTATTTTACACAGATAATGTAAAAGTCAGTGTAAAAAACCTTAATATATCTAATATATAATTTAAAAATGGTAAAACTAACACTATAAAAACGTTTGTAAAGTGAACACTTACTATGACTGGCGAGACTTCTGGCTTGACGGACAAGAGAAGAGGAGGGTGGTGGGTGGGGAGGAGGTTATTGTGCGGAAGGAGACCCTCCCCATCCAGGTCGGGGAGATCTCATTCCGGAGATTCAAACTCTTCTAGGTTTTTTTGGTGAACGTTTAATCACAACTTATCCAATGTCTGTTGCCTTTTCCTTCCTTGCATAACTTTCTGAAATGAAATCATTAAATTTTCATTGAGCATATCACGATCCTGTTCATAACAATTTTGTCCGGATGATACAATTCAAGGAAGCACTGGACATCATTCCACTTTTCCAATGTGGCTTTTTTTATCACATCACTGCTGACATCTGTAACTTCCTCCCCAGCCTCCTCTTCGTCAGTTGATTGCTCCCGAGCAAGTTGCTCCTGCTGCTCTTTGTGGAGTTGAACAAGTTCGTCCGCAGTCAAATCTTCTGAATGTTCAGCGACCAATTCTTCAACATCTTCGTCGTTGACTTGTAGACCCATACTGTTGCCCATGGACACAATTTCTTGCACAATCTCGCATCGAAGCCCTCAAAGTCACGGACAGTTACGCACTGGGGCCAAAGTTTCCGCCACGCAGAATTTAATGTGCGGTACGTAACTCTGATACACTTGCCGAGCTTCTCGCAGATGATCGGCTCGTTTACACTATCACCTGCCATCTGTTTCTCATGTACCCACTTCAAAATTATTTTTTCTGCCATCTTCGAGGGTTTGCGATCTCATCTTGGTTAGTACTGTCACTCCCTTCGCAAACATTTGCTTCTTTAATGGCATCCTTGTTTTTCAAAATTGTCGAAATTGTCGACTTGGCCATCTTGTACTCACTTGCGATATCGGTCACAGCGAACACCACGTTCAACTTTTCTATAATTTCTTTCTTTATTTCAATGGTTATCTTCCTCTGCACCCTCTTCTCACCATCACTCTTCACTTTCTTACTTTCACCACCACTCTTCACTTTCTTAGGGCCCATTATGAAGAAAATCACAAGTTTTAGCGCAAAAAATGCTAAGCGAATTGACGAAGTCTTGTACACAATGAGATGAGACAAAGAGCGATGCGTGGGTGACGCCGTGCGTGGCGGCTGGAGGATGGCTGTTCCCATGGCAAACTCAAACGCTCTCACGTGCTGCTGGCTGGCGATTTCGCGCATTTTTCAAATGTTTGTGTCTAAAAATTAGTTTGTGAAACAAAGTGAATTGTTATTTTCCAGAAATTTCCAGCATTTTTCAAATGTTCATGTCTCAAAATTAGTTCATGACCCAAACAGAATTTTTTGTTTTTTATTTCCGCATTTTTTTTTGTTCGTATCTCAAAGTTAGTTCGTAGGTCAAGGTGAAATTTTACCTATAATTTTGGTCGGGGATCGAGTTGTACGTGGGTCAATGCGTTCGTGAGTCAAGGGTCTACTGTATGTTGGATCCCTGCTCATGTGGGGATAAGAGGAAATAAAGAGGCTGATAAAGCAGCTAAAGAAGCAGTCCAAATGATAAAAGCAAATGTAAACATCCCCACCAGTGATTATATAAGATATATAAAAACAATAATTGTAAATAAATGGCAAAATGTATGGGCTGAAGAGCCTGAAAATAATAAATTAAAACAAATAAAAACAGGATGTTAACAAATGGAGTTTCAGCATATCAAAGAGAGAGACATGCTCAAGTAATCCTGACAAGCCTCCGTATAGGCCACACTCGTCTGACACACGGGCACTTGATGAGCAACCCACGCGACCCTGCTCCTGAGTGTTCAGAGTGCAAGGAGTTGGTAACAGTCAGACATGTCTTGTGCGAGTGTCCAAAGTATGACCATCAGAGACTGTCAACTTTGGAAATAAAAAAACACAATAAAAGAAATTTTGACAGAATCATTTACATTTTCAGTAGTTCCAATTTTGACTCTTCTGAGGAACTGCAATTTAATTGATAAAATATAGTTTTTTTAGTGAATTTTAAAACAAAATTTCAAAAATTTTTAAAACTTAATTCCGAATTTTAATATAACCGTTTTAGTATGTATGTAAGGGAACATGAGTAAATGTATTTATTGTGTGTGTGTTCTAGTATGAAAGCGTTTGCCTTTGTGCAATTTTTTTTTATTTATCCTGAATGACCAATTTGGTCCCAGTTCTGGCCTAAGGGCTAGACCTGGCATGTTATCTAATCCTTCGGGCGGGCCAGCCCTAGGAGAGCTGAAAATCAGCTCAGTGGTCTGGTAAAACTACTTTTATATAATAATAATTGTCTAACACACTGGGGAAGGAACTCTAGTGTTTAAATGAGATATGCAATGAAGACAAGCTTTAACAGGTCACAGGGGGAGCACATGCCCCGATGAGGACAAAAGGAATTTCAGTATAGAAGTGTTGCAAGGGAGATTTGAAAATGAAATTAGCAAGAGTCATCTTGGAGAAACAGAGCTGGTTGGATTTTGCACTTTCTAGACATACCTTTAATCCTGGAGGCTTGAACATGTGTCGTGATGTATGAAGGTGGGACAACAAAGGGCTGACTTCCAGTCAGGAGGAGACGTCTGTCTTTCCGGAGTAGCTATCTGGGACTGAGACTGAGGTTGGATGTTTTTGAATCACCTGGATTTCACACACAGCCTCCGGCATTGCCTGAAAGATGCAAAAAAACACAAGCAGCGAATTTGGAAGGAAAAGAGTTCTTATGTTAGGAATCCCTAAAGCTCACCTCGAGGTCTAGCTAATCCTGTGACCTGCCTGTCTTACTCTAAGCTCGAGCCTAAACGGAAATTCCAATCTATTGGCGTGCCTCTTGTTTCGCTCCCAAAGTCGGCTGATTAGGAGAGAAAATTGGCTGCTCTTTTAGAGCTAACTAAAATGAATAAATGCTGGGTAGACGAGGGGGCCATTAAACCTAATACACCGTAAAGTAATTTCTAATGTTAAGGACTTCAGTTTATATTGTTAGGAAAAATACAATTTCAACAATTATGATTTTTCATTCTCAATGTACTATAGTATAAGGGACTTAAATTTAAATTAAATCAGTTGGTGTATTATGGTTACAGCTGTATTTGTTCTAATTACTTGATATGTTGTAAGGATTTTTAGTCAAGATCATATTTATCTTTAGGTTTCAGAGGCAGGAATCCATCGGCCACATGTTGCAGGAATTCATGGTCGTGAGAGGTGAGGGTGCTTACAGCATAGTATTGTCTGGTGGATATGAGGATGATGAGGACAATGGCGATAGCTTCACCTATACAGGGTCAGGAGGTCGATCTCTCTGGTAATAAGAGAACAGCTGAACAGTCTTGTGATCAACTTTTAACAAGGATGAACAAGTAATTATGACATGCTTTACAATTAAAATTTTAAGTACATATAGAGATGATATGATCTGTGACTTTCTCTTAGGCTTTTGATTAAGCTAGATTTTCTTAAATCATGGGAACAAAACCATACATTGTTGCTTAATAATTAACAGAACATAAAGCCTTAGGTTTTCAACTTATGTGAAATAATTTTATTTGGTTCTGCTTTGTCAAAGCCTTTTACATTGCTTGTTTCATTTATTTGAGATGAATCTTACCCACTATTAAAGTTAGCTCTACTCTGCGCTGATTAGGCAAGTCAGCATTAAAAAAATAAATGGAATAAAAATAAAACTCTAATGGCTACCCAGATGGCTGTCTAGCTCACTTGTTCTCCATGAGGTGTGTTTTGAATGTTTTAGCTCATTTCAGAATTCTCCTTGCTGCCATTAGGTGTAGGCAATTATTGGTATTTTGTGAAATTTGACTTTTTACTCCTGTCAAGGTACTGTAATTTTAATCATCTCGGGATGTGTTCCACCGAAAACAAATCTTCTAACATTAGGTTATGTAAGAATGAGTGCTGTGTGAGCAGGATGCCTAAATATGAGGTAGATCACCATAATATTTGTACTGCTGCAGGGGTACAGTGTGATGAATGCAGTGATTGGCCTAAGGATCTTATGCTTACAGTATCAGAGATAGGAAAGAAGGGAAGCAGATAGATTGCAGAAGTAATTAATTGGGTCAGGGCATAAGCTTCCTTTTCTCCTCTTCCTGGTGAGCCTTTGTAGTTTGCCTGAACCAGCCGATGGTTTTTTCCTAAGCTAGTATTACTTGACATTTCCTCTTTAGCTCCAACTTGCGCTTCCCTTTTGGTTCAGGAAAAGCGTATCAAGAAACTTAATCAGGATGTAAGCCTTATTCTGAACTCTGTCAAAGGTTTGACTGAATTTATGATAGGGAACCGTTCTGAGTGCCCCCATAGTGAATGTTCATTTTCGTGCTTCCCTTGTAGAGTTGAGGTGTCGGTGCCCAAGCCTAGGACTGCCCTGTGACAGTTGGAGAAAGTCCGCTGCCAGGGAACCGGCCAGGTTCTCGGGGCGATTGGCTTCTGTTCCCTTCAACTCCTACCTCTCCTTTTCACAGTCTGAATCCTGCTTAGCGCCTCACCAAAGGACTTTTGGTTTAAATGTTAATCTTAGCTCTGTAGTATGCACATTCTGCCGTCATTGGCACCTAGTTTGAGATTTTAGCATACATAGGGTTAATAACATATAGGTATTGACAGTTTTATTGAGATAATAATGTGTCTGTAGTGAGTTTTGCTGATAAGATTTCTCAATCGATGGTTTAACCAATCTCTCATGTTTTGGTTAATTGTCTGCTAGCCTATTCCTCTTTCTTTGTCGAAATGCACTTGTTCGTTCTTTGCATGGTTTTTCTTCAGCTGTCGACAACTCCTACTGCTACCTCAATTAATTATTCTCTTTCAAATCTACATTGTTTATAGTACCTAATGTTCTTTCCAAGCTAGATATTATTCTAGTTTCAGAGCTTTCTAACGATGTGCCATATAGGAACACTTTCAAGTATGTTGATTTGCTTTCGGATGATGCGGGAGAGGAGTTACACCTCCAAATCTTTCCCATTTTCTTTTGCACCTCACTTCTCTTTCTGTCAGCTGACTTGTGTGGACGTAGCTGAGTGACTGACTCCATGAGTCACTTAAAAACTGTCCCCCTTCGAGTCATGGATGCGATATATACTCAACTGCTGGTGCCTCCTATTGACATGTCACTTCTTGTCGCCAGTTGTTGCAAAAGAAAGGGCAAATCCTTTAGACTCCTTTGTTTACCTATTGTCAGCAGCTGTCTCCTGTTGCCCTCTGGTGGAAGAAGAGTTTGAATTGGAGAAACTCCTTCGGTCTGTTGGGCGTTTGTTGCAACATTATGCTTTGATGTAGGGTCATTTAGTTGAGGAAAAAGGCCACATAGAGTCTCTCTTGTCTTGGTGTATTTCAGCGTCCCTTAAATATTTGGAGAAGAGAACCTAAGCTTTCTCCTTCAATTAGAGTATTTCTTAGCTTCAATTGTACTCGGACGCACAAAGCTCCCTTTAGGTCTGCCATGGCTGGTTTTCTTGTGTTTAATGAAGTCACAGAGAGACGGGGTACACCTCTTGCAATACCAGCGCTTATCGGTGCTTAAACTGTCTTCAGTAGGAGGTTCAGTTTCTTTTGTTTTCCTATGGGGAGACGAACTTGAGTTTGGACATGCTGATGGAGTCTCAGTCTAGCTTGTTAGTGGTTACCTTTTACTCAGTACAATGTCTCTTCTCTGCGTCAACTTAGAGAAGTGGAGGCACAAACCTAGCAAGTTTATGAAGCCAGGTTTAATGTTTTGCCACCAGCAGGGAGTTTAGTGAGGAAGAGAGTTAACTCATTTCTGATGCTGCAAGCTAATGTCCTCATGCTTATACTAACTCGGTTTGGTATAAGTGAGAACACTTGCTTCTTTCTACTTATGCAGCTCAGGGTAAGGCAATAAGGGAGGAGTACCTGTTGGTTCAATCCTGTTTTATACCTTTTGGGATTAAGTGCAGAATGCAGATCCTGGTAGATGGGCAGTTGTAACCTTTTTGGCATGATTGGAGAGACTTGGGACCAGTACCTTACATGATGGAGATGGTGAAGGGAAGTTGTGATTCTTTTTGGTTGCCTTCCACTGGCTTAATCTCCTGCTTATAGCTATTCCTTTGTTGTTTCCAGAAGTCTTTTCTCTCTTTAGGAGGAGGTTGTATTAGTGAGAATAAATGGACCAGACAGTAATTCACTGGGAACCTGTTTTTCCTAGCTCCATAAGCAATTGGAAATAGGCAGTCATTCATGGACTTTTTGAGACCGAATAACAGGAAGTGTCTGTCCCCTTTTGGTTTTCTAGCATGGATTTAGTGCCTTTCTAAGAATGGTCAGACATGGTAGAAATGCAGAAATGTAGTCCTTTTGCCAGTACATCCTCAGTCATGCAAGTTCCTTCAAGATGTGTATGTGCACTTTTAGTGTACAGCACCTCTATAGTATTCAAGTTAGCCAACTCTTGTCAACAGTACTCTAAAGGCCAAGGACCTGTTCCTTCACCTGACCCAGTTTTTATGCATTACGATTTTTAATTCTCATGTGATAAGAGGATGATACTTAATTCTGCAGGCTTGTCTGTCAAACATGACAAGGCACTTGCTTCTTGAAGAATTTTAGATCTGAAAGAAGCTTCCTATATCTTCTTTCCCACCGTTATCCCTACATTAAGCGGTCGGTTGCCTGATGCGCCCTCTCCACTGCCTTCTATCAAAGACATCATGCTCCACCAAACATCTTCTCTCCATATCTTCCTTCACTTTATCTTACCATGTAAGTCTATGTCTCTCTCTTGATTTTCTCCCTCTAACAGGTTCTTCCCAAACCCTCTTCACTCTCCTTGTCATCCATCCTCAGCACATACCCATACCTCCTCAGTCGTGACACTTTTTCACCTCTAATCATTACTTTCAGGCAGCGATATTCCCATAATCCACCTCAGCATTCTCATCTCTGTTCTCTCAAGCTTACCCTCCTTCTTTTCCTTCTAGAGCCCATCCCTGCTCTTTTTACCTCCTTTTAATCTTCTTTAGAGGCCATTTCCCTGCTTCATTTACATTAACACTGGTTTTACCACTGTGTTTTATATCTTGTCTTTGACTTCCCCGTGTGGTAGGGGTGTAAGAATACTACCACTGTAGGTTTTACAGGTTGTAAAGGGTGGCTAAAAGGACAGCTGCTGCCTTCAGTCTTACTTTTTAGTAAAAGCTAGGCCCACCGCCAATAACTGTGGAAACTGCTGCAGTCTAAAAGGAGAGCTACTGTCTTGCAGGTGGACTTTTTAGTCAAAGGCTAGGCCCACCACCAATAGCTGTGGTTGATGACAGCAAGGGCATGCAGTTGTAAAAACCCCTTTGCCAAACAATATATGGTTTGATCATCATTTTATGGAAGGACTATTTTTGGCAAATGGGGATTCAGAAAGAACAAACTACCTACAGATGGCCTTTACATCTGTGAGTTCAGCAGTTGCTGTGGGAGCTCCTCATGTAGACTTACTAGCATGTAGATGAACAGGATACCCAGACAATTACTATTCCTTTGATAGCCCACAGGCTTGAGCAGTGGATGTGTTTCCTTAATGTAGCTTGATTCAGATTCATGCCTGCCCCTTGTATCTTAAGTAATATTGAGCGATTTCAAGTTCAAGAATTCCTTGGTGTCTCCTGTAGAGCTTTTGGTCTCTTATTTTGCGTTAAGAAGAAATCAATTCTACTATACAATTCCTTGCAATTCCACTAACTTGTGCACCCCTTTCTTTTACTGCATGGAGATACTAGAATATCCCCACCCAATAAGGGGATTTTCAAGTCATTATTGGACCTAGTCTTAATTACCGTATATTCTCTAGTAACGTGCAATCTCGCATATCATGCGACCCCCAAATTTTCACCAATAAACAGTGGTTTTGTCATGTATCTCATATATCATGCAAGTTCCTTTTCCGTAGAGCGTCAATTCATCATAAGGTTGGTGGTTTAGCGTGCTAATGGCCGAGTCATTCAGAAGTATGCTGCTGCTAGTCAAGTTACGGTAATTTTCTTACTAATCCCGAGAATTAAATAGAAAATCTTAAGTTTAAAAAAGAATCCCAAAAATAATAGAATAATTGTGAAAAATACCACGCCTTGGAGTCCTAAATCATTCTCTCTCTCTCTCTCTCTCCTCTCTCTCTCTCTTCTCTCTCTCTCTACTCTCTCTCTCTCTCTCTCCCTCTCAGGAATAAATACTGTAATTTGAGTCTTTCACCAACGGGTATCAGTAAATGTGTAGACATTGTGTGCGTGTACATAATGTTTAAAAAAATGTGCACACACATTCTTTATCTGATTTTTCGGTTTTTGGAATTTTTCAGATTTCGGAAATGTGAGGTCAGATGCATAATCAAACAAACATCACTGCTGCAGCAAAAACATTTTTTCCCTTTATGCTTTTCATTAATGTTATTTATTACTTACAGTTTATTTTGATAAATATTAATATAATACTGTTAAATGGATGTGAGACAATTAAGATCACCTATAATAAAATAGTGGGGCAATTAATACCACATGTTCACTAATAGATATTATTTTCGAAACAAACATTCCGTAAAACGCAAAAAAATATGGATGTACATAACAATCAAAATATAATAATGTTTTGCAGTTCATCTTGTGAATTTTAACAATAAGTATGACTATAAAATATATTTTCACCATATCGATCTTGAAGTTGAAGAGCCATAAAATTTTGAGGATGGTCTAGGAAAAGGATTTGCACTTAGTGATAATGCATCGCTACAACACAATGTGGTATTTTCATACCACTATATTGATGGCGCATCGCTACGACACACTAGTATTTTTCATTAGAGTTAAAATGATCATATTATATTATTGTTTTCACGAAGAAATAATTATATAAAGAAAATTATTGAGTAATTTTTACCGTCAGCAGTCAGAAAATCACGATCATGGTAACATTCGAACCTAGTGCCATCCACAGCATATGTCTATAAATAGAACAGAAATAGAGGGCAGTCATTGGATAACAGATCTCCATAGCTACCAACCAGCCCATCAGGTGTTGGTTATACTACTACTATGTGAATTTCTTAAAATGAACATTTACACACACGAAGCTGACGATTATGAATGTCTTAGAATGAACGTTTACACATGCGAAGCTGAAGAGGATGTGTGTGTTTTGCATACAGTACGTAGTTTTAGTTTTTAATAGTGTAAGTATTTTACTGATTACATGAAGAATAGAATGATTCCTTCTCATTACTTGGCAAAATGGTTTGAAGATTCATCCGCAAAAAGAAAAAAGAAAAAAAAAGTTCTTTAGAAGATTATACCTATTTACTAATGCTGTTGACATACCTTCAAAACAAAATTCAGCTCTTTAATCTCTGGAAAAATGTTAATCTTTCTGTCTGTTGGTGACACCCTTTATAGCCCCTGTGACTAGCAACAACAAAATTTGTTTGTTTTATCTTTCAAAGATGTAGGTATTACCTGTAGGTACAGCACATTTTTTAACAGTATACCCATACACACACATACACACACACACATACAGCTGTGTGTGTGCTAATATACCTATTGGTTTCAGAGACTCAAGTTAACATTTAACCGTATAGTTGAGAGAGAGAGAGCAGCGATGGTTCATCTCTCTAATCTCTCGAGGAATGTTAAGATTTGTTCCCTGCTCTTGTAAATTTAGTCCATGCGACTGACAACAACAAAATTCATATTTGTTTTTTTGTCTTCCAGATATGAATTACCAGTACTGCACATTTTTTTAACAAGCATAAACACACTGCCTGCATATGTACTAATGCCCACTTTTTAAATATAATCTCTCTCTCTCTCAGGAAAGATACCGTCAATTCAAATTACCAGTATCTTTTCCTGATAGACAGACAGCGTAAATATTTAGGGCTTGGCATATGTCAATTATTTTATTTTCTTGGGATTTTTGGTTAATCTTGGGATTTTCCATGGTCAATTCTTGGGATTAGTAAGAAAAATGCCACAATTTGAGTAGCAGTAGCAGCAGCTGCAGCGCACACCCAAATGAATCGGGTAAGCCTAGCGCGCCAAACTATAGTATTTACAAAATGAACAGAGCTCTGTGGCTGGGGTGTTTTGGTCCTCCCACGTGTTTGATCCCCGCATATCTGCCAAATTTATAACAACAGAGATAAAACAATTTCTCCCATTACAGATATCAAATATTATCTTTTCCGTTATGCAGAATTCTAAATAAATTACGTAGGTTAACCCTTTAACGCCGATTGGACGTATTAAACGTCAACGAAAATTGTCTGTTGGGTGCCGAACCGACGTATGGTACATCGGCGAAAAAGTTTTTTTAAAAATTCGCGGAAAATAGTTATAGGCCTACTAGGCAAAAACTTTTGAATCACGCGCCTTGGGGGATGCTGGGAGCTCAGAGATCAGTCTGTTGTTTTGTTTACAATCGTTACCAAGGCGCCCAAGCTCGAATTTCTTTCTTCTTGCACTAAAAAGCATCAGCGACACATCTCAGAAATTATTTCGTCACTTTAAACGTAATTGTTGCACATTTTATATTAGCGTTACATAGAGTATTATATATGAAAATCTGCGGCAATTTTCATGTAGAATACATCAAAAGAACAACTCATGGTTGTAGCTTTTATCAGTTTTTCATATATAACGATAAGTGCCAAAATTTCAACCTTCGGAATCACTTTGACTACCGAAATGGTCGAAAAACGCAATTGTAAGCTAAAATAAACAATCGTATACAGACAGATTCTCTCTCTCTCTCTCTCTCTCTCTCTCTCTCTCTCTCTCTCTCTCTCTCTCTCTCTCTCTCGTCTTTTTTTTCTGACAAAATAATAGATAGGAAACAATGACTGAATGTTGCTTGAATGCGATATGGCAAAGTTTTGGCCTGACTGAAGTGTGGAGTGACTTTGACACCGACTTACAAGTTATTCCTGGTCATCTCACAGCCATGGACAGACATCAACTTCACAGCCAAGAAGGGGCAGTCATATACAAAAATAGATATGGAAAATGCGGGCCTATGTTATCCCATAAAAAAAGCTCTCGCTCGGACAGCAGTAAGATTTAGGAGAGAGAGAGAGAAAGCAGGGCCGAATAGGAAGGAGATTAAAGTACCTGGGAATGAAAAACCCTTATAATCTTATAATTATAGCCTCGGGGTTTGTCTCAAGGACATTCAAAGATGGTTAGTCAAGAACAGTTAACATGTCGTTCAAACCAAAATAATGCAAATGGTGCACAATCGCTCTTTTGTAATACAATAGTAATATGAGAATACATATAATATTATTGGATATAGTGAAGTACAAGTAAAGCATAACTTTATTAAAGATCTACCGTTTTCCTCCGGTAGTAACTATCACAATTGGCCGATTTTGGAAAGCATAGACGGTACGCTAATTTTATACCGTGTGTATGATGCAACCCCTTTAAAATTAGCTTCAAAATTAGGTTTCAAAAGTTGCATAATATGCGAGTACATATGGTAAGTGGAAAACAGCTGTGGCCTTGTGTCAGAAGCCGCAGTCTGTGTATTGCTGAGAGTGCAATTCTAGAGGAATTTTCAGCACCTGGAACCTTTTAGACATCAATGTTTATCTGCTTCTTTAGAGATGGTAAGACTTTTTTGCTGTCTAATTTCAAAGGTTATCATCCCTTGCTTACCTCAATATTGCACTTATGTGTTTTTTTAGATCTCGCTGAGGATCACCACCGTAAGGTGTTGAGACTGAAGCCTCTTCATCTCTCTGTCAGTCTCTCTCTCGAGTTTAGATGCAGGCCTAAACTTTATCTGAAATATTTACTGTGAAACCTTTTAATAAGCACTGTTGGCAGTTACTGAGTAAAATGATTGCAGTCACCCTCCTTTAACCTCTGCTAAAGGGAATGCTATTTTTACTTTCTGCCATTAGCTATTGTTTTTGCAGAGAATTCCAATGTAACCTCCTTGGTGGAGAAGAAGTGGGAAATGCTTCTCTGTCCTGGGGCAATTAAACTTTAATCAGATAGGTTAAGCCTGAAAGAGGTAGTTATCCTTTTAGAAACCTGGAACATCTTTGTCAAAGGTTCACCCTGGAACAGGCAAAGTTACCTTTTGTTTTGTGGTTTTAGGAAACCTAGATGTCAAAGGTTAAGCCTGGAAGAGGCAAAATTAACCTTTTGTTTTGTAGTTTTAGAAAACCTAGCTGTCTTTGCCAATAGATAAGCTTGGAAAAGGCAAAGTTAACTTTATGTTTGGTGGTTTTAGACAACCTGGAATGTATTTTTTCAAAGGTTAAGCCTGCAGGAGCAAAGTTAACCTTTTTCTTTTGTGGTTTTAGAAACCTAGAACATCTTTGTCAAAGAACATGAGGTTCTTTTGTGATGTATTTGATTAGGCAGTGCATGAGAACTAGCTTTATATCTACCCTTTGTTGAAGGTAAAACATTCATATTGTGAAAAGCAGTTGTAATATCACCTAGTGTTATGTCTTGAAATTGTTTGCTTCAGGATAGGATTGATGTGGCGCAGTAAAAAGTGTAATTTGGATTTTACCCGCCTCACTATCTTTAGTAAGCAGAATCGTGTTTGAAAATTACTAGTAAAGCCCTTAATCTGTTACTATTAGTGGGTAGTCTTTTTCCAGAACTAAGGAAAGAGCAATTCTGTAGCTCTTCGTTTAAATCCCGGGTTTTTAATATTTTGGGGAGCGTGAAAGGTACAAATTTTTTATGGAGTTTACCTTTGAATCATCAAATAAAGGTGTATTTATTTTTAAGTGACTCGTTTTGTAGGAGTTTTGGACCCAGGAACAGGGGTTCCTTCACACTGCTTAAGTTCATTCTGACTGAAAATTGAAATGGTTTTTTTCTCCACAAAGCTGATCTTTGCTGCACATATATTAGAGCCTTGCTCCCTGAATGGAATCCAACTTCTGGGGGTAGTAAAATCCAGAAAGGATTCCAGATCGGGTAAGAATGTTTTGGGTTTCATGCAAGAACCTTTAGCTTGATTGGCTGAGCTGATTTTTTGTATAGCTGCACTACCAGCCGTCCTCTTAATGTTGGAATCTCAAATAATATAAATTTTAATAATAAAATTTATTATTTGGATACTTACCTTCTGTTGAAGCAGACCACACTCAGCCTCCCAACCACTACTCAGTTCAAGGAGATTTTTTGACATGTTAAAACATTCGAAACACAGCTGGTGGAGAAAACAGGTGAAGTAGACAGTCATCCGGGGCACTTTCTTCTTCTTATGCCAACTCGCCTAATCAGTAGTTAACTATCCAAATAATAAATTTTATCATGAAAACATTTATTTATTATTATACCCATATTACATTTAAAACAATAGTAAAGAAGACAGCAGTAAATAAATGATAAAGAAATTGGCTATTAGTTTTCTATTTTATATGGTATATATTGTAATCAGTCATTTCAATAAAATACACGCCAAAAAAAATGCTTGACTGCATGAATTGGTATTGCCTGTGTGTGTTTTTTTTTATACATATATATATTTCTGCTAATTCCCTTGTTTCTTCATTACTTAGAGCTTTAGCGTTGAATTGCAACGTACCTATCAACAAAAACGGTGCAGAAGCTAAAGACTGGAGAGGAGGAAACCTGTTCGTGTAGAGAAATGAAAAAGGACGTAAACACTCCAAATATGCACCCGAGGAGGGTAATAGGTGAGTGATATTATAGAACATTATTAAATTTGAAAAATTCAGGCATGCTCTCTCTCTCTCTCTCTCTCTCTCTCTCTCTCTCTCTCTCTCTCTCTCTCTCTCTCTCTCCTCTCTCTCTCTCTGCTCTCTCGTCTCTCTCTCTCTCTCTCTCTCTCTCTCTCTCTCTCTCAGCATTATATCAAACATGCCAGAGTAATTATGGTAGCAGAAGCTATGTTACCTTAATACTAATAGTTTATGCTTTATGAGATTTATGAATAAGTCATGTAAGGCTCACGTGTGTAATTTAGCCAAGTGTAGACTTACGAATATGTGGCAATAGGGTTGGCCTATATCTGAAATTATGGCAAACACTTAATCTTTGATGTACGTATTCCTAACAGTGACGTAATGAGTGTTGGCAATTGTGTTTTCTTTTACCTTATGTGCCAAGCAAGTTGTTATCCGGTTCCAGCACATAATAAAGGAAAATATCAAAACGACATACACAAAGTATAGTATTTAGTTCCAAAACTAGCAAACATCCAAATAAACCCTTAATTTATGTCAATAAAAATAACTAAGTTTAAAGTGGAAGTGTAGTGGATCCTGAGAGCAGATACCTCCTACCACTGTAATTCTGAACAAGTAACTTCATGGATAAGCAATGTTGAGGCAGGTAAAAATTACAATGTTAATACAATAGGAGAACAAATCGTGAAATAAAAGGTCTCTGAATTATGTACATATAAGGAATACAAACTTCTGTGCATTGCAGTATATAAAAGGGAATGAGAATGCTCTACCTGACATTCCTCCCTGCTGAAGAGATGACCCAAGGGTCATCCTGAGGTTATTTATCATTAGGTGGGTGTCAGTTGTTCATCCCTAGGTGGAGCATCTGATATGTTTACTCTTGGTACCTTTGAATTGGTGGATGGTCAAATGGAAATTCTGCAGAAATAGTGCCACCACAGTCAACATTGGTTTAGTTCCTGTGTTTTGCATAAGGAAAACCAAGGGGTTTTGTTTTGTTTGTTAAGACTGATTAGCATATGACTGGAGAAGTAAACTTTCATGTTTTTTTTCAGTGAGTATGATGGCCAGCAGCACTTAGACCACTGGAAAGGTGTGGTGTGTGTGTGTGTGTGTGTGTGTGTGTGTGTGTGTGTGTGTGTGTGTGTGTGTGTAGTAGTAGTAGTAGTAGTAGTAGTAGTAGTAGTAGTAGTAGTAGTAGTAGTAGTAGTAGAAAGAAACCGAAGGCTAGAGTACAATGTCAGGGGTTTTCCTGTATTGGTACAGCCCCCCCCCCCCCCCCCCCCCCCCACCCCCCCCCCCCACACACACACACACAACACACACACAACACACACACACCAGTACTGCAAGCATCAGCTTGGATTGTAAAAGGTTGGGAAAGTTCAAGTATTAGCAAGTAAAAGATTTGAACGGAGAAGGATTTTTAGATGATCAAATGAATGGTGACATGCATCTGTCCAAATTAATTTATTTGTAGGAACCAGAGAGCTCAGTTAGGGGTGGTGTAACTACACTGTAGTTTTTTTGTTTTACAAAATTTCCTTTGGTAACAAATCATACCCAAGAACTTATAAGGGCTGTCTTATTAGTTGGTTGTGGATAGTCAGTTACAGCGGCAATATTTTCCCTTTGTGACATACCCTGACCAAGTGATAATGTCCTCAGTATATCAACTTTGCTTTTCTAAGTGAAAGATTTGGCCTAGTTGTAAGTTTAACTAACTTACAGATTATTGAAGAGAGCTTCCAAGCATTTCACATTTACTTTTCAGAAGTTTGACACATACCAAAACTGTGTCAATGCAGACTTGAATGCCTTCCAAGTCTTGTAAGGCAAATTTAATTCCCCAACTTGCTTGAATGACAGGAGTTTTGGGGGAATAGCCAAAAGGAAAAAGCCTTTCGTATTTGAAAAAGGCCCAAATGAAAAGTATTAAACGCTGTTATTTATTTTGCATTTTTCATTTTTTTCTTTTGGTTCAATTTGATAGTAACTTCAAAACAAATCTGTTTTGTATTAGATATTTAGCATCACCATTGGCATCCACGATGTCTTTTATGTGTGGTAAAGGATGACTATCTTCAACTGTCGCATTATTCACTTTTTTTTAAATCTGTTCAAAGTCTTCTGGGCTCTTGTATTTAGGGACAGTAAACAAGTTGATGAACAGTAAGATGGTAACCTGTTATGTATTACATGCAGTCTCCGGTTATCGGCGGACTCGGTGAATGGCGATCTGGTTTGAGGCTTGACTAGCACCATAAAATCGGTGATTATGGTGTCATAATGTGCTGAGTTTTGCTTATCAGCGCCTTATAATTTATGGTGACAAAACATATCTAACAGAGTTGCCATTAACTGGTTATCAGTGCCATAAGTCACAGAGTTTCGTTAATGTTGGTTTTCTGTTTATTTGCGCCATAGGTGCTGATAATAGAGTTATGGCGCCATAACATACCTAACAAGGACTCCATTAAACCGAAACTCGGCGCCATAAATCAAAGTTTTCAGTTAGGCAGTTTTTGCTTATCAGCACCCTGCCAATAACGGGGGGACTGCTTGTTTATATATTATGTATATACTATATTGAATTATTATATTACAATAGGTAAATTTTTACAACCCTAATACATTAACATTCCTTTAAACCTAGTAGTATGGAAAAAGATAAGACCTTAATTCCTGATCAAAACTGAATTTATTTTTTTGTTTACCTTTATGATTAAATATGTTAATTTTATTAACATTAATAAAAAAAAGCTATTATTTTAGGGCAATGATAGGTTTTTTATTAATTAAAAACTGTGTTTGAGTTTGTTTTATTCATGTTGACAAGTGAGTTATAGGATACAGTAGTACCTCGAGATACGAAAGGCTCAACTTACGAAAAATCCAAGTTCAAAAACCAATACGAAAAATTTTTACTGCTCTACATACGAAAAGTTTTCAAGATACGAAAGGTTGTTGCTATAAAGTCCCGAGATTCGCCCGGACCACCCGAGAACAATTTTAAAACTCCCGCGCCGCAAACTGAGTAAACTCGCCACCCATCCTCCCGCTCTCCATTGGTTCCTGATGCTAGTCACCCATAAGGTCCTGCTCTCCTATTGGTCAGCATCTACCCCTTGTGCTTTAATGTTATTCTATTGGTTAAAACGGTTGCTTGTAAATTGAAAAACTTATTGCATGCAATACATTTCAATAAAAAAAAAACATTAGGTAAAAGATAGAATAAAGGAATTAAAGGAAAGAAATGATATGGTTATCATTACTGTTTGGTAGTTCCAGTAGTTGAATGAGAGATAATGAAAAATTTATGGCTTACTGTGTAAAAAGTGATTGCTTGGCGATCGTTCGATACTAGTAAGTGCTGGATGTAAAACAGACGTTTGGAAGAACCTTTTATTTTTTTTTGTTTATTATAGTTAATGGTTACTTAATAATTATTTGAAATGAGTACATGCAATATGTTTAATAAAAAAAATTGTGAATTAGATATCAGAAAATATAAAAATAAATCAGTCTGCCAACAAATATGGTATTTTTTAGAATTCTTCTTCTGTTTTATTATTACGTTACGTATTACATATGTTTCATTACAGCTGTCAGTAACTCGGTATCTCCATTAGGTAAAGATAGATAAAGAATAGAAATGAATGGTATATTATACGTTTGGTGGTTTCATTAGTTGTAGAGAGATATTAATGACAATTTATGGCTTACTGTGTGCTAGGAAAAATGATTGCTTGGCGCTCGTTCGATACTCGTAAGAATGTAAACAATCGATTGGAAGGTTTGTTTTTCTTTGTTTGTGTTTATTATAGTTAATGATTAATTAATAATTATTTGAAATGAGTACATACTGATTATTTATACATTTTATTGGCATATTCTAAGCTTTTAGCTCTTAGGTTTAGATGTCAGAATCATGGACTAGGCTACAGTAGCAACCGCTAACATAGGGCTAGGCTTATTGCTAGGGGACATATGCCTAAGTCCTAATATATGTAGTAAAAAAAATGGGGTTGAACATTATATGCAGTTGAATAATACTCAAGTATGTACAGTATTTGCCTTTTTGGAGTCATATTTCTTCCGTCGTAACCCTAGAACTGTGTTTTTAGGCCTGGAAATATAATTTACTGGGGTGTTTTTTTTTTTGGAGGCTTGGAACGGATTAGCCATTTTACATGTTAAATGTGTTCCAAGATACGAAAAATCTTGATACGAAGGCCGTCTCGGAACGAATTAATTTCGTATCTCGAGGTACCACTGTACTTACATATACATATTTTATAAGTTATTGTGTACTACTTAGATGTAATTTAATCAGACCATATAACTGAAAATACAAGTCTTCTGTGCATTTGTCATTCATGTGGAGTAATTTTATTGCAGATTATTTGTTTTAATGCTAAAGAATGCTATCTCCATTTTATATTATTAATGTATTAATGTATTTTCAGGTATGACGGTATATATAAGATAGTCAAATATTGGCAGTCTACAGGTAAAAGTGGATTTAAAGTTTGGCGTTATCTTCTGCAGCGTGATGATCCTACTCCTGCTCCATGGACTAAAGAAGGGAAGAAGAGAATTGCAGAACTGGGTTTAGAAATGCAGGTGAGTAGAAGTTCAGTTTACTTTTTCAAGTTAAAGACATAGTATTGATTGTGTTCAAGGTTATGTGAATCTTTCTCCCGCATATTCTCCATTGGCTTATTGTCGTCTTCATGACCCATTGCCATTTGCACTAGACTGCTATGTTTTATTGCAAGTTTCAAGCACTTCTTGCTTCTTTTAAAGGCAGGGATATTAAAACCTGTATCCAACTTCTGTAAAGTGGGCTTTGGACTGGCATAGAGGTGTAAACTTTCAAAGTTTTGACACTGCTCCATTTTGATAACACCTAATGGTTGCCAGTATACTGTTCATTGTAGTTGATGTAATCCAATCAATGTTTTTTTTATACATATTTTCAAAGTGTGAATGTGCATTTATCTTGTAAGTTTACTTTGGGAGAGACATTGCATTTTGGAAGCATAACAAACTCCAAGTAGAAAGTAGATGTGTTTTACAAAGTGTGAATGTACATTGTTCTTTTAAGTATATTTGTGGGAGAAGTTTCATTAATAAAAATTATTACATTGATATAAAGCAAGTGGTTTCTTTAATATCTAAAGTTTGGTTTATTAGTTTAAACAGCCATGAATAGTTTGAAAGAAACACATCTGAAGCTATAATGATGGTGATTATTGGAAGTGTGTCATATTAGGAAATGTCATAGAAAGTTTGCTGCAGTGTTCAATTGCACCTGCACCTATCAGCAACCCATTTTATTCTTTTTATTGTCCCTACATTCATAGCATCATTCTTCCATTTTACTTTCCACCCTCCTAACAATTGTTTGATAGTACAATTGCAATGTTTTCTTCATGTTGCAGCTCTAAAATCGGTTTACTCTCAGTTTTGCTTTCAGTTCTGAACAATGTCATAGGTCCCAATGCTTGATCTTTGGCCTAAATTTCATATTAACAGTTCAGGTGTATGAAACATATTCGTAAGTCACAACAAATATGCTAAATCTACACCCCATTATCACCTGGCCAATTACAGTAAATAATTAATTTTGCCAATGTTATTATTGTAAAGGATTAATTTTATCGAGACCTCTGAGCCTAATAAAGGCTCTTCTCATAATTTTGCCAATGGGGTCAGATACTTGTATTCCCTGAATGCTTTCTAGATTTTCCTCTTATGTTCATTGATGGTTAATTTGCTGAATTTTTCTACTTCAGGGGATTACATATTATCTAACATTTTGGTACTTTTGGTAATAATGTACATTTATTCAATTTTCTGGCATTTTTGGAATTACCCTGCAATGAAGGGGATGATAACTGTTATAATGGACCTCTGAATCACATTTCTTGTGCTGATGTGGCTCACAGGAACGTTGGTTCTTGAAAGGAGGTGAAATATTGAACTGGGTGAAGTTGTAAATACAGTAGTTGTTTCTACTAAGTAGGAAGGAACTATATGGAATGGATGAAAGATACAAAGCAGTAAGCAGTATAGTTGGACTGAAGGAATGCTTATTTAAACCTTTAGTATCATATTGTTATGGTACCTTCCATGAAAGTGTTGAATCATCATAATCCACTTGCTCAACAGGGTTTGGGAGGAAATATAGCTTTTAATCCTTTCATTTATACATTCAATCTGGTTAATTTTGCATTAAGGTCAACAATCATAAGCAACTGGAAGTCATAGAGAAGTATTTTTTCAGTGGACACATGGCATAGTGAGGAAATTTCAACATACATTAACAAATGAATGACTGGTCGAGGTTTGCATTGAATTGTTGGGTTATTAGTTGTTGTTTATGATGGATCAATTTTCTTACTTTACTATTTTTCTTTAGGGTGGAAACATTTTTGTAGTTGTTATGACTGGGTCGTTTTATTACTTCACTATTTTTCTTTAAGGTGGAAACATTTTTGTAGTGTTGGAATAATAGATTACAATGTGTGCACTTGGAATATGGAAAATGCAGAAGGCCATTTGATTGATAAGCAGATATTTCCTGATAACATTGAACATAGTGAAAAGAGGACTTTGTGTTATAATGAAATGTAGCTGAAATTGTTTTACATAATTATTTAGTAGTTTATAGCTGAATCGGTAATCTAGAAATAAAACTGGACTAGGATGGATAAGCCCTCCCAGCAAGGACACTTGACTCAAGACTGAATAGTCATGGTACAGATACAAGAGCAGTTTAAGGGCTGATAATACTTGTTAAGATATGAGGTCATCACTTGACATTTAAGTAAAAAGCAAGAACACACAATTTTTTTATTTTACTATATGAGAAGAGTAGGTAACATCAAAGAGAATTATTACCTTTTGTATGTGTGTTTGTGGGGCATAATGCAGTGAACAAAAAGCGCAGTTAGCCGAGTTGATAGTGAGGGAATGGGACAAGTAAAGAATGAAGAACGTGAACCATGGAAAACTGAAAACTAGATGTGTTAAAAAGGATTATTTTGTACATGAACTTCCCTGTCCAGATATATACTTAGCTTAGGTCTCTGACGTCACAGGAAAAATTTCATAAACTTCAAAAAGGCTCGCGGCATTCACGCTACCGTGGAGTCAGGTGATCTACCTTACCCGCCGCGCTGGGAGGCGGGTGTAAGAACCGAGTCCCCTTTCTTGTCTTGTCCGATTATTTTCTGTCGCCGGCTGGACAACACATTGTTGTTCATTCCTACATAGTTAAAATTCGTTCTCGTTGCCGACATTTGGATTTTGGTGAAGTACCCTATGTTTGTTGGCTTGGCATACGCTTTGGATCTAGATGTCGTGCTGCTCTTCCTGAGGTCTCAAGGTTCGAACCTTCCCATGCTGCTTTCGTTCAGAGACCTTTCGATGAAGACTTTTTCTCTGTGCGTTAGCGTCAGCGAAGAGGGTCAGCGAGCTGCAGGCTCTAGAAGGTGAGGTAGGTTTCCAAGGAGGCTCCGCGGTTTGCTCTTTTCTTCCGGCTTTCCTAGCCAAGATGAAAACCCTTCTTTGCCGTGGCCCAGGAGCTTTGAAATCAAAAGCTTATCCTCCTTAGTTGGGACAGAAGAGGAGAGATCTCTTTGCCCGGTGAGAAGCCTGAAATATTATCTTCAGAGGAAGAAAAGACTTGCTGCTAATGAGAGCAATCTCTGGTGCTCTGTAAGGGACCCCAGTAGGCCCTTATCTAAAAAATGACACTCTCATTCTTTATCAGGAATATATTAGAGAAGCACACACTTCTTGCATCAGCAACAGTTTAACCTTCTGAAAGTCAAGGCGCACGAAGTACGGGCCATCGCGACGGTCTTGGCTTTCAAGAAGAATTTGTCATTACAAAACCTTATGAAGGCCACTTTTTTGGAGGTGTGAATCAGTCTTCTCTAATCACTACTAAGGGTGGACGTATCGATTACGTATGATAAGTGTTTTTTGGGCTAGGCCCTTACGTATCGGCGGATTCAGTGCTGGGGCAGGGATCTGAAAACACATCCTTTTTTAATCCTTTTTTGCCCTTTAGTTTTAAGTTTGAGTTTTTGGTTGTACGAAGGAGGTTGCAGGGAGGCAGCTCCTTCTTTCGTATACTAATGTTAGTATTTGGTTAGGTGATGCGGTTGTGCTTGAGGCTCCTTACAATTGGTAGTGATAGGCTCTGGCATGTAAGCGGGTTGATCCCCATTGACCAGATCCTGCTTGGATTCTCGCCAAGTAAGTGGACTCAGTTTCCCATTGGTAGACCCAAAGAGGTTCTTCAGCCATAGGTCACGCCCTCGCTGAGACTCTTTAGGCAACGCAGACTAATAGACAGTAACTATCAAGTCTTCTGCCTAAATCAGGTAAGAACCAGAGGTTATATTATGTATTCCTTTAACATGTGTTGTCCCCACTTTCTAAGTAAGTATGTGTCTCTTTCCCTCCACCAAGGGTGTCAATCAGCTAAGTATATATCTGGCAGGGAAGTTCATGTACAAAAATGATATTGTTAGTATACAATAAAGTTTTGTACATACTTACCTGGCAGATATATACGATTGATGGCCCGCCCAGCCTCCCCTCAGGAGACAGGTGAAGAAAATAACCTGACAAGGAAAGGGGGACTGGTTCTTACACCCGCCTCCCAGCGGCGGGTAAGGTAGATCACCTGACCTACCGGTAGCGTGTGCCGCGGAGTTTTGAATTTTTCTGGTCCGTGACGTCAGAGACCTGATCTAAGTATATATCTGCCAAGTAAGTATGTACAAAACTTTATTGTATCTAACAATATCATTTTTATAAATATAGTCAAATAAAGAATTAAAAGATGTACATTGGAAACAGTTAGTAGACAGCATCAAAAGACAGTAGGAGTATACGATATAGCATTTGGAAATGGATTAGAGGGAATACTATTTGAGGAATCAAGATATATACATGGCAGTTGAATAGAGGAGAACCATCAGCTGTGGCAGTGAAGAGGAAAGAAATGTCTTGTGGGAGGAAAATGGGAAGCTAAAAATCAGATGGCAGGAGCAAAGATGAATTGAAAGAGTGGTACTATCAAGATTCACAGCACTGCAGAACGAATAAAGTACCGAGTTATCTATAATAACTGAAAAAGTGTGACTAGAACAAAGTTTGTGAAAATATAGGAAACGGAATTAAAAGACAAAATATGGAATGATTTGAATAATAGTTTGGTAAATACTGATTGAAGAAAATAAATTTAAATGGTAGTTTCGTCAGGACAGAAGGACAGTAGTGCTGTATAAACAAAAGAAGTTACAAGATTCTCTGGAAGATTACAGGTGGATAGCACCCATATCAATTCATGTCCTCAGGGACTCATACAAGTTGTGGAAAAAACTGTTATAGTTCCTTTTTTGAAACCTGGAAAGGACCCTAGTCATCCTAAAAAAGTTATAGACCTATTACTCTTACCAGCTGTGTCTTCAAGATTTACGAACGCATGGTGAATTTTCATCTGGTATGGTTATTAGAAACAAAGAGCTTGTTGTCGAAGAGGCAATTTGGCTTCTGCAAGAATAGAAGTACTTTGGACCCCTTATTATGTCTCAACGTGAGATTCAGAATGCTTTTGCAGTCCAAAATCAAACCATTGCTGTGTTCTTTGATCTGGAAAAAGCATTTGATACTACCTGGAGGGCTGGTATTTTAATGCAGCTGGGTTTGAATGGTGTATTGGTGGCAGTATGTTTAATTTTGCCAAAGACCCTGTCTGACCGGATTACCTTAAAGTAAGAATTGTGTCTACCTTCTCATCAGAGTATCTTCAGGAAGAAGGCATTCCATAAGGGATGTGCTTAGTCCAACCTTTTTTAATATTGCCATTAATGGTTTACTTGACCATCTCCTGGTTTGTGGAGTAACTGGTCAAGCATTCGCGGATGACGTTGTTTGTTATGTGTAGTAGAGCTACTGCAGTTGAAGCTTGTACTAAAATTCAGATTGCAATTAATGCTGCTACTACCAGGGCTAATAGTAAAGGTTTCAAATTTTCTGCTGAGAAAAACTAAAGCTATACGTTTTTGTAAAACACGAAGAAGGGAAGAGATTCCAACCTTATTTTTAGAAGGTCTATCTTGTTGTATGAAGATAAAATCAAATATTTAGGAATTATTTTTGACAAAAAATTGACTTTTGCAGAACATATAAATGAGACTGCAGTAAATGTTAAACAACGGTGCAATATTCTTAAAGTTGTTAGTAACCTGAATTTTGGAGCTGACCTTACTACTTTATTAAGAATTTATCAGGCCTATGCTTGAGTAAGATTAATTATGGATCTCAGGTTTATGGTTCGGCATGTAAGACCTTGTTAGGCAAGCTGGATGTAGTACACAATATGGCATTGCGTATTTGTACATGTGCTTTTAAAACGTCTCCTGTTGAGAGCCTTTATGTAGACTCTGTCCTCCGCCTTTTCATTCATTCGGAGGGAGGAACAGGGTCTCTGATATTTGTCACGAGCACTACCTCTCAATCTAATCCAAATTTTAAGTATATAAAACATCCTGTTGACAGAGCACCAACTAGACGTACATTGCTTAAGCCCCTTGAAGTTAGATTAAACATCAGTGTGAGAGAGGTAGGCCTTATTCCTCCACTGGTTATGGAAACTACATTTTCTAAATTCCCTCCTTGGTGTAGGCCTCCTTTAGATATTTGCCAAGTTAGAGACAACAAAAAAATCAGCTCAAGTGTTCAGCTTCAAAGTAGCTTCTTGGCCCATGTTTCTGAGCATAGGAACTTGATTGCTGTATATACAGATGGGTCAAAATCAGCAAATGGAGTTGGATGTTCTGTCATTGTCGGTGAGAGAACAATTTAAAAAGCCTCCCTATTAAGTTTCTCAATTTTTAATGCTGATAATCTATGCTATTTTTTTGTTAGCATTTTGAATTTTTTTTAGTACAGGTAGCACTGGGGACTCGTATATTATTTTGTTATTTTGATTCCCAGAGTTTCCCTAGCTGCACTCCAGAAGTTGATGCCATCTAATCAACTCGTTCAAGAGGTGCAGGATTGGCTGGTCCTCCTGCATTCTCGAAAACACATCAGTGTGAAGTTTTGTTGGGTTCCCCTCCGCATGTGGGAATTCGTGGTAATGAGCTGGCTGATACAGCCGCTAAGCTGGCAGCTTCCTCCCGGGCTTCCCACTCTGTGAGGGTTCCCTGTGAAGATTTTAAATTTTTTTTAAATCATTTTGTAGACTAAGTGGCAGATATGCTGGTCCAGCTTAATAGTAATTTAAAGAAAGCTGAAATCGATCAGACCTTTTTTTTGGGATGGATAGAAGATCTAGTATAGTTTTAAACAAAACGCCTGCGTATAGGGCATAAGTTTTTAACACACAGGTATCTTAACTAGTGGAGCAGAGAGGCAGGTTCCTCAATGCTCCAATTGTAATGTTGGCATTACAGTGAGGCATATATTTGTTGACTGTCCTCTTTATTTTAATCATAGACGTCGGTTTGGTTTCACCAACAAACCTTTGTCAGATATTTTAGGAGAGGGTGCTCCCGCAGAAGAGATTTTAAAATTCTTAAGGAAATCCATTTGTTTTATGATATTTAATTGAGTATTTTAATATGAATTTGATTTTAATAATTTTATTTAATTATACAAGTGTATCTTGTATTAGTAAATATATCCAGTCGATATATATGCGCTGAATGGCCTTTGGCTCCGGCGCGTGCAAATCAAATGGCCACAAATTTTATAAATTCATTCATTCCTACCTCTGAGCTCTGACCTAGCATTGTAACTCAGGTGCTTCGGATCTGGATTAGGGAGCTCTTCTGGAAGGCAAGAAAGTTTCTTGGTTTGGTTTTCAGAAGAGAGAACTCTTCATATAAATATGAAAAGAATTGAAGGTCTTCAATCCTTTGTAAGAGAAACATTCAACAAGACAGTAACGGTCCATTCAGACAATATCACAACTCTGTCTTACATAAGGAATCAAGGAGGCACTCACTCCTCCATCTACATTGCAACGAAGGACCTACTCCTCTGGGCAAAGAAAACGTGACCATATTGATAACAAGATTCATCAGGGCAAGCTGAAATGTGCTTGCAGCGGACGAGCTCTGTCGTCGCAGAAAAGTCTTACCCACGAAAGGACTCTACATCCACAAGTATGCACAGTCCCGTGGAAACTGTATGGAAGACCTGCTATATTTATCGTGATAGTCGAAGAACCATCGCCTCCTGCTGTTTTTTGCTCTCCTATCCTGGACCCCTGGCATGGGCAACTGATACCATGTTTCAGGAGTGGACAACCTAGACCTATACACCTTCCTGCCATTCAGCATGGTCGGGGAAGAGTTAAAAGTTCGTGACTAACCACAACTCTTCAGTGACCCTAGTGGCCCCAATCTGGCCCCAAGAGGAGTGGTTCCAAACCTCCTAAGACTGCTAGTAGATTTCCTAGACTGCTGCTGCACAGAACAATTTTCTCTCAAAACAGCCCACATTTGCCAATGGTTTTCATCGAGGCCTACCCGCTCTTGCACTGACAGGATTCACTTTTAACAGACTTGTCATAGCGTCAAGGGTTTTCATGACCAGCTGCTGAAACTATCGCTAAGTGTAGACACCAGTGTTCTTCTCAAGTTTGCTAACAAAAAAAAAGCTAAGCAAGCATTCTCGCAGCTGGTGTAGCATACATAACATCTCTTTACTAAAACCTTTGTGACTTGAATGCAGATTTTCTACTATTTTCAGCGACCTGATTAAATCCTTCAACGCTGCTAAAGAAAGTAAGTTTAGGGGAGCCTGGACACTATATGTCCCTAGAGTACCAACCAGTTTTCTTTTTAATGGATGGTAATGGTTTTTCATTTGGTGTAGTAACAGCATTGTCTGGTGTCTTTCTGTTGGTACTGTGCCACTACAGTTAAGATAGCACCAACCAGAGGCAGTATCTGCCTGCAGTACTTCTTGTAAGGTTACAAGAAGCATTTTAACCAACGCTAACTTCCTATCCTATTTTAAAAATTCTTTACCTCACAGAATTTTTAGAAGTAGATTGTGTCCATTCATCCCACCCCTCCTGTCAGTTTGGGATTTAACTATGTAATTACTTATTTTACGTTTCTATATAAAAAATGATATTTTTATTATGAAATAATGTTTTATGTATACTTACCAGTAATTACAGAACTGGAATCCCCCTCCTCCCTTCTCTTGGAAATAGGGCACAAACAAATTGAGCTCTTCAGCTGTGTTGTACTTATTCTTCCCTGAAAGTGGACAGTGTCTTGTCACCTACACTTAAACTAGCATGATACTGGAATTTTCACATTTTGAAGCTGCTGTGTATGTTAGAAACATTAGCTATGTAAAATTACTTGGTAGTGTATATAGAAACTTTAATAAAAATTTCATTTCATCCATCCTGAAATGCCATTCAGTTTTACTAAAGGAAATTAAACATTCTTATTGCCTTTTCTTTTCTTTTTCAGTATCCTGAAGGGTATTTTTGGAGGGCACAAAAGGAAAAAGAGGAAGCAAAACAAAGGCTAAGTGAAGGAAAATTCGTCAGATAGTGAAGGAGAGAAGCCAAAGTCAAAGAAGAGGAAAAATAAGGAAAATATGGTAAGGTTGTATAATGCTATTTTAGGGTTTTCAGTAAAGATAACAGTTTTGCAGTTTCTTGAGATAGCCTGAAGTGTGTTGGAGGTTGCTTCATGGCATTATTACAGGGTAGGTGTTATCAGTTTAGTTTCCCATACAAGGAGCTAGTTTTGACATGTTGGATTAACAGATTCTGCCTAGAGACAAGGTTTTATTATAGAATTGAAAAACACGTATTAGAGATTAGCAAGGCCTTTAATTTTTTAGTTTATCGTTTGTTCAAAATAATATTTAAGCTGCTGATAAGAGAAATTCTGTGAATTTTGTTTAGTAAGTTTTATAGATCATTGAGAATATATTACATTATCGTGATAGTGATAAATACATTAGAAATGTTTTCCGTGTTATGGTTTCCTATGAAAACGAGGGAGGATATTTTGCAATTTCTAAATGCTACAGAATTTTGTTTGTCTTGCCCTTTAAGGATAATTTCAACCTATTTAAAGATAATTTAAAGGTAATGCTTAATTCCTTCAAGGGTAGTTTATTCCTCTATACAGGAAACGGTAGTTTATTCTTTATACAGGGAATCAGATGTTCATTTCTGAGGTAAAATAGTTTTTAAAATTATTTTTCTTGTACAAATGAATGCTTACAAATATACCCCCCTTTAGATGAGAATTTAATTTGTACTTTACTATGTATGGTACATTATTTATTTAATCAGTCATTTCCCATGATTTAAAAATGGCAAAAAATTTGCATTCTATTCATGAATTGTTTTTCCACTTCCCATTTTAGGAAGAGGATTTGAAATCTCCAGCATCAAAAAACAGAAGGTTGTTGGCTATACATTAGACACAGAAGTAACAGATTGCATATCTGAAGACGTTAAAAAATGTTAAGCTGTGGAAGGAGTGCAGAGAACAATATCCAATGGAAGATCTGTGAGTATTTTTTTTCTTTTGAGTACCTAATCTTACACATGCTCATACAAGAACAAGAATTGAGATACTTATCTTTAATTTTTGTTCTATGCAGTTACAGTAAACTCCTGTGACTATGCAGCTGAGACAATTTATAATATGAAAATTTGGCAATGTTTCTGTAAGTAATCCATTTCTAATGTATTCTAATGTTGGTTGTCCATGTACAGCTTGGAAAGTGCAGCAGAAGACTAACCCACCTAATTAGTTTTGTCTGGTTAAATATTGGAACCATGTTTAAAATTGTTAAAGTTCTAAGAGTATGAAACTTGAGTGTGCCAAAACAACAATGAAAAAGTTTTGTAATGAATATTTATGCAATCACCCAAATTTGAAAGAACTTATTTTTAAATAACTTTTGTCTTCAGTTGTTCCTTGTGAGGATAAAAAACACTGGCTTTTCATATATGGAGGTTCTAAGTAGTTATTGTCCACAGCTTTGGCTGAAATCTTTGAGTTTGCCGTCACTATTGTTATTTTGAGTATCCTATGGAAGTTTTCCATTCTGTTAGTTTTGTGATTTGTAGCCCATCAGATCACCAGTATTGGACTAACACAGTTCTACATAGGAGGGATTCCATTTTTCACCTTGATATCTAAAACAGATATTGCACAAGAGCTGGTTGTTGCTGTGCAAGTTGTTCTTTCCTCAAGGAAAAGGGGAAAGAAGCTATTGAGATGGAGGGAAAACTCTTTAAGTTACCCTCATCTCCAGGTGGCCACCTTCAATCTGTCATAGGGAGGCAAAGTTCCATAAGGAACCTTAGCCCCAGAAGTCTAGACAAAGAGTCAGATCCCTCATCTTCTACCACAGGGCCCTGACACCTCCCAGCCTTTTCGTTCACTGCAGGGCCAGCTGAAGAGAGGAGGCAGAGGATAGAAGAAGGGAGGTAGTAGCTAAGAGCAGCAAGACTGCAATAGAATTATCAATATTAGGCAAGAGTTTTTTTATTGGGTTACTTTTAAAATCAATCTGTTTTTTTTTGGCTTGGGTTTATCAGTCTGCTGAACGCTACTCTCCCGCCATCCTTGTCAATGCATTAGTCAGCTATATGAATGTTAGACAAGTTTCATAGGATTAATACCAATTTTCATTTTAGAATTGGTTATTTCCTTACTTGCCTAACACTGCCACCCCACAATCTAGTGGAAAGAAAACAAAGTTATCTTTCATTACCTATCAGAGAGAAGGTGAATGCGTTTTCCCTAAATTGCTCCAGTGAGCCAGCAGCTCAAAACTTGTAGCTCTATGAATGTTAGGTAAGTATAAAAGTAACAACTTTAACCTTTACAGGACAGGCAAATATATTTATTAAAGAAAAGAAATTCTAAAAAGTTTTTGTACCTTT